>NC_072738.1:55387725-55987725 GCF_026930045.1 Uloborus diversus
AAGTGTGCAATAGTCAGGAAGTGTAGTCTTTTTCTAGATTTTTTTTTAGTCATAAACTAAAGAAAATGAACAATTCATGCCAATTTATTTTCCTTGGCCAAAACCGCAAAGTTATTTAATCTTTCTTTGGTGGAGTGAGCTTCTTTGCAAAGTACAAACTAAGTATTAAAACAATGAAAATGTAGTCATTGTTGATTGGCTAAACATTACGTCATAGTGCTTCCTTCACCAAAATCCACCCGAATACATCAAAATTGTTTACTCTTACCAATTTTTCATGAACTATAATTGCAACCGAATTATTTATGAAGAATATAACACTACAAGAAAAAAAGCCAATATTTGTTTTAAAGTTCGTTATACTGTATATTTCCTCTATGTAGAAATTAAGAAAAAAAAAATCCTCATAGTAATTCTCTCTCTCAAACACACTATGCATGGTAAAAGGACGTGTTAAACAGTGCATATGTCGACACGTTATGTTTTATTAAAATAAACTTGAAGTAAAACATTGAAAAAAATTCTTAAGTGGTGACCTTTCTTCTTAGCAAAACTTTTAGAGTGGTGAATCATTTTGTGTTTCTGTGGTGGCAACTTAGTTTTAGCGGGTGTATCAGGTCAGGCTTCATCAGTCAGGCTTCATCAGTCTCTTTTGCGGGAAAATTTATTTTAAACAAAAAACTAATAAGCTAACTTAATTACTGCAAACCATTGCATGAACATTCAAGTAAATTTTAGAAAATGTTGAAATTTTTAAATTGAGTTGAGAATTCCTTATTTTTGCAAGTTAGTCCTAAGATTGATGGTGGGGCACTTTTGATCATATCATCTGGGGTAGATGTGAACAGTTCCCATATATATCTCCATAATATTAATATTAGTGCAGGATATTATAAAGTTTAAAATATGTGTAAGCATTCATAATTATTATTTTTTAAAGTTATTTTAAATTAATTTTTAAAAATATTGTTTTTATTATTTTGTTACCAGACAACTGGCCAACAATTTCATGTTACACAACAGCTGTAGGAAATAGAAATATATAAAACATTTTAATTTTATTAAAAACTTAAGTTCAAAATAATTTTAAATACACTATCATACTCTGTCTGAAGCTTAAAAGCAATGAGTAATTAGAAGAAGCCTTATATAATAAAATATTCGTAGTGGTAACTTTAAATTTTAACTGTGAGAAGGGTTATACGCTTGGGAAAAAATGTTTTCTTATTGGCATATTACTGCACAATTTAAATTGACATGCACTGAGGGACAAAATTATAGATTCTAAATTTTTTGATTTTGTTTTAATAATAACATAGCTCAATTTCAGTTTTTTATTAAAAAAATGACAAATAATTGAAAAAATATTTTTAATTCAATATAACTCATTAATTAAATTTTCAAAATTGTAATTTAAAAATGTGCAACTTTAATGTCTTATCATTACGTGAAACCTGGACAAAAGTATACAGTCAAAGACAAAAACGCTTAGATTACGACAAAATTTTGTTCGATTAAGTTGCATTTGAAGCCATAACATGACTCAGTGTTGCCATTAGTCATTTTTAATTGCTTTGTTTAAAAAAATTATGACATGCAATAAAATTATGAATTAAAAATCAAAATTCTTATGATGTGAAAGTCTAAATTTCAGGTTTATCCTCATAAATAACTTTTATAGCTGGAAAATAAAACAAACAATTAATCTCGTCATTATATATTTTGTTTTTGTTCTTTTTAAACTATTTTATTAAATTATGTTCTATTTAAACATCTTTCCTTGCATTATTTGGAAACTTTTTTTGTCATTTACATTCAACTAAATTATTACCCTGAAGTTTTTTTCATGTTAAGTCCGCCGCCCTTTGAATGAATTAAAGCTCTCATACAAATATTTTACATCCTTCTCGCCATTTTTACGTGCATGAGTGCATGTGTGTGCCCTATATATATTATGTGCATGTGTGTGCACTATATATGACTGTATCTGTGTGCGAATGTCAATGGCAGAGATCTTAATCCCTTCATAACTTCTTAAATTGCTCCAAAAGGCGTTGGATTTCTAACTTTCTACTATCTACTTCAGTCATCCTAAGAGGGGGGGGGGGGGGTGCCCATCCCCCCTCTCCCCAAGTTCAATGGCGTAAAATCCCCTTTAAAATTTTTCTCTACCCTCTTTCCCTTTTTTATTTTTAGCTCTCTTTTTTATTTTATTATTTTTTAAAATTATTATTTATTTATTTATTTATTCATTTATTGCTTTTATTATTAGTTATTTTATTATTATTATTATTATTATTATTATTATTATTATTATTATTATTATTATTATTCGAAAAGTTATGTGTTACGCCAATGACATACACACACACACAAACTAAATAAATAAATGAAACAAAATAGAATCAGAATAAAATAAAATTAAATAAATTATTTTAATTAAAAATAAATCAATGAATAAATTTAAATAAATAAAATTTAAAAAATTTAAAAATCCACTCCAAAAAATTTTGATGTCGCAACTTGCGCCATAATCCCTCCCCCCCCCCTCCCTGTGAGCACCCCTGATCCTAACAACCATTGAATGCGAAAACGCCTTTTTTGGCAACTAATGTTTCAGAAGATATTATCACGTTGTTTTTTAAAGTCTGATGAATCTATTTCCCCCAGCTAACATTTTAATCTTTAAGCAACATCATAGCGAGAGCTAGTTCTGCAGTTTCTAAACAGAAGAGTCATTATTAACCCAGAAGAATTCTTATCCCATAGAGTCATATTGTCTGCTGTTCAGTTGAAACATATTTTTAAAGAAACAACGCCAATTTTCCTCAAACAACGCTAATAGACATCCACAGTAAACATCATTAAAAAAGAAATCTTCCGGCATGTTGAGACGATTTAAATGGACTTTTTAGATACGACAAAACTGGGAGCAGCAAATCGTTTCTTATTTAGGGGGTGGCTAATCTTGTTCTGATGAAGCGGTCAGCTTTTCTCTCTTATTAAACTGCTCGGGCACAATATCAGGGCCGTATTTAAGGATGGGTTTTTAGGATTCAAACTCCCTCGGATTTTTTTTTTAATACTATTCCAAAAAAGGCCCATTATACTTCGTTTTTCTGAAAGATGTATAATTACTATTTTATTTTTTACTAGTGTATTTTTTACTAGTAGAAAATTAAAAGATCTTTTGGTTCACCTGTACATTTACAAATAATGGATAATGAATTTTTAGCCAATTTGCTATGTTAATTTGCTCGCCCTCGTTATGGTAATTTGATCGTCCACGTTATGATACTTTCCTCGGTAAAATGTTCTTAAAATTGGAATAGAAAGAGAACAAAGTCGAATTTTCGAAAAATCGCTTCAAGGTACTCACCCCTATGCTACGAACTCATATTGTGCCAAATTTCATGAAAATCGGCGGAACTGTCTAGGCGCTATGCGCATAATAGACATCCAGGCAGAAATCCAGAGACACAAACTTTCAACTTAATTCTCAGTAAAAATTATTCTTTCTCCTCAATTTCATTTGAAAAATGAAACTATTATTATTGAAGAATTATATTATCTCAGTGTTTATTTATCAGCAGTATCTATTTCTATTGCAGTTATTGTGAAGATAACTTCTTACAAAACAATCCAGTGCTTTCCAGCAGATTTTGAATACCTGACACTAACAAAAAAAAAAATCGAATTCTTTGAATTTGAAATTACCAAACACTCATTTATTATATTTTAAAGGTGTCAAAAAAATATTATTTGAAGAGGTGCGTATGTTCTAATGCGCATACATGAGTACAAGCATCTATTTTTTAAAGATGTTATAAAGATATCGAATATTTAACAGAAGCGATGTAGTGTACCCATTAGATTTATTTTCTTCATTTAATAGATACGTCATCATTTATATTTACTCATGCTAATGCCCTTAAAGCAGCACCTTCTTGTTTAAATAAACTGGTGTAACAAAAATTAATTGAATAATCGAATGAAACTAAATTTTTTTGATGATGAGAAATGTGTTTCATAAAACCCTGGACCAAAGCAAGAGTCTGGTTAAGGCCCTGTAGAATGCATAAAAATAAAATCATATTTTTAACTTAGTTAAAATTTTTGAGTGTTGTAGATAAATATGAACTCTTTCTCCTTTTTCCTTTTGATACTACATTTTATACTGTATTTTGGACTTTAAAACTCTATAGTGATACAGTGGAATCCCTTTACAACAAACTTGTAGGGAACGCAAATTTTATTCGTCAAAATGGATTTCAAGTAATGTATTGGAAATTAAATCGGAACCGAAAATTATTTCGTTGAAACGGACATTTCGTTGTACTGGTATTCGTTGTAACGGGATTTCACTGCATTTTTGTTGAATTTATTCATTCAACTGCGCAAGTTCCAAGTGCGCTTGAATAATATTTTAAAAGCTCACTATATTTGCATCTGTCCTTCCTACTCATCATATGCGTTTTATGAATTCTATTTTAAAACTTATCCTTTTATATGTTGCTTTATGATTAGCAATGCTGAAAATATTTTTACCAAAAGCAAAAAAATCTGTATTTGTATTATCTAGAATATTTTTTTCTATTTTTCTTCGATTTTGCTCTTAGGAATGAAGGAGAAGATCCTTTATAATGAGTGATCATTAGATGTTTGCTTCATGTGCTCATTTACTTACTGACTATAAATTTTCCGTTACTAGTATTTTAAGCATAAAAATAAGTTACATCAGTGCTTTTTACATATTTTGACTTCAAAATTCTTTTTGAAGTAAAATGACTTGATAATAATGTTTTTCCTTCTTCTTTTCTTTGCATTTTTCATTAAAACTATTCTTCCCCACATTTAAGTATTTTTATTAATGCATTGCTTTCTTTTTTGCATACTTTACATTAAAAGTACTTTTCAAATAAGGATCATTCTCCAGAAAGTGTAACTTTTGAACTCAAATATTTTTTAATTTCGAAACCTTTTGTTTTCTTTTTTTTTCATTCTTACATGAAGTGAACTACTAGAAGTAACCATAAACACTGGTCCACTAAGTTTTAATTATTTTACTTATAAATTAAAAAAATTTAAAAATGCCTTGTTCACGGAATAAAAAAAAGAAAAACTTTTAAGGTTTAAAAATTGAGGCCAATTTATTATCAAAGTAGTAATTTTGTTAATTGTGCTAACTATGAGCTATTTTAATGATTAGTGGGAATCTAATATTAAGCTCTCTTAATTTAAGTACGGTTTAATTAGTAGTTATCCTTTTAGTTCAAATGTGTGTTAAAAATATGATTTTGTAATTTGAGAACATACTGGCAATATATAATTTTGGTAGAATTTTTAAGATTGATGCATTCCCCCTGCATCTTTTATTTACACCTCAGAAGTAATGATATTGATAAAGTCTGTCACGGAGGTGAGGTATTTCCATCAATAAAGGCCTAATAGATGCATTTATCAGGGAAATATTTTTCTCCTTCATTACTACAATCTGCACATGTTAAGCATATGAAAATATGATCACTTCCTTTTTTTTTACATTAATTTACAGCCCTGAAATTCAAGTTCACGGAGGTGAGAAGTCACAATAACCACACTTAGTTTTTAAAACAATTTTTTTTTTTACATTAATTTACAGCCCTGAAATTCAAGTTCACGGAGGTGAGAAGTCACAATAACCACACTTAGTTTAAAAATTTTTTTTTTTTTTTACATTAATTTACAGCCCTGTAATTCAAGTTCACGGAGGTGAGAAGTCACAACAACCACACTTAGTTTTTAAAACAAAATCTATCTTCCTGTTTTTTGACAAAAATCTCACAACTTTCTTATGACTGAAAATTAACAAGGGGGCTCCCTTGCATCATGGAAAATAAAATTTGATGTCATTAGTGCTACGTGTTAATAAGGAATAGCATTTTGTGTTTAGGCAACGGAGGTGAGAATTTATTGTGTGACATGACTCCTTATCCTACTAAAACGAACTAAAATACAATATTAAAAAATTAAATATATTTAAACAATTATAGTAGTATTTGAGACACTTGTGAAAGGAATAATAAATAAATAAGTATATACTTTTAATTGAACTATTTCATCATAAACAGTCACACGAGGTATGTGACATGCCATGGAGGTGAGAATTCACATGTTTTGAACCAAAAATGTACTGAAATAAAAATTATTGTTAAAAAATCGTTGGCAGGTTTAAATAGATATATCTTTGATGAAATTAAAAAGCATTGTTGAATGAATTGTTTCTTAAAGTTTTTAATGTTAAAGGTGAGTGGCAGAAAAGTTACGCTTTTTGAAGAATGACCCATAATTGCATAGATATTTATATGTATTTGTAATACTGTGCACTAATTATATGCAAATCGGTATCACTTCTTTTTCTTATTAAGTTTTTTTTCTTTTTTGTATGTATATTTAAAGTGGTTAAATTAAAAGGTAAATAAATTAATTCAAAAAAATCTAATAAGGAGAATAAATTGTTATTTTTGTGTGTTTTGGATACAATTGTGAATAATTCCTGAGAGTACTTATGGAGTAGATTCTTTTCTGACTTCCAATAACCCACCTCAGTTGAACGCCTGACCACTATACGAGACTGGTGTATGGAAAGTAAGACACTACAGGCACAGCTACACTAAATATAATTATGGTAAAAACATAACAGTAGCAAAGGTTCTTACTTCAGATTTAATGAAAATGTTGATAACTCTAATTAATCAGCCAAAATTATTAAATAACAAAGTTTTCATAATTATATGAAAAAGTTTAATAATTCATGAAGATCCTGAGATTGAAAATAAATTCTAGAAACTATTGAAAAAAATCCTTAGAATATAAAAACAAAAATCTGAACACGATAGAAACAATTCTTCCATGTCAGGAAAGAAAAGGTTAAGACCGAAATTCAAATTTTCCAAGCCTTACGTTCACGTTGTAAGAACTATTAAATATCGGTACTAGGTTTTTGGTCCGGTATTGCAATCACTAGTGGTAACTCTCAATTTTTTTTAAAAAAAACGTATTTATAATTGGTTTAAAATCTAAATTTAATGCTCTCTCTCTCGATACAAAACTTGCAAAAATACCTTACATAATTATTGACACATCATTGAAATTTCATAATTTATTAGAATATTTTCCAATAGGTAGGGGATAGGGGGGCACGTGGGAATTTTTATTTATTTTTTTTTTTTTTAATTTTTCAATTTCTCGTAAAACAGTATCGATTTCTCAGAGCAAAAGTGTCCCCATGATTTAATAGTCTTTCCTTTGTGCCGTGGAATTTTTTTCAGATTTAAAAAATATATATTCCTTTACTTTATGGAATAAAAAAAATGTCTTTAATTGTTCTCATCTTATATGTCCCTACAGGGGAGTACACGTGAACAAGCATGAGGCACATAGTACGAACACGATTGAAAAATTTGCAGGACAAGCATCAATTTTTAACGAAAGATTCTTCAATATGAAACATTAAATTTCGTAGCATGTTCTAATCACTGAATTGGAAAGAAAAATCTTATAACAAGAATAAACAATGCAGAGAGTACTTTATTGTGTAAAGTTTATTATTGCTATATAGTGCGCTTAAGCTACATACAGAATATGATGATGAGTTTTAAAACTATTTTAAACTTCAGTTTTTGTTAAAGGAAAATATTTTCTTTTTTTTTTCTTATAAATTATCTATAACACTAAATTGTTGGACAACTATTTATCAACAAAATAATTTAAAAAACAAAAAGTAATAAAAAAATAATTAATTGATAATGATGTAATAATAGTTAGCAATTCATTTGCAATCTGATTGTAGAAAAACAATAATTATAAATCTTTACAACTTTTTTAACACTTATGATAACCCTACACTAATATTTATATTACGGAGAGGATATAGGAAATGCTCACATGCGCCCATACATGTTGTGTTCACAAGTCCCCCCTCATCTACATTAGAACTAATTTTCAAAAATAAGGAACTATTAATTTAATTACAAAATTTAAGCATCGTCATAAACTTACTTAAATATTCATATAATGGTTTGCAGTAATTACATTTAGATTATTAGTTAGTTTAAAATATGTTTTCACGTGGAGAAGACAGCGATAAAATTACATACAACACCTGCTAAAACAAAGAAGTTGTCACTGCAGAAACATGAACTGGCTCATTGCTCTAAAAGTTTGGTCAAGAAGTAGGACTGGTACTGCCATTACTTGAGAACTTTTCAAGATTTTTTGCTTGACGTTATCCTAGTAAAACATACCATGTTCACTTGTTCCCTGTGCTCACACGTGCCATGTGCTCCCCTTTCCTCTATACACTATTGATTTAGATAACAAAAACCAAACAGTAAACACAACATCATAAATGTGTTTCGCGTATTATAGTATTTAAGATTGAATCAGATGAAAGTAGTATTGTGGAAAACCTTGATTTTCTCCAATGTAGTTTTTTCGTTTTTGACATGGGCTATTATTGTTACCGATGAGCGATGTAAAGAAAATCTTAATATTGAACTTAAAGCTGAAAAAAATTCGGAATTTCATACGTAACTCCTTGTTTTCTATGAATTCCCGCATGCTACGTTGAAAATTGAACCAAAAATATGGTTTGCAATTTTAAAGAAAAAATCAATTGCAGAAAAAGAGGAAATGCGGTGTAAAAATGTCTAGTCTCCACCGTTTCGCCGACATGAAATTTCGTTCCTCTCTATTTTTCCCTACTTTCTGCCGTTTCACCGACTTGAAATCCCTAAATATCTCTAAAGGGAAACTTGAAAGGGAAAAATTGGGATGTGAAATTTTTTGTTGGCGACCTGACTGAGACACCAAGGCTTATATTGCATGGGTGCCTGAAAATAATTTCTCAAAATGCGGAAATATATTTTTTCAATTGATTGAATAAATTCGGCTTGAATTAAAAGGTAATTAGCTCATCTTTATTAGTTTAGTTTATGTATCAATTATTATCTTAAATTTTACGTATTTAGTTCATAATTTAAATTTTAAAAAATTTTGCTTTTTTTTTTTTTTTTTGATAAATGCGTTAGATTTAATAAGGGGGAGAGAGACCCTCATTGCTCCGTCCACTCCTCTTGGATAACCATGATTGCTACTTTGTAGATGATGGCATTTTCTAAGAGCTGTTGTCAGTGCCGAATATAGGATTTTGCTGATTAGTGGGGCAATCTATTTAAAGTTTTAGTTATCACCCGAAAATTTTGTCTAAGAGGGAAAAATAACAAAGTATTAGTTCCCAATTCTTATTACCTTGAATAACATTTGACTCCCTGGGAGGAGGCAATCGCTCCGTTGCTTGAGAAAAAGTTAGACAACGGCCTTAACATCACTAAAATCGATTCATAAACGTTCCTGGAAAATAATAGGCCGCTGATGTGCCCGATTTCTGCCAGTAACATATCTCGCAAAACCCAGGAACGTTTTCCGATAAAATTTAGTAACCCTCCAGAAATTATCCTGAAAAATAAAGGAATCTTCCTGTTTAAAGCCAGTCGGGTCTAGTAATCTTAAGTCGGGATAATGTAACATCTCGGCACCTTCTTGACTTATCAAGACAGTTCCAAAAGCAGTATTACAAACAAGGGCAAAGCTACGCTAGAATTGCAAGTAAGTATCAAGCATCTCACTCGATTGCAATTCTTGCAAAGATACGTAGTCCAAAGACTTATTCGCTCCTTTTGGGAGCTTAACCAGTCTGGACGAGCCGTAATCGAATTGAAGCTGATACAACTTATAAATACTCTCAGTTAATCTTTAAACTAGGAGCTATAAATATTTTTTTTTTTTTTTTACAACAGAGAGAAGTCTGAATTCCTGCAACTTGTAGCAATTCAGGAAACTTTTTGACGATGATACTTGATATTTCCAGGAAGTGGATAAAAACCATTGCAATCCCTTAGCGTTACACGGAAATAACGTTTCGAAACGTTACACGGAAATGCTCAGTAACGTTTCGGAATTTTTTTAGTGAACGGCAGACAATTAATCGGGCAATTAACAACCGTTTAGCCTAGGCCGCCCTGATATCTTAATCGGTCCCTGGAGAACCGCGAATAAGTTTTGCCTCCACGAAACCGGATGCCAAGGCAGGACAAGAACATCAAGTCCAATCTTTGTTTTGCCAAACATTTCTTTTCATACTTTTGGAGTTGATCGCGTCGTTGCCTTCTCTTAGGAGCGAAGCGAAGGGGAATTTTGATTTCCCCCCAACCCTTGCTTTTAACACTATTGCTAATCCCAGTATAATAATTTATATAGACACGAGTATAAGGACCCTTATGAACCCTCCCACCCAAAAGGTAAATTCTGGTCTTTCCGCATCCCTGCCTGGTGGTTATAAAATTTGGGCTTGTGCAGCCCGGAACGGGCATTGATTTGATACCGGAAATATCGCAATGACAGGACAGGACAATAACATCAAAACCGATCATTGTTTTGGAAAACTTTTCTTTCCAACCGTGTACCATGTTTGACAGTGACGATGAGTGTAAAGGTGCATCAAAAGCATTGATTCTTTGACATTCGGCCATTTAAATTTCGCGAATCCCCAAGCGCAGACGAAACGGGAAGCGATACACCCCCCAGGATAAAACGGGAGAAGGAGCGGAGCCTTCCTTCCCGCTCACCTTCTCCTTTTCTGTGTATTGATCAGGTGGGGGAAACCGGGCCAGGAGAAAACTGGAGAAACTAATGCAGCAAACGTCCACGTGGTGCCCCGGTGCTCTCATTGGATAGACGGAAACAGGGGCTGCCAAAGTTGACTTGGCGGCCTTGGTTTGGCGGCAAAATCAGGTACGAGGATGCATCGAACTCATTATTTTGCTTATGCTTTATTTGGTTTTTGAAAACGTCCCTAAATTTTTGGGAAAAGGAAACGTGCCCGATGTTACGCTCCCGCTCAACCGAAGAAAGTATTTCCGGTTACGCCTAACAAAAAAGTGAAGTGGTGGTTGGAAATTCAACAAGTTGTTTTTTCTTCGAGGAAGATTTTCACAAGTGAATGGTTTCGCACGGCAAGATCGTTTGGAGTTGAATTTCAGGACATTGCAAAAATTTTTGCTGCGAAAAAAGTAGCTTTTTTCAAATAAAATTCTTTTCGTTAAGATTGTTAGATTTGTGATTATTTTGTATTATTTATTCTTTTTAAAGCTTATATCGGCTGTTTTACATTGCTTAGGAGCAGAATTACTCCACAGAAAAATTTGCTCACAAAATCATTCAAAATGATCTCAATAACTTAATAAAAATATTCTTGGTAGAATATTAAGATCTATTTTTTTTTTTTTAATTATTCTCTCTCGGTCATAGAAATTTTTTAAAAAATTTCAACTTGTTCTAACAATCAGAACCAAGAAAACGAATATCTACCTCAGAGCCAGAGTGACGTAAGTCTAAAAATTGCGATTTTCCCATTTTTAGTGCATGGTATGCAGAAGCCTATTCCATATCGAGAGTAATGTGTACATAATTCTTTAAAAAAATCCTTTTCAATTTTTTTACTAGGGTTAAAAGAGCGCTCGTCCCACCCTTTGCATGCGCTAGAAAAAGTTTTTCATCTCTCCTGTAAAATTATCATAACGGGAATTACGTCCTTCTTGCTCTGAGGTACAAAACTTCTCTCCTTGTTGAAACTTGTAACCAGTTACATTTCTTTAAAACAAAACAGTTCAGCAATTAAATGATAGTAATGAGCTTATTCGCATTTTTTTAGTACCCTTAACAGAAAAATATTTTAGAAGTAGCAATATAGAGTCAACGACTGTCCAGCTGTCGAACAATTCCTGCAGAGAATTAAAATCCCCGACATTCTGCAAGAACCGCGAGAGCTAAAGTCGATTAAAAAAATCATGAACACCTTTGTGATGTATAGAAACAAGCATGTAAGCTTATTTATACTTTTTGAACAATAATATAGCACCTAGTAAATAAACAGAGAGAAAAAAATCTTCTTGGGTTTTAGACGTCTTGGATTCAAAATATGTTTTTCGCAATCACGAATTGTGATAAGACCCTACTCGTTGTTTTTTTTTTTTTCTACAAATGGAATGGAATATACATTGAGAAGAAATTCGCACTCGTCATAGTTTGACTAGTGGTTTTCTAGATGAGGTAATACGAAGCATATCTATAAGAAAGAAATAGTAGTTAGGATGGGGTAATGCCCGTACATTTTACCCACATAAAGGTTATATTTATGTACAATAACCGTTATGGCATTTTTGTTTTCATCAATCTGAAATGATGGGAATTAGTAATCTAAATATTTTGTATTTTGACGAAGTTTTGCTTTTAAATTCATTTATATAGGTGCTTTTCCTGAAAAACGTGATTTTACTCGCACACACATGCACAAAAAAAAAAAAAAAAAAATGTTATGTAAAATCTGTTTGAATTCAGGACATACGTAGACGATTTGTAAATATGACGACGAAGTTTAGTCTCTGTTAATAAATATTAAAAACAATGAGCTAGGCTTATCCACGTCGTCATAGTAAATTAAAAAATCGCAGGAACATAAAAAAAACGTCAGATGAAGTAAATATGCAATTCTTGATTACTCAAAAAAAAAATAAATAAATAAAAAAAATATAAGTAAAAAATCAAGAAAGTCATGCAATTAAAAAAAAAAAAAAAAAACAACTTGTTTCAAAAATGTAGGAAAGCGAAAGTTTAAATTTGCTAATATACAAAAAAAAAAAAAAAACTAATAGAAATTATGAAATATCAGGGTGTGAAACAAGAGATAAAAAAAAGTCTACACTTATCTTATCTAAAAGTTCTAACAAGCAACTACACAAAAATATCCATTATTAAAAATTGTACATTTTTTATTCAGCATTACTACTAGTTGAGCAACAGCACTGTGTTCAGCACACTAGTTAAATTGAAAATTTAAAGAACCGAGTAATATATATTTAAGAATTTCCTTGATACCTGACCCGAAATTGTTCTCTTTCGAAATTTATGGAGCGAAGAAAAAACTGTGTCAATTACAGCCTGCTGCATGAGATATGTTTTTAGTTTCCAGGCCATGTAAAGCATTGGAAAAAATAACAGTTTTAATAGGAGTTTCAATATCGTTTTCTGCATCAGAGCCGCTCTTCATTGGTTCAGACAATTCAACAATTTCATTCACCCTTCCAAGAAAAATCTTTTTCTGCTTTGGACAGGATGGATATATTATTTGGGAAACAATGCAATATTTTCTAACTAAAATTATCAAAAAAAAAAAAAATCGGCTATTAAAATAATTTGTTTATTCGAGGTTTGTTATTCGGTAAATAGGGGTTTTTGCCCTCTTTTCAGTTAGAAAAAAAGAAAATTTTGCTAAATCGGTAAATTTGTTAATTAGGGGTTCGTTAAATCGGGGTTCGACAGTCTTACTGTAGTTCGTTCTTGATTTAAAAATAAGAATGAAAAATGATGAAACGGAATAAATAATACCATCTTTCACTAAACGATACAGATGTTTCGTGCCGAATGGATCAAGCACAACACAAATGACATTCTTGAAAAAAAACATTTCAAAAATACTTGAAAATGCAAATACGGCACTTTACTCTCTAACGCAAAATATAGTTACATAAATACAGTCTAGCAGAGATATGCTACTCATTCATGGCAGTCCAAAAAAAGGCATAACTCAAAATCGCTTATTTTTGAGTTATGACATTTTTGAAAGAAGAGAGTGCTCCATTTTCGTTGAAAACAGTTTTTCCATTTTTTTCTTCAAAATTTTATTTTTATTTTAATAAATTTAAAGATTTCATTCGTATATGGAAGTAATTTACATCTCTTGCTATTATTGATTCATTTGCAGATTTGGTGACGAAAATGAACTATCGAATCCGGTGTCCATTTGACGATATTCAGCTAGGTTGCTATAGAACCCATGCTAAACGTTGTCGAATTTTCTATTATGAATCTCTATAAAAATAATCTTTCCCGAATAGTTTTGCCATAATTACAGCTGTAGGCATTCAAAATATTCTTTTTCTCACTCTAATACATATTAATACTGTATTTCTTTCCGATTTACATGTCCCATTTAGTCCCACATGTACATTTAGTTTTTGGCATTAAAATTTCAGATTTCAGGCACCAACAAAAATGGCAAATTTCTTTACATTTTTAATAGCTATTTCCTATATTTCATATTTCTCTTAGGTTTACGTTCTAAGGCTTTAACAAACATCTATAACGCACAACACTTTCATCTTAGATTTTAGCAAAACATCGATTTGTTCAACACACTCACCAGATAGTCATATGGTGCTCACGGCATTTTTTTTTTTTTTCAATATGTAAATGAGCAGGAGGATGAAATTATGCAAATGTATTGAAGTAAAAAATTTCTCAAAAATAAAATTCCCAATTTCAGGAATTAAAAAAACTCAAATAAAATATGAAAACAATTTCTGCGTAATATTATACAAAGGAGTATATTTAAACCAGATAATATAAAAAATACAACTCTTTTTTTCTCTCTGAAATTAAATTTTTTAACAATTTTTGAAATAATAAATAACTGCAAAATGAAATAAAAATGAAAATAAAATAAAATAAATAAACAAATAAAATTAGGGGGAAAATTCAAAAGAATTTTTACTTTTACTTTTTAATTTACCAACATCAAAAATCAAAGTAGAACTTTTAAACTTTGTGAAAATAAAGTGCTTAAGGGAGTCTGGAACACATTTTGAAAAAAATATTTACTATACAGTTTAAAGTTTTGAAATTTTTTGTATTGATTTACCACCTTTTTTATAAACAAAATCACAACATAAATATTAAAAAAACGTTTTCATTTAAATTTAAATTAAAAAAAAATGGAGTTGCTTTTCAGTCGCTAAAACTCAAAATTTTCTTGGTCAAATTTCAAATTTTTTTCAAAACATTGTGCACAAATATCTAAGCTTTAATTTTTATTAGGTGATTTGAAAAATATTAATTCAGTAAAAAAGTAGAAAATATTTGAAGAAAAGTCTCGAAAAATTCGAAGATTCTTTTTTTTTTTAATCATATTTTTTGCAGTAAACGTTTTTTTTTTCGAATTCGCCGAATAAAAATTAAAGTAAACTGTTTGAAAAAGATATGCTCCAGATTCCATTACTTTATGTTTATCAGATCTTAACTTATAAAAGTTTGAATGCAAAAAAATCGTGAAAAATTGCATCATGGAGAAAAAAGCGTTTAAAATTTTAAAGTTATATATAGTATTCGTTAACTGCATGCAACAAAAATAATTATATCTTTCGCTTTGATTAAGATAGAAGCAAGATTTATACGTCCTTTTAAGCAGAAAAAAACAGAGAAGGTTTTTAAATGATTAAAGAAATTGCAAAATTTGACGATTTTTGTATCCCTAATCCCCTTAAGCATCAGTAATAGTTTAAAATAAAAATACCGCGGCGCGAACATTCATTTGCTTGCGCTCTAATCGACCTCTAACTGTCGTCAAGTTTACGAAGACTGTATTTCGATTTTTACTTATTAATTTCCTCCTGTTTCCCAAAAACCAAGAATTGAAAATGTGTTCCGAATATCTTCAATTTGTTGGCACTAAAAAGTATCTATTAGCGTTGTTGGTGCAAAAAAAAAAAAAAAAGTGAAACTGGTGCTAATGTGAATAAATTTACTTAATTTATTTTTTTGAATCGCTCAAAAAACACCCTTAAAATTTCTGAGTTGTAAGATTTTTTTTTTGTAGGCATTATCCATCAAAAGCCCTTTTGAACTAAGATTTTTCCAAGTAAACCCGCTAGTTACATCAGGATTAAATAAAATTCAGGTTTCCCAATAGGCATTAATGTTAAAGTTTTTAAATTGCTAGAAGTTTAACAAAAAAAAAAAAAAAAAAAAGAAAGAAAGAAAGAAAAGAAAAAAAATAAAATCTAAAGGTCAAGTATAGGAATGAGCTTTTCTAATCGAGCTGTTTTGAACAAACAAATATTCTGTTCAAATTGGGTTAGTATAGCTTGAAAAATTGTTAGAGAAAGACAGGCAGACAGATAAACGTTTCGCCATCGAAAAATTCGACTTAATTTTTTTTTAAAAATATTTATTTAATAATATGACATTTTTAAAATTACATTAAAAATTAACTTATTTGATGTTATTTAATATTTATGTAATTACTTTTAACTTTTAATGATATTTTTGCAGCCATTTAGCTTCATTTTATACTTTTTTTCTCTCTTAATATTGTAAAAACGTTGGCGAAAAAGAAGCTCCGAACCCATTTTCGCAATGGGCAACGCCTTCTCTAAAAGCGTCTAAAAAGACCAGTGATTTACATCCCTCCATCTTCTTTTTTCCGGCACCTACGACCAGTTGTGTATTTACCTCCGATACGGCATTCAGTCTTTCATGTGCCGATGTCAATGATACAGATAATTTGACGTTTAGTTTCCACCAGATGGAGGCACATGGGCTCTCTTCGATGCGAAAATGTCCCATGGAATTAATTTCGTCAAGTGCATTCGAAGTCAAACGAATACCCAAGAGTTCTTTTACATGCCACATAATTTTACGATATGAACGCTGGCGACTTGCTGCATCTCGAAAATCAACCGACCGGCCACCGCGGGTCAGAACCCGGGACTACGGCGCAGAAGGTGAACGCCTTACCACTACGACACCCAACCGATTCTGATAGTGCGCATTCCTTTCATCTTTTCACTTCAACGCTAGATACAGCATCCGAAGACTCCGACGAAGGACTGAAAGTGATACCGTGAAAAAGCACCCCCCCCCCCCAAAAAAAAAAACACCAGCATCCCAAGCATTGTCCAATCCGAAGAAGATCGTCCACAACATCCGAAGAATCCAACGAAAGACTGAAAGTGAAACGTAGCAGAAAGAGCATCCCTTTAAAGAAGACCCAGCATCCCAAGCATTGTCCAATCCGAAGAAGACCGTCCGCAGCATCCGAAGAATCCAACGAAGGACTGAAAGTGAAACGGAGACGAAAGAGCATCCCTTTAAAGAGAACACCAGTATCCCAAGAATTGCCCAATCCGAAGAAGATCGTCCGCATCATCCCTCGCTCATCCCTGTGATAACGGTGAGGATGACCGTTAAGCGCAACTTTCCCCGAATTTCACCTTCATCCGATATTCAATACCGAAGAGGTTTGCTTGCCTGTAACGTAACTTCTTTAATTATCACTAATTCGAAGCAATTTCAATGCAGTTTCGAGCGTCAACATTGTTCGTTTGGTGAAGGTGAACGGAAAATAGATTTTTTTAAAGTACATTTCCGTTTCGGATAGCCACTACGAATAGCTTCACTACTCCATTCAGTATTCGACATTGTATTGACAGCGATGCGTAACACAAATCATATCGCATATCGATTTGATAAGACATCTTTACTGCGATATTGAGTATTCAACGTTGCGGTAACGCGAGTTAGAAGGAAAAACACTTTTCCACGAAGTTGCTTTTCAAAAATATTCACCTTTGTGAACATTTAACTCTTAATTAAATGGTGACGTGTATAGAAAAAACCAGAGCTGCGGAGTCGGAAGAAAAATGGCCGACTCCGACTCCGGAAATTTTAGAGCCTTCGACTCAAACTCCCAAAATCAGTTCCTTTACCCCTAAATCAGTTCGACTTAGAATTTTGAAATTTAAACCTTCGACTCTCGACTCCGATTCCAGGTCCTTTATTCCAAAATCAGTCCAACTCCGATTCTTTGACGCCGACTTCGAAGCCCAGGAAAAAACACCTCTAAAAGCATATCTTTCTATAATTTCATCTGAGCTAGTGTCTACGACAAAATTTCGTTGGTCCCCCGGCATCTAACGCTCCACAATCAATGTTCACAAAAGAAACATCCTCTTTTCTCTTTTAATGTACCGCCCATTTGTGAAATATTAATCTATACCGATTTTATACTTGTTCAGACATTTGAGTAAAATCCTTGTATTATACGCAACCTATCTTGATCATTAATTAGTCTCAATGATGATACTCACCGTTCATCAATAGTTCAATTTTGCGTTGAGAATCACTCTGAGAAAAAAACGCAGATATCGTTAAGGATCGTACCGTTATCGATACACGTTACCTCTTTTGAAATTAACAACATCCTCTGATAGTTTTCAATGTTCAACATAGCAGTGAGTCTGAGCAAAGAGAGAATTAAAAGAAATAATAATAAAGAAAGAAAGAAAAAAGAAAGGAATAAAGAGAAAAACCGTGGTGAAGAAATCAAGTAAAAGCGACACAATTGTGCAGAACGCAATGTAACGTTCAGTTTGGTTATGTTCCGGGGAATGCGAGAAGATTAATCTTTTATCCGATAGAAGGCAAGAAGCAAACAAAATCTATCTACAGGAAAACATGATCGAGCCGAGTGCACATAATTGAAGTAAGGGGAAAAAAACCTACTAACAAACGCGCGAGATTTGAAAAACTAGTTTCGGTTTTCATTTAACATTCAAAAATAGAAATTTCACAAGAATTTTGCAAAATTTTTTCTGAGGTTTTGTGAAAAACGTTTAGAATTATGAGAGAGCAAGATCAATGTAAAAATTTATATGTAAAAAAAGGGAGAAAAAAAAACAAGAATGTAAAAATAACAATGCACAGCCTAAATATAATGCAGTATATTTAAAAAAAATATTTCTTTGAAATTTTTAACAAGGAAGTGCATAATTTGAAATGACTCTCAAAATATTGGATTGTATCATTTTGAGAAAGTATGTTATCATGTTTAAAATTTTTATGTAGCGTTCGCTTTTTACACGTGTTTTTTCTTTTACATAACTCCGTATTTGTATAATTATTATAATTAAGAAGCAATGTCAGTGCTGATGATGAATGAAACAAGCAGTTATGGAGGAAGTTCAAATTTTTAATTCCTTCGTAAACACAGTTGAAAAAAAAAATATGATAACCACTTGTGCTGCGATCACGCAAACGTTAACCCATGTCCCACACAGAACGAGAACCGGCGAAAACCAACCAACTCGCACTGTGTGTAGTATACTTAGACTTGTGCGGTGCTTAGGAAAGAGAGATAGATAGTGAGAGAAGGAGAGACAGAAGGGTGGAGTCACGGGAGCGGAGGGAAAGAGGATGGAGAGAGAGAAGGTACGGGGCTTGCGCAGTGGAGGCGAATTTCGCTCGGGTGTAGGCGGCGGGGTCCAAGCGAGAAGTTTGTACTGTGTGAGTGTGTTGGATGTATGTGTGGTGGTGGATCGGGAGAGGTGCTTGCATAGCCTACGTGGATGCATGATTTTCAGCCCCCTTTTGCTCGTCGTTTTGCGCCACCCCCGTGCCTTTCGTTTGGGAACGAAAATGTTCCAAGCAAGTTCCCGGAAAACATGGCCAAGGCTAGTTCCTCACCATTGATTTCCACGACATTGACAAAAATTTTCGGTCGCCCCGAGTTTTCGCGCGCGCGTTTTCGGCCGCTTCCCGTCGAGGTACTGATAATGACTATTTCTGTCGCTTCGGGTGCGTTGGCAATCTCCGAAGATTGCAGGGCAACGTGCTTTCAGCCATGTGCTCTCTCTCCCTTTCCCTCACAAGCAAATTTGCTTTTGTGCCAAATAATTCGAAAATTAATTCGCTCACATGATGCGAACAAATTAAAATTCTTTTGCATGTTTCAAAAATTAAATCAAACTATATTGTGACAAGGAGGCAATGAGAATGGGTGGAGCAGGGCAAATGAGCAGGAGGGAGAAGGGGCCCCATACTTTTCACACCAGAGTCCCCCGTGCTTACCACTATTTGTGTATTTTACCCTGAAGACAGCTCTGATTTTTTGAACCAGACCAGAAACCGAGCAGCCCCTGGTCCAGCACCTCCAGAGGTATCGTTTTACTTGGAGGACTTGACCACGAACATATTTAACGTCCCCCAGTCACCATCAATGAAGATGGTGGATCTTCGATCCAGCGAGGATCAAACGCAGAACCCTCCAATCATAAGTCCAACGTCTTACCGATCAGGCCACCATGGCCAAGGAGGCTCCACAGCAAAGGTAATGGTGCTGCCCCCTCAAATGCTATGGAGCACCCCAAAAACGAGAACCTCCCAAAATAAGATCAAAAACCGTCTACACCGTCCCCTCCCCCCCGCCTCACCAAAAAAATTCCAATCGCACACTCTGCGCCATAAACCTTTGTCGTGGGTAGCTCTGTTAGAAGAAAGTTCAAGAATTACAAAAGTTAAATCTGAATCAATTGCAGATTTTGTGAACGAAGAATTAAGAATCCCGATAGTTTCGTTTCTGTCGGGCGCGGATCCAGGGGTGGGGTCATGGGGATCATGGCCTGTGGCCCCTGGATCCGCGCTGACCTGCATGTATGTCATGTTAGCGTTGACACGCACTTCAGGACACTGACATTTAAAACTGTCAGAAGAATGACGTAGACTTAGGCTCCGTAGCAAAGACAAGTTAACCACCTCACCATAAATATCTCACTGCGATCTTGTAAACAGAGAGAGAGATTTACATTTCACACGCAGCTTCCATCAAATCAAAGATTACTGCTAAGTTACAGTTGTTATGGAAATGAGGATAATATTGATTGATTGTTTCAACAACTATTCTGGGTCCAGCGTGCAGTCAGTTTCTTTCTGTTTGCTGATATTCGACGCAAGGACCGATTTGTTCTTTTCAGTTAGTCAGCATTACCGTTTGCACCTGTCTTCAGGGGGTACCGAACTTTTTGGGAGGGCGGAAATTCTCAATTTGCTGAATGGAAACCCTAATTTCGCAGAATAGAACTCGAAATTTCGCCGAATGATGATAGTTTTGCCGAATGGAACTCCAAATTTTTCTCCGAATGATGATAATTTTGCCGAATCGTCAGACAAAATTTACCGAAAAAGGAAATTTTCGGAAGGTCAGTGACCTCTCGTGATTTCCTATCGGGACACCCCTGCCAGTCTTTCTGATTAAACTGCCTCTGCCACTGACAATCTGCTTTTTTTAGTTTTATAAGGTTTCCGCAAAAACAAAAACAAAAAATAAATAAATAAATAAAATAAAATAAATAAATAATTTAATAAACTGAAAGATTTCCCTGCGATGTAGAATCGCGTTGTTATTATAGATTCTGCAGATATCTTCTCTTAAATGTGCTTTAGAAGCTTACGAAGACTACGCGATTCGTATCAAGCACATGACTCGGTTCACTGCTTCTGTCTTGCAAATTTTCGTATTATTCTGCCTTTTCTTATTAAGGTGGCATTTTCACTCACCCATTCTAAAATGCAGCCAAAATAACGCTGTTGTCTTTTTTAAATTACATCAAATCATACCTTTTGTCCTCCTGTTTTCAATTAGAAGGTGCCCATATTGCAATACATGTCCTCCCATCGATCTGCAAGACCCGACTAACGAATAATGCGATCTTCCTGGTCAAAAGACAAAACTCTTCAACGAATCAAAATATACTCGTGCAGGATGCAGATCGTAGAGGCGGCGATTCGACTTTTTTGGTTCATTTATTTATTTTATTTTCAATTTAGAAACCGAAACTAGAAATTCTAAAAAAAAGCAGAAACGTCAAAAATTTCAGGAATAATTACCTCTTTTACTTTGTATATCTATTTATGAGACATTATTTAGCACAAGCAGTAGTTTTTAGTTTATGTAATTATTGTTTAGATATTCATTGATTGTATTGATTGCAATATTGATGTATTAGAAAAATACTGATTGTAAATCAATTGTTTTACTTAAGAACAAGCCATACTTGTTCAATGATAATAATAAATAATATGGTAAATAATGTGGGTCATTTTTAAGTGTTCATTCAGAGAAAGTTATTGTGTACAAAATTCATCAAAATCTTAATAAAACGTGAGTTAAGTTACTAGATTTACATCAGTTAGCCCTGTACTGTTCTCAAAACCAGTCCTAGAAAAATTTTGTACTTTTTTCTCTCTCTCTGTCTTTTTTTCTTCATTCTTTTGCTGCCGCTAAAAATCCTATGGCTTTTAGTTGTAGTTTTTTTTTTTTTTTAATTTTTACTTATTTACAACAACATTTTTTTTTTAATTTATTTTTCCTTAATTTAACTCAAATTTTTGGGAGGGCGAAAATTCTCTATTTGCAGAACAAAACTCGAAATTTTGCCGAAAAGAACTCCAAATTTCGTTGAATCAATATAATGTACAACAAGGAGACACCAATGAAATGTCACCCGGGTCACATGCTGTAATAACCTGGCTCTGGGCGACTTGTGCCACTCTCCCTCTAACCACAACAAGTGCAAATTAAAATCAAACAAAATGTGATTACGATTAAACAATCGTAATTGCTTGGGCAGAGATCCACTTAAATGCTGGCTCCTCTGGCGCGACTACTGTTACATGGCGCAGCTGCGATCCACGAGCGAACGCGTCATAAATCAAAAGATACTGACCAGCAGGTTCTTTACCTTTATTTCAACATCGTCCTACACGCTCCCCCTTCTTCCTAAAAGTTGAGAACTCGACTCCGAAGCCTATCGAAAATCGATTCCGCGCGAATCACTAGCAGATTATGCCATCTTTATGTTAACCCACTTTTGCGTACGCTTCGGTATCGAAGCCTCGCGTGTATTCGAAACAGTCGACACGTCAAGGCGGGGGTTCGGGAAAAAGAACGCTTTGAGGAAATGTTGTTTCTTGAGTGTTAAATGCTCGAAAACCAGCCCTTAACCCTGTTAGGACCATGTGACGTTTGTGTCCCATAAGTTCAAAACTTATGCTATAAATATCGAGTATACTTTATCGAGTTTAAAAAAATATAAAAATTATGTTTTTAAAATGTTATTGGGACGCAGAATTTTAATATTAGCAAAAACATATATTATATATAAAAAAAAGGGGGGAAGAAGAAAAAAAAAAACCCACTAATTTCATTTTGAAGGAAATACATCGATTGGAAACATCGCATTCTTTTTTTCATGTCATGTTTCTACTTTTATTTCAGATTACTTTTTAAGTGAAGATTATATAAAAGTAATGTCATCTATTATCTAAATATTTCTGAGTCGAATAATAAACTAACCAAGTTATGGAAAATTGGTTGTAGGGTGCATCGTGACGACTCGAAATAAAAAATCAACGTCACGATGCATCCTACTCCTCTTAGGAGTTCTGAAACTGTTAACTAAAACACTCTGTATATGTCCCATTATTTAACGCATACGTAGCTAAGTAGTTTATTATACCTTTCCACATGGAAAAATGATCAGGAGTAGAGTCTGACAATGATTTCTGAGGATGCTGGGCACGAACTTAATTTGATGCCTGCCCCCTTACCTCCTCCCAATAAAATGAGGTGTGATATACAAGGGATAAAAATACATTATTTTGCCTGGTTGCAAAAATATGTTCATATCAAAAGTAATCATTAAGTAACTTTTAAACACAATAATAGAGTAAACCTGGAGTGGCTTTGGGATTTGTGAAAGAGATTAAATTCTAAAGATAGTTATTTTTCTAGCAATGTTTTCATCTTGCTATGGTGTAATATAAAATTCCTGCAATTTTTAAAAACTTTTCACCCTCCCCCCCTGTTTTGGTGCCCGTGCCTTAATTATTGAAAAACCTAAAAAACTAAGTAAATGTCAAATAACACCAATTTTGAAGAGCTCGTACACCAGATTCACACGCAACTAACACCATTCACGGATTATTGTCGCCTGCAGAAACATCAGTTTTGGAGCCTCTGTGGGTGGAAAGCGCTAGTTCTGATAGATGCCTGCGCGCAGCAAAGGATGATCTCGGTTCGATTCCTACGTAGCGTGTTTCATCATCTGGATGTCATTTCTTTTTCTTCGCGGTGTAAATTTCATTCTGACTTCTGCTATCTGTGCCGTGTAGCATTTACTTCTCAGCGCGGTAAATTGTCGGTAATATAATTTTGAAAAAGAAAAAAAAAATTCATATTTTGACATACGTTTAGCCATTTTCCAATGGCAACGTGAGCAAATTGTTTATAAACAACTTCATTTGCTTTGCCGTTCCGTTGATGGCTGCCATTTTCGTCAAAATATGTTTTTAGAACAGGTATGTTTTTTTAATAGCATAATAAAGAGTTCTTTACATAAATGTAGCTTTATTTATACGAATGCCATTTGTATTTTAGAATTTTACTACACTTAGTTTGTATATGATACATGGTATGTTTCTGAAGTCAAACTAGTTTGAAGTTTGCATTCGTTATTATTAAAATTATTTGTTCACTAGAATTATACGAACGAATTTTATTTTTTGAATCAGCTCATTCATCTTTGACCTCTGATGAAATAAGTTGAACACTCATTTCTGAAAAAGTTTATATTTATTTATTTTCTGTTGGTGCAGAAAAAAATTACTTTGGTGAACAATCTAATGTCTGCCAGTTTTATTAGCAAAACAGTTCTACAGCTACTTCAATACCTGTTTTAAATAAAATGTTTTGAAGCATAGCAACGCCTTTTTATTCACAATTAAAACAAACTAGAGGGGGACTGCAGTTTCTGACTAATGGCTGCTAGAAGAGGTAAAACAAAGATCGCCTACTTACGTAGGGGTTATGTTTATGATTTGTATTGTAGATTGAGACAGCTTCCCTTTCCCCGTAAAACTGAAATGCTTTGCCCTTTTTGGATAATTTCTTAAATCACCGCAAGGTGTCGTATTCAAGCTTTAGAACTGCGAATGGGATAGTTATGAATTCCGTGTAGTTCTGTAATGCAACAAAAATTTTAATTTATTTCGTTTAAAGTGAGAGAAGAAAATTAACAACAAGAGATCGCAATATTTATGAGGAATCAATAATTAAAATCAGATTCATTAAATTTGCTTTAAGAAGAAGAAGAACGTTGTGCATATTTTAAAAATGGAGTTTAAAATTTTACGTACCTTTCCAATCTGAAACACGCAGACGATAATAAGACAGCTGGTTTTATTTGTTGAGTTTGTTTACTTTTTAAATGTAATTGACACCTTCTTTGAGTTACAACGAAATAGTGTGCTCTTGTGTGGGATATTTATTTTCACCACTGCGGGAAAACATTTTACATTGTATTCTAAATTATTTATGGTTTCGATCCTCTCAGAAATACTGAACTTAAGCAACTGTTTTTAATTTCCCACACCGATAAAACTTCTGGAATGAAAATTGGTATATTTCTTTGAGATATTAATTAGTATTTAAAGCAGCATTTTGAATTATTGTTATATTTTTCAAAATAATGTTATGTTTCCTCAGTCATAAAAATATGCTGTTTTTATGTGCATTATTAGTTATAGTTTTTAGTCTAGAATTTTTTTCTAGTACGGTTGTTGGAGACAACAAAAATTATGTAAATGTATTATTTTACGTAATTAAAGTAGCTATAAAGTAGAACTCCATTTATCCGGACTAACAGGAGATTCAGATCGTCTGAACTAATGAAAGTATGGATTAATAAAAATAACCAATAAATTGAGCTGAGGTACATAAACAAACTTCTGTACACAGTAAAAATTGCATTTTGAATTCAAGAGAATGTAGACACAGTATGTACATCTAAGTGACAGCCCGGTTTAAAAGATTTCGGATTATTGAGAGTTTACTGTATTTTTAAGCTGTCGTTAAGCGTTTTTAAAGAATGGTTATGTTAAATATTATGTCATTTTTTCCCCCAGTGATTCAAAGAAAAGTTAAGAAAAAAGCTCGGTTGACAGCAGGGCAAAGCCTTTTTTAATACCATATGTGTGTGTTTTCCCCACTGTTACTTTCAGTTTATGCCAAGCGTAATGAAACTTTGATGTATTATTGTGTTAACGAACTTTAGCATTATGTGTATAACATACATTTTTTTTACATGGACACATAAAAAACAAGATCACTATCACAAAAGTCACTGAAAATTGAAGAGCCTCTTTCAATATCAAGTACTTTAAAAAAAAAATCTCAGCTCTGTATAAACTTGTCAGGGGATCTGCCTGCAGTAAAATGATTATTTTTGCAAAAAAAAAAACTTATTTTTACATTATTTTATTTTTTAAAAGAATGGGATTTCAGGACTTCAAAAATGTTTCATTTTTGTTTCTGAAATAATAATAAACGACGAAGTTACAGCCAATTAAGTACACCATAAGAGATATCGTAAGAACCGGAAGTTGTATCAAAAGACCCCAAAGACCAGGAAAAAAAAGAAAGGTTTAAAAAAAAGTAAACATATTGACAAGTATGGTCAAAAACATGTATAAGCTAGTAACATGGAGAATTTTCGCTTCAACAATTATCAAAAACATCTACTCCGAATGTAAGGAGGCCTTAAGAGAAGAAAACTATCCGTTAAAAATAATTCTAATTAAAAATTATTCTGTTAATTTATGACTTAATTAAAGTTTGCTATTAGGAGGAAGAATACTATTGATGTACATTTAGCTAAAATTGATAATTGAAATTTAATTGAATTTCTAAAACAAAAAATAACTATTTTCTGATAATGTATCGATGTAATTTCTCATAATTTTAGTATTTCTAATTCTAATGTATAAAAAAAAATATGAATCGATAATGGTTATCTCATTTCATATTTTCTTTAAATAGTTTCAAAATGTTCTTCTAATAAGGTCAATTTTTGATCCTATTTTTTATAATTTTTTTTAAAGTATAAAAATGATTCTATTATTTACGATATAAAACAGAAACAATATTTTTTATATGTTCTTGCTCATTTTTCTAAATATGAATATAATGCTATTGTTTTGATCATTATTCATAAAAAATTCAAAACTTGTTACACAAAAAATGTGATGATATTTTTCCATTAAATATTTTCTATCGAAAAGACAAATTGTGGGCATCTCATGAAAATAGTAACGGAATGTGGGAAAAAAAGAATGATTAAGATAACTTAACTTATTAAAAGGTAATAAATTGGAAATTTGTTATGGAAATTACAGTGCATAGAAACAGAACTGTGTTTTATTATACAACTTGAATTGAAATAATTTTTTTCTTTTTGGAGAACAGATTTGTGCCCTTCAGAAAAAAAAAAGAAAAGGAGCATTTTTATTTTTATTTCATGGTGCAAATTGAAAAATATAATATCTTTCTCATGAAATACTATCTATTTGATTGTGGATCTTTTTTTTTTTTTTTTGATATAATCAACGAGTAAGAGAATTGTTGAATGAATGAATAAATATTGAAACATTCAATAAACAAATAAAAAATTAATTATAATATGTAGTACATAAATATATGATAAAAAAATAGATGAATAAAAGATTGAATTAGTAAGAAAATAAGTTGAAGAATCAATAAATAAATGAATGAAGGCAAAGAAATTAATTATTAAATTAGTACATAAGTAATTTAATCGCAAAGTATTTTCATCAAATTTTGAAAATGACATTTAGGGATTATGGAGCAAAGTGAAATGGTTAAGATAACTTACTTTTTTTTTAAATGAGAAAATTGTAAATTTGTCTTGAAAATCACAGTAAAAAAGAAAAAAAGAAAAAAAAACAACAACAATGTATTTTGTAATAAAACTAGCATTGAAACATTGTTTTATATATCGGACAGTAAATTTGCCAGTTCAGACACAAATCAATAGTAATACGTATAAATGAATATAAAGAATTAGGTAAAATAAGAATCACATAATTCATAATAATAAATAAGTAAGTAAATAAATACTAAAGAAATATGTTAATAAAGTAAAATAAAATTAAATAAAAAATAAGTAAACAAATAATCATTAAAATGTATAATGCAATGGAAAAAATACATAAATCAATGAATGTAATATAATAAAAATACATAACTGAATAACTATCAATTAAATAAAAAAATGAAATTAATTAAAAAATAAATATTTATCAAATAACAAATGATAAATAAGACAATAATAAATACGAAAGATCAACATAATTCTATTAAATAAAATACAATTTATTAAAAAGGGAAACAAACAACAAAACAAGTAAAGCAAATAAGTACAAAAATAAAATACAATAAGTGAAAATAAACTTATAGTATACACGTAAATATGAGAAATAAAAGAAAAATTCAAAACTTTTAATTCTTTTCCAATAAATTATTAAATGTCATCCATAATAAACGACCATTTTTAATTAAATTAACAATTGGACTCAAGGAAAAAAAAATCATTCAAAGCATTTTATATTTTTAAATTTTCATTTAAATAGATAGTTAGGGTGAAAAAAATAATTTTTAACATTCTTTGTATTCAAGGTATAATAAAGTTGTTTTATGGGAAGAAGCGACATTTTTCAAAAGATTCATGTTTGTGTTCTCGTTGCTTAACTTTTTTGATTTTGTCAATAATATTTATATTATTACTATATTTTTTTCGGAAAATTGCACGTATTTTGTTACTTTTGTTTGAAACTAGTGGATTTTAGTTAAATAATTTTATAAATAATGTAAAATTAAAAAAAAGTTTCATAAATTATTATCCTGACGCAAATTTTATTCCATATATTTTTTTTCAATTCATCCTTTTTCATAAATAATAAAATGAGAATAACCGGCATTTTATGCTATTTAATTTTTTGTTTCATCTATGTTTATGACAAAGAAATATTAAAAATAATTGTTATTTGTTTTAGTTAATAAAGTATTACTTTTTTAATAGTAACAGTAAGTATAAGCAAAATAAAAGTAGTAGTTAACAATGATGATTATTTAATTAATGATGATGATGATAGATTTAGAAATAATTAAAATGAAAATAAATGTTAATGAATGCGTGAATAAATAAAGTAAAACAAAAGTAATTAAAACATATTAATGGATTACCATCAAATAAATACGTAAATAATTTTTTTCACAAAAATCAATATAAAATACATAATTGACCTATAATTAATTTAAAAGGGAAATAAATAACTAGATAAATAAAACAAATAAAGAAATATTAAAATAAAATACAATTAACTAAAAAATAAAATAAAACTATAAATAATCTGCTTATACATAAGAAAAACAATTCTACACTTATTCTCAATAGTTTATTAGATATCTCTGCATTAAAAATTACTTTTTACTTTGATTAGTACTCTTTTCGGCAACTTAGAGGAATTAATTTTACGAAAAAAGATTTTAATTCAAAACACTTAAATTTTACAAATTATAATTAAATTTGAAATTATAACTATAGCTACTACAACCAATTCAAAAAAAAAAAAAAAAAGACTGCAAGTTAAATAACTAGGTCTTGAGAAAACATGCTCTTAATTTTATGCAAAAGAAAGTTTTATGGGAAAACCACCATTTTTCAAAACATTCATGTTCACGTTCTCGTTGTAAACCTTTATTAGTTTTTCCATTATTTTTTTCATTATTATGTCGTGTTCCCTTTTATTCAATTTTGTCATTATTGATTTTAGCATTATAATATTATTCGTGAAAAATTGCACACATTTTGTTATTTTCAAATATTCAGAAGTTACGGACTAATTGAAAAACGTTATGAAAACGGACTTTATGAAAATTTTAAAAAATAGTTTTGATAATAATTACGACATTAAAAAAATCATTAAAAAATGATCCATATACATTTTTTATTTGTTATATTTTTTACTATACATTAGTAATAAAATTTAAATGTTTTTAAAAAAATCATAAAATAATTTTTAGTAATATTTTTTATTTTCTTCATGTTATTCCTAATGTGTCATGAGGAGAAAACAAATCTCACGAAGCCAAAATTTAATGTTAAGTCTTAAGTGGTTATTTTTGAAAAAATTTCAGTTTCCACATATTGTTCTCAACAATCGATTTTTTGTACAATAAAAAAAACTCACTTTTTTTCTTCACTATCTTTTCAATAAATAAACAATTAATTAATTTTTAAGAAACAAATCTTATATTTCTGCTGAATTCAACATTTAATTTTAAGTGTTTTTTTTTTTTTTTTTTTTAGTTCTTCATATTTTGTATATTTTTCTCAACAATCGATTTTTGAATTAAAAAAAATATCTTTTTTCTTTAATAGCTTTTCCATAAAAATTAAGTAATTAAATTTTAACACGAAAATTGAAGAAAGCAAATCAAATATCACTGCTAACCCTATACTTAATTTCAAGTGATTATTTTTGAAAAGTTTTTTACTTTCTGAATGTTTTTCTCAACTGTCAATTTTATTTAGGTATTAAAAAAAAATCACTTTTTCATTCACTATCTTTTCTATAAATAACCAAGAAATGAATTTTTATCGAAAAAATTAAATTTTAGTTTCCATCCTGTTGTTCACAGCACGCAATATAAGCCATTTTGTGCAAAAAAATTTTTTTTTCATAACTTTTTAATTCACTATATTCTCCTATAATATCCCAAAACGGCATGTTCGGACAACTCGCACTGTTCAGAGTATACATTAAACGGGGAATCTCTGTCTTTCCCCGTCTTCTCCTCTTCCCCTTTCCACCACGTTGCCCTTTCTGTCTTTTTCCCACTCTCTCTCTCTCCCGTCGCCTACCCCTTCTCCACCCTCCTCCCACTATCTGTCACTCTTTCGCCGGAGCTCTCCCCATCGCTCTATTCCGTTTGGTGCGCTCTTTTCCTCTCCGAGTTGGTTGGAAGGGAGACCGTTTCATTCGTTCGTTCCAAAACTTCGGTGTGCTTCGCTTTCTCTCTCTTTCTCTCGACAGGGGTGGTGCATGAGGTGAAATTTTTTGAGAGCGGGAATATCGGGAGAGGGGGAGAATGTTTTTTTTTTACTCTTTTTTTACTGTTTTTAAAGTACAGGCAAATACCAAAGCTCGGTATCTATTCGGAGTCAAAGGTCGTAAGTTCGTTTTCTTGTCTTTGAATATTAATGACAAAAGACGAACGAATGACACTTCACTCGAAAATTTGACAATAGAATGCTCCGAGTGTCTGGAGCATTATACATGCAAATTTCTCGTCTGCCGAACATCGGTAATTTTGCATTCGAATTCGGGGGCATTCTTATTATTGTTCGAAAATTTTGTCATTTCTGAGTGTATGGAAACTTTCATGAAATTGACCAAATAATATTAGTTTCCAAATAATACTGTCGAACTCGCTTAAGCGGGTTTGTGAAAAGAAATCATTATAATGGGGTGGTTTCCTGAAGTCAAAAGTACTAATTTTAGTCACTGAAATTAATAGAATAAGCAAAAATAAATAAATAAATAAAATAACATGGAGCGAGAAAAAAATTTAATTTTCACAACACTTAACTTTTAATTAATTTCTTTTAATGTTCGATTTTAAAAATAAGGCACGGTCTTTAAGACGTCACAAATGATGTACTACGGCGCATCTATCTACCGCGTTTCCACGTTATGATAATCAAGAAGCGAATTGAACATTGCGATCTGCGCTTGCTATCAACCATATCGTTGCCATTACATATGAGTAAAAATGCGAATTAAATATTTTGCGTTGCGCTTTGGCATCAGTGAATGGCATTTCAGCATTTGTGATGTCATAGGTAGCAGCATAAACAATGAAAGCGCAACGATTAAAATATTTTTTAAAAAATGTTACACTTAGTTAAATTTTTAAAAAAATGGTCAGATCCTACGTTTTTCAGCATGCTCTTAAAGAAAAAAAAAATACTTTTAAAATTTCGGAAACGACCCCATTATCTTTGCTGGTTTTAATTTTTTCTACGGTGCCAAAAAAGTTGGGAAATTCCTTTGAACTGTCTTATTGTTTTTTTTTTCTGCGTTATTGATGTCTTTCAAGGAATTTTTTACTCCTGGTTTCGAAAATCGGATGAAGCTTTTCTGCATGCCAAAAGACATAATGTATGTTGATGGTAGTTCAGCTTCAAATTCTTCACAATTTCGGAAACACACAAGTATCTCGTAAGTGATAACATTGCCGTCAACAAATTATGTAATTTTTCATTGCTTCTCTAACTACAAATAATAATACTTTTAAAAAAATGCCGTCATCACGTGTTTGAAGAATTTAAGACTCATTATTTTGCTCGAACTCAATACAAATTTTATCAATCGCAAAAATATTGCTCGCTTAATGTAGGGTTTACTCGTTAAAAGCGAGTTTTCTCCCTTAGACTTAACATTGTACCAACCCCTCGTTAAAACCGAGTTCTCGTTAAATCAGGGCTCGTTATAAGCTAGTGCGACAGCATTAGTTTTGAGAAAATAATTTCTTTAAAAATGATTTTGTTAGTAACAAAAGAGATGGCATTTCCCGAATGCCTTTTTAAATATCAATGTGACAAAATATTAAATTTTTTAATTTGCTTACATTAACTTTTCCTTAATTATTTTCTTCGCAAAACTTATATTGTCTCTGAACCATCAATATCACATGAGCAATGGGAGAGACATTCGAATGTTACCTTTTGTTTTAAATGTTAAATCTCTAACGAACAGCAAAAATAGCCAACTGCCTTGATATTACCCTAATTTTCAGGGATCAATTCGCGTGACATCTAATCCGTAGAGCAGAGGTTCCCAGGCTTTAGACCTCCGCTGACACCCTCCGAAAAAATTACGAAATTCGCAGACCCCTTCCCCCCTTCCGGCACGCAAAAAATAAATAAATAAATAAATAAATGAATAAAATAAATTTTAAAAAAATATTTAAAACAAATTATTTGCCCCAGTTAAATCTATTTTTTTTCTAATATATTTTTACGCTTTTTCCCCTTTAAATATTATTTATTCATTGTTCTATACATTTTTCAGAGCTCTTGTGTGGTTTTCTTTCTTACATTATTATTTTGAGTTATAGAAGTAAATTTCTATTAGAAAATTCTGTTATTTAATAATAGAAATTCAATTAGGAATTTGAAGTATAATATCCCAGCTGTAAAAATGTGCCTCAGTGTTTGCATTTTACATAACATAGTTTTGTAACAATATGAACTTCGTCATGCACACAAAATTAGTTAATGTGCAGTGTCTTTACTTCCGGGGGAGGGGGCCTGCTTCCGGCATGTACTTAAACAAGAACTTTTTATTCCTCATAAATGTGCTTTCTTTTTTGAATTAAAATTTCGTTACTCGTCCTTCAATCTCAATTACATTTACCGTTTTAGCTGGATAGTACCGCGGACCCCCTGGCAAGGACTCACGGACGACAGTTTGGGGAACTCTGCCGCAGAGCACATTATGTAACATTGTAATAATAATAAAAAAAATTATCATCATCCATTTTTCTTATTATTTTTATTGCTATTGATACAGTGTTTTTGCTCATTTTTATCACACCCACGCCTTAAATTATTCAGGATTTTTCTTGAAGAAAAGAATCACGATTTTGGTTCAATTTAAAAATTAATGAAAAGGCAATTCGAAAGTCAAAACTGAAGTAATTTAAGCAGTTCACTTAAAAACCTCCAGAATCCCCCCCTCCCTGATGACGTGCCCCTCAAATACCAAATACCAAGAAGAACTCCTAGAGCGACAGTCCCTCCCACCAAAAATATCTCTAAAAAATACCAGTGGTGCACACAGAACGCCCCCCCCCCCCCCCGCTGGCACTCCTTTAAGCTCGTTTTTCATTCAAAACCATAAAGCATCCATCGTTATTATTACTTGAGACACAGTGCAACAGTACACTATTTACTAATAATTTTCCCATGAATTCCCATCGATTTTACAGACATATTTCTGCTGATTAAAATAATTTGTCGATTTTATAATAATAAATAACTATACGTTCTCGACATGATCTATAAACACAAGCTGCGAAATGAACAATTAGAAATGAATTAAAAAAAAAAAAGATGTTGAAAGGACACGTTGTTTTCCTGGTATTACCACTGCGATGACAGAGAAGATACTTTTACATAAATAATTTGTTATAATTAAACATTTACGTACGAGGGAATGGGGTTTTTCCTTCAGGCAAAAGCACAACTTTTAGTCACTAAAATTGATGGAATAAGAAAATAGATTAAATAAATAAAAATAATATTAATAACTTGGCACCAGAAAAAACTTTTATTTTCCCAACAGTTATTTCCTATTTAATTTTTTTAAGTGTCCAATTTTTGAAATAAGCCGTGGTCTTTATGACATCACGAGTGATGTACTTTGTCACTCTATTCCATTGCCGCGCTAAATGTTTACGTTTTGCTGTCAACCGCGGTTCTAGGTTATGACAATGTGTGCTGTGCGCTAATGGCATCAGTGAATGGCATTTCATCACTTACAATGCCATGCGCAGAAGCGCAAAAAATGAATTTCAATCTGTGCACCGATTAAAATAATTGTTAAAAATATTAAACTTTATCAAATTATTTTAAAAAAATGGCTAAATCCTATGTGTTTAAGCATGCTCTTTCAGAAAAACTTTTAAAATTTCGGAAACGACGCCATTGGTACCAAAAACTGATCGCTGAGACGAAAATCTGAAAAAAATTGATGTCAAAATCCCCTGCTGTAACAGCGTTATAAAACAAAGGAATGCAATAGAACTTTTTTTAACATACTTTTATTAGCTTCACTTGTATGTTTGTGAGTAACTCTCCTTTGGACTAAGCTAGTAGCTTATTACTGTTAGTACATTCCACCACTTTATGAGCGTTCGTGGTCGAGCGGTCTAAGGCGCGGGTCTTAGCTGACGTCCACCTCCGTAAATCATTGGGCGTGCGTTCTAATCCTGTCTACATTGAAATTAAATTTATAATCTTGCAACTGAATTTTCGCCCACTTTTTGCGATCGGATTCTTTTAAAATTTGGAATGCAACCTCAGACCCGATGACAATGCCATATTCTATAATCATTTTCAGACCCGATGACAATGCAATATTCTATAATCATTTTATCTGTGGATAAGAAATACTTACGCTTAGTAGACTATGAATGGGGACTCACGCAAGGATGCGAAAAAGAAATAAATAAAATAATAGTTTCAAAAACTAAAAAAAAAACACGCTTTTGTAGCAAAATGAACTAAAAAGTAAAAAATAAAATAATAGTTTAAAAAACTAAAAAAACATGCTTTAGTAGCAAAATGAACTGAAAAGTCAAAAATAATCTTTGGATAACAAGTATATAAAGTAATTGACTTAACACTTATTTTTACTGTAATAGAAAAAACGTGGGGGCTTCTTATCAGTTGTCTTAAATTTCTTCCACTTGTTATCCATGCAAAAATGTAAATAGGCAGCCCCCCACGCTTTTTTTTATTACAGTAAAATTAAGTGTTTGGTCAATTACTTTATATACTTGTTATCCAAAGTTATTTTTAACTTTTTAGTTCATTTTGCTACTAGAGCGTGTTTTTTTAGTTTTTTGAACTATTATTTTTTTTTTACGCTCTAAATATGTAGTGTTTGTTCTCAAGCATCTTGTAAGCTGCTGGCGTTGAGTATGAAGTTGGAGAATCTATATCAGATCAGATTGATTTGAAATCAATTTACGTTTGATTGAGAAACATTGCAACAGTCAGAAATATCGCTTGGAGGGATCTTTACTTTCTGTTAGTACTGGAGTAGTACCACGCTTTTGGAAAATTTTGAATATTTATAGTAAAGTAAGTATAGTATAGTAGGGGAGACCGGGGTCAGTTGTTACAATTTTTTTCAGTATTTTTTACACTAAACTATTTCAAGTATTTACACGTGTGAAACTTTAAAATGCATCTAGATTGTTTAACATTCATAACATATTTTTAAAAAAATATTAGAAGCCACTGCTCCAAAATATTTCAAGTTTTTTGAACGTATGTAGATTGTAACAACTTACCCCACCACGGGGCATGTTGTTACACTGTATGGGGTTAGTTGTTACATGAGATATATTTTACTAATAAAATAAATTTTACACATTTTGTGGTTTATTCTGTTACAATTGTAAAAATTCTTAACCACGTTAAAAATCAAAAACTTTTTGGCTTTACAGATTTACTTTATTAATGACTTATTCTGATAAACTATCATCATTATAATCATTGTCTGCGCGCGTGCGAATTACAATTTTTACAAGTATATAATTTATCAAACTTAGCACATCAGTCATATGCCCATTTGTCGCAATTAAGACATTTAAGCCATTTAGTTGGTTTTTATGAATTCTGAGTACGGTTTAGGTTACACTCTATGCAGAACCAGTGTTCAGCATCTTCATACGAAAGACGCACTGTTCGGACGCACCTTTTTGCACTTTTTTTTTTTGTGTGTTTGTGTCTGTTGATTTCTTTTCTGTTAGAGCCAATTTCCTTTTCACTGATATTTGTGCCCATGCTTCGGCTTGCAAAACATTTTTTACTGGTGTATTTGTTAAAGTGACGCTGATCTATGGTTTCCGCTTGCGGACCATCTTGATTTCTGCACTGTCTGAATCGTTGGAGAAAGACCTTTATACATTCGAATAATACATTCTGTTATTATTGATTCAACCATACATAATTAACAAAAAATTAAATCATAGAAGGAAAGAGATCAAAATTATTATTATTATTATTGTCATTCAACTACAGTATTTTATATGAATTAAATCATGCAATATGAATTAAATCATGCAATAAAACAGATCAGAAATACTACTTACCACCACTAGCATTTTTCATCTTACTGCAAAATCTCTCTAGTGTCACGAAATTCATTGACTGCGTTTCGTAATAAACTACCTGCAATTACTTCTTTAATCACCTCCAGGTATGTTTCTTTAGGAGTTCTGCCCCTGTTCGTCTTGTTTTTAAAGTCCCCCGCCATATCACCTTTAAAAAGAAAACATAATATTAAATTAAAACTTGCATAGGGCAAGTTGTTACTTGTAACAACTAACCCCAATAAAACTGTAACAACTTGCCCCATACGACGCCACTTCAAATCTTGGCACATATTACTGGTATTATATGTTTGTGCAAAACTTTTAAATATCTTAGCAATTACCTGAAAATGTAGGCTTTCACGTGGTATAGAAATGAATCCGTTATCTGCAACGGCTTCGTCACAAATAGAAAAATAACAGCGGAAAGAAAAATTACTTCCAGACTCAAAAAAAAAAAAAAAAAAATTTTCCTTGAGCACTCTCCCTACTACTGACATCAAACACTCCAGTGACCGTCAGGGAATGCAGATGGGTGAGTGCTATCATCCAGTGCAAGGAAAGTCGATTTCTACTGGCGGTTATTTTTAAATTCGAATGTTACAACTTACCCCGTGTAACAACTAACCCCGGTCTCTCCTAAAGTATTCGTAGTTAAAAATATTTAGTGTTAAGTAATAATTATATTTTATCGAAATAATTTTTCGAATGTGCCAAGAAAACACATTCTTATTTTAAACGTAGTAGGGTATACCGGAGCACGTTTACGCAATGCCCTTTTTTCAAAACGAATAATAACTGGAGAGCCAACAGTCATAACAGATTGATGCTGCTCCCTAGCAAATATTTTCACAAGTTTTTGAGCATCAGTCGAGCTTCGGTCCAGCATGCAAGAAGAATAATCTGTTTTTTATCAAGTTGAGTAAATTTTGTGTTGAACGTTTTGAAGCTTATTGCGAATAAATAATTCTTTATTAAGAAAGAACAAAGATATAAAATCTAGCAGAATTTTATCCTTTTTCGAGAATTGTATATACACTGGTGTCCAAAAGTTAAGCATAATTCATAAAATGCGAGAAAAAGCTGTAAATTTTCGTAAAATTATATAAAGTTACTTCCTATTCCTATTCCTATTCAGAGTCACAACTGACTACAACTGTATTTATGTCGAGGACTGCATACTAAGTGTCTTGCCTCCAATATTTTATATACCGATAGATGGCAGCACCATCCCCGGATCGAGCAGTTAATGAGAACTTAGAACAAGTCCAGGAGCTAATAGCTACCTGGTGCTAGCACTCCCAGAGGTATCGTTTCACTTAGAGGACATTGAGACCACGAGCATATTTAACGTCGCCCAGTCCCCTTTAATGACGACGGTGGGTCTTCGAAAATCGAGGTTCGAACTCAGGACCCTCCGGCCCCGAATCCGACACTCTACCGATCGGGTTACCACGGCCCCATAAAGTTACTTATAGAGATTCATTGGTTGAAGAAGAAACAATATGTTTATGAAAAATAGTATAGTTCATGGTGTCATGCGCGAATTAGGTGCGCGTTTCGGAATGTGGATAAAACAGCTCGCACGCTTTAGAGAGTTCAGGCGCGTTTCATGCAATTGCTGTACCAAGAAACATTGGATCTGGTGAAACAGAACTAATAATGGCACAAAGACGCCAATTGGACATGTTTGCGAAAGGAAGAATCGTTGGAATGCTAGAATGTGGACGATCACAAACTGAAGTGTCTCGTATTCTTAATGTGCCTTAGTGTGCAATCTCGAGACTGTGGCAGAGGTTTTCAAATACGGGAGATGTTAATCGCCGACCAGTACCATCTCGACCAAGAGTCACAACCGCAAGCCAAGATCGTTTTCTGGCAATTTCTGCACGACGTCATAGGGACAGCTGTGCCAGAGAACTGGGCTCGGCGCTCAGTGCCGTCACAGGAATAACAATTTCGAGGAAAACTGTTTACAGGAGACTCAATCATGTCGGTCTGTATGCCAGAAGACCAGCAGTTTGCATTCCTCTCACATCAGCGCATAAACGCGCTCGTTTAAACTGGAGCTTGCAATATCGGCATTGGAGTCTGGGACAGTGGGCTAATGTTATGTTCAGTGATGAGTCCCGCTTTACTCTACAGAGTGATCCTCGTCAGGTACCAATCTGGAGAGAAAAGGGGACTCGTTTCCAACCGCAAAACATAAGAGAAAGACTTCACTTTGCGTCAGCAGGAGTATCGGTGTGGGCGGGCATTATGTTGGATGGCCGCACCGACCTCCATATTTTTGAGACAGGTTCAGTCACTGGTCAAAGATACAGAGACGAGATTCTTGAGCCTTATGTTCGCTTGTTTCGAGGTACTGTTGGTCCTGAGTTCATATTCATGGACGATAACGCGCCATGTCACCGAACAGCTGTGGTCGATGACTTCCTCGAATCAGAAAATATCCAGCGAATGACGTGGCCTGCGAACTCCCCTGATCTGAACCCTATCGAGCATGTCTGGGATATGCTCGGGAGACAACTTGCAGCCCGTTCGCCCCCGCCAAGCTCCGCTCCGGAGCTAAAAAGAGCTCTCCAGCATGCTTGGAACTGTTTAAGCCCGCAACTCATCCACCACCTCATAGAAAATATGAGTAATCGTTGTGCAGCGTGCCTGGCAGTCAGAGGTGGCCATACACACTATTGAACTTCAGCATCATCTTTTAAAGAAAAATTTTTGTGCAAAGAGTAAACTCCTCATATGCCTAATTTTCATTTAAACTATTTTTTGGGATGATAAAAGTAAATATTACCGTTTTTTGAGTAGTTTCCTTATTTTGTAACCGTGTTGCACTCGCATATCACGTTTTCCCCTATTTCGATGTACATTTCTCACATTACTCACATAAATAACAATTATGCTAAACTTTTGGACACCAGTGTATATGAACTGAAATGCTATTAAAATTTTTTGGACGTTAAAAATAAATTCAAACTTGGCGAAGGGGCATGTTTACGCTTTCACGTCGGAGCACATTTATGCATGCTCTTAGTATGTCTTACTTAAACGTGTCCCTGGTACTTTTTTTCGCTCCGAACTGTCTCAGACCTTTTTAATATTTTAAGGTTATTTAGTTTTGAAAATTACCATTTAATTTATAATTAAGTACCAAATTCGTATCTTATAACTCACAATCATATAGCGCTGCCTTCATGCCCCTTCAGCTTTAACTTTATACACTATTCAGTCTGTGATAAATTTGCTTTATTTTAACGATGGTAAGACATTATGTTCGAAACACTAACAGAACTACGAGGTGTCAAAATAAATATGCGTAAACGTGCCCCGTGTCCGGGCAAGCTGACGCAACCGACTTGGACTCAAAAATATTTGTTTTAACGGTTGAAAACAAACTGAGCAACAACTGAATATACCAATTTTGACTGCATTAACTGCTTCATAAAACCGCAGTGTCTAAAATTTTCTAAGTTAAAACGAAAAAATTAGAAAATTCAATGAAAAAAATCCGCGTAAACGTGCCCTGGTCTACCCTGTTATTCAAGTTTTATTTCATCTTCTTCATTAATAGTGTAAACTTTTTTAAAAAAAGGGGGTGGGGGGGGGAACTCACGTAAGAGCTTACTGTAATAAAATACGACAGGAAAATCTTGCTCTTAGAATAATAGCTTTTAAAATTTCTCACAAAAAGACGAAGTGACAGCTAATTAGCGGGCACTCTGCCACATAAAATGATACATGATAAGAGGAGATACTGGAGAGTAAACGGGTAAAAATAAAACAAGGAGGGAAAAGTCAGTTTTTTAAAAATTCACGAACTTTACAATTAAATATTTCTGCACCTCTTACAGCTTTAATGAAAACAAACTACAGTGGTGGTAAAAAAAATTGCATCACCCGCGACGCAAAGGAGAGGAATATCATCCCGACTGCATTCAACACACAGTCAAGCATCCCGTATCCCAGATGATTTGGGGATGTATTTCTGATCAAGGAGCTGGTGGGCTTCACTTTGTGCAAGGAACAGTAAATGCTCGGGTGTATATTGGCATTTTGGAAGAGAAATTGCTTCCTACTATACGGGATCACTTTACTTCAGTTCCAAACGCCAATTTCCAGGATGATTCTTCTCCGATAGCCATAGAGCAAAACTAGTAAGTAACAATTTAAAAACCTTTATCCTGCCATTAGACTAAAATTGACATGGGGTTAAGTAATTTTTTTTCTCTAAACTCACACGCATGTTCAGAAGGGAAAAATGAGCATGGGGTCAGCAGTTTGCCTTGGCCAGGAAACAGCCCCGATCTACGTAAACAATTATCGGATTCCTGCTGTTAAATGTTTATTTCCTAAGTTTTGCAGAATTTCACATACATTCATCATTAATAGGTCGACCAAAACTTCACACTGTGAAAATGCGAGGGTGATGCAATTTTTTTTTACCAGCACTGTACTCAGAGCCGGATCTACGAGTGAGGCAAGCCGGGGTTCTTGCCCCGGGCGGCAACTTCAATGGGGGGTGAGAAATTCGAGTGGTGCTTCCAGGGGCGAACTGGCCAACCGGCGCCGGTGCGCCCCCTCCCTTCTGTGCGCCAGTGCGGCTTCGTTTTTTTTTTTTTTTTTTTGGCTTTTACGAACCTGTTTGTCCTTGATTCCTTCCTTCTTTCCGCCCCTGAACATAAGTGACTTCCGCTTTTTGTTCTTTCGCAGTCAAATCTCTGCGTCTTCGACTTTTTGCACAAACCTGAATTCCCAAAGGGCTTTGGGAGTCCAGGTTGACGCCCTCTTGGGGGACCTAGTCCATCCCGGGGTGCTTCCGGCAGGTAAAATAGGCTTATTCTAAAAAAAATTCAGAAATGCAAGAAATATTACACATTTAAAATCTGAAACTAGAAAGAAAAAAAAAGAGAGAATTTGTAAAGTTTTCCTTTACAAATGTTCTAACTCGCCCTTCTCTTAGAACCGTTGGGGGGGGGGGGGGGGAGAACGAGGCTGTGTGTAAATTTTGCCGGAGGCATTTGCAAGCACCAGCGATTAAACATATGGCTCTCCGTCATGGGCGCAAAAGGAGGGAAACAGTCTTGTACCCAAATTAAAAGAAGAAAAAAATACTGCTAACTTTGTTCAGTAGTATTTATTGTGCAACTATAAAATACGAGTATTTGGAGATTTTGGCGTAACATCTGGCCGGTATTACACAGAACAAAGCATTAAAATAGCAGAAGAACACTTACTTTAGGCATTACGAAAAGGGTCATTCTGTAAATAGTATTTAGATTAACTTAAATTATATCTGAATCAGGCTAAGAACATTGACATTGAGAATATCCTGGTTACTAGCATAAATGTTAAGGATCACACATTGAGATTTTATTTTAACGCAAACCTTTAACGACATTTTATTGACAATTGGCTTAGACGTATATGACAGTGGTGCAACCAAAGGGGCGGGGGTTAGAGGCACAGGGCCCACCCCTCCCCAGAAGGCCGAGCATATTACTTTTTCAAAAACGTTCCATACTGTTAAAGAGAACGCGCCTTGGGAAAACGAAATAATTTTAATAGGGAAAAGTATAGAATGTTGCGAGAAAATTTAAAGTCTTCAAAATATAACACTTCGGATGCCCCCTTCCAATAGCCAAAACTATTCAAAAGAGTCTCAAATCTCGTTTCCAGGGCTTCAATTTCGCAAAATTCCAGGTGACCTCACCTTCTAACAACATCGAAAATCGTTTAAGATTGCCTTTTTTATGAAATACAATTTTGAAAAACTGCTGAGCCCCAAACGTTACCAAATGTGGCCTACAATCACGTTTTTCATACTTCAATTTCGGAAAAATTCCGAACAAGGCCCTCAAACCTTCTTTCTCTAATTCCATTCAATTCGTCCAAAATATTTTTTTTTTAAACGACAATCGTATGAAGCGCTTAGCACGCAATCCCTTTAAAATAGAGGGAAGTGATGCTCGCGTGTAAAATCTGAAAATGAAAAAATTACAATTCCAATAAATAAATAAATGAAGGGGATATCTTTAAACCCCTCTTTCCAGTATCACTAAATGTTGCTAAAAAAACTTTAGCTTTTAGGACTTCTATTTCGAAATGTTTTTTTGGGAGATCCTCAGAGCACCTTCCCTAACATCATCAAAGTTTGTCGGTAGCTACGTTTTGGAATGATCAATTCACTCTTGTTTTCAAAAAAAAAAATCGATTAGAAATAGTCCTTAAGTCCCCTCCCTTTAATTAACGTCGAAAAATATCGCTTATAATAGCGTTTTTAAAACTTCAGTTTCTAAAAATTTCCTCAGAAGTCCTCACGAAAAATTCCTCCCCGTAACATCACCAGAGACACTCTAAAACTACGTTTTTAGGACTACAATTTCAAAAATTTCTCCCGGGGGAGAGCCCCCGAACCTACCTCCCCCCTATCAGATAGGGAAAATGTCAAGTGTGCTATCTTAATATACTTGTTGCTCTTTCTGCAAGTGTAATAGCAAAGATTTACAAACAACTTGAAAAAAACTTTTAAAATCTAATTTTTAGATTATATTAGATATTAGATTTTTACTTACCGTACTTTTTTAACTTAAATTTGAATATGTTTCGACACATTTCCTATCTGTATTTTTTTTTTATTATTTGTAAAGGAATATGTGTTATACAATAAATAAATAAATATTTATTAATTTATAGCAATAGTTAAAACGCAGCGCAATGAAATCGGTAAGTATTAATATAGATACGAGCATTTATGAGGGCGGACTGCCGCACTTTTTGATGTCGTCAGTCTAGAAAATGTACCAGATGGCAAATAACCACCCAAAGCTCAAAATACTTTCTACGACACGTATTAAAATTCTGTGGAAAAACTTTCTCCCTGCTCAAACTTTCTACAGAAGTGTTGAGCATTCATGAGCGCCACCGGCCGCTATCTTTAATGACGTCATAGCAGGAAAATGTACCAGGTGGAAGATGTCCAACAAAGTCCAAAATACTTTCTAGGACACCAATTGAACATTTTTGGAAAAAAATCTCCCTACTCAAATTTTTCAACCCGTGCGCTGTCAGATTGTGGACCAAGTGGCGAAAATTAGAAGATTAAAAATAAAGCATCTGAATACCGAATTCGTTTTCGGAAAAAAAGAGGAGAGGGTTTTTTATTGCAATTTGTGTTACGGTACATCTCCGTTTTAACAAAAAGAAAAAATATATATATACTGACGTGCTTGGTATACAGTGAATTTTTAATCAAACCCTTTCGTACTTGACAGTTTATTAAAAATACAAACATACATCTCGATAGAAAAATTTAAAGCTAGATGTTTTTTTTTTTTTTTGGGGGGGGGGGGGGGCATTTTGAAGCTTTGCTCCACCTTGGAAACTTTCTAGATCCGGCACTGACTGTACTTCTTGAAGACAATGTTTTGCTCTTAAGTTTATCAATGAATGAGTAAATGGTTCCTGTTATATATATATGATTAATATATCAATTGGAGCACGTGTGGACCGGCGGGTCACATTCGGCCCTCTTCGATCCACTGGCGAAGCAGGAGAAATATGCAGAAAATATCAATTACAGCAAGTATTGGAAATGTCAAGCGCCCTAACAGCATACCGCCTATTTTGTACGTCTACTGACCCACTGAAGAAGAGGAGAAACATGCTAAATCAAAATTTGTCAATCAATGTTTCGGGTTTTAGTTTAACCCAACGCACTAAATACCCTAAAATATAGCCATTTTATTCTTGTCCCTTTTTTGTTTGATTCCTCCATGGAAGCAAAAATGATCGATTTCTCCAGTCAAAGTTGATACCCTGTTTGTTTTAATGTGGAATGCCCATTATATGACGATAATTCCATTTCTGGCGGTACAAATTTATCGTTTCCTTGTTTTATCACAATTGCCCCTCTCGCACACTACGAGAGGGACTTGTTTAAAATTGGCAAGATTTTTGTAACTGCACTACTACCAGCAATTTTCACATATATATATCCGATACATCTTAAAGATAACTGGTAGCTAAAAATGTAATGTAGATTGATGAATTAAAATTGGAGTAGAATGGATTTAAATCTTCTCCATTGCAAATAAATTCCTTTCATAAAGCTTGAATTAGTGTTTTTGAACTCTTAAAACATTTTGTGTTGAAAAAGTATAATAAAGGACACGTTAGTGGAAAAGGAAAGAAAAATATGTACTTAACTTGTTAATAGATGGCACTACTAGTAACTAACACAAATAATTATTTTATTTCTATAGCGCCGTCTCTGAAGTTATAGCAGTAATGTTTTTCGTAAATAAACATTTGGCTAGGTTGGAAACTATAAAAACGTTGTCAGATTCTTTCCGTCAGTTTGCCAAATTATATCGCTACTAATATTATAATGAGAGAGCGCGGATTTTTGTAAATGTTCCGGCTAATCTACGGAATCATTGCAACTATATTTGAAAAATTCTTTCACGATATGAAAGATACATTCTTACTGAGTGACATAGGCTATAAATTTATGCACATATGTATTTATACTATTTTTTTTTTTAAACCAATAGTTTGTCTTCGCTACCAGTTTATGTTTCGTACGGTTTTGTTATTAGATGCGTAAAAACAGCTACGATTATTCCGCAATTGCTACGACAAAATAGTTAAAGGTTCTCAACTGAATGCTGAAGGATGGAATGACATGAAAGAAAATAAAATTCACAATGTCAGCATAAGCACCGCAATAAGCTTTACATGCATTAGAGGCAGTTAACTACAACTGCAACTACTTTTTTTTAAAATGTACCTACTACAAACTACTTTAAAATGTAGTCGCTACTTCGCTACTTTTCAAAAAAAAAAAAAAAAGGTTAATAAAGTGCATACGCACTATAGGGTGTCCCACTAGAAATGAAAGTCGACTTTTTAAGTCGCATACTCGCTTATATTTTTTCTCTTATGTCAAAAAAATCGTGAAGAAAAGTTTCGTACAACTTGAACAACAGAACCCGTGCCGACTTGCGTCTGAAATTTGAACCAGCACTTGTATGAAGCCAAATCGAAAATAAATAAATGAACCTGTTTTTAGAAATTTATGTTGATAAAACGTTGCCACTATACCCACACCCCACATGTACCTCAAAAACATTTATTCAAATTAAAAAGCCTTTAGATATTTCATACTTGGCCAAAAATTTATAAATTTCTTCAAAAAATTTTATTTTTTTCTATTTATCTTTTAAAAAATTACATATAAATTCAAATAATAATTAGCGAACACATTTTTAGGTCAACATTTTCAAATAAATCATTAAAAAATGACATATTTAAAATGAAAAATTTAACTTAACCTTGAAAAAACTCATATCTTTGATTACTATGCATCGGCGGATTGGTTCAAGAAATCGGCCCTGGCATAAAGGATATAGCGGCCCCATAGCTCCTAATACTAATTTTTACCAAACGATTGGGAAACGATTTCCCTTAAATATGAAGAAATCATTCGTAAAAATTAAATACTTAAAAAAAATAAATAAATAAATAAAAAAATAACGGAACGGATCCTTTCTGTGTTTTAATGGTGAACAATTGATACAAGATAAGCTAAATCTTAGTTTGTAAAAAAAAAGGGGGGGGGGGGTAAAATAATCTATTTAAATATTTTTAAATGATTGGAGCTCCATTAATTATTTCCGTAATAATATCTTCTAACATAATTTTTGCTAGAGTAGAAAGAGTATTAGGGAAGCGGGTTGACCCCTTAATTTTGTCAAACACATGCAGCAATACACAAAGAGAAAGAGAGTAGATTTATTTTCTTGCTTATGGGAGTCATTACATTAAATATTAGCAATATAAACCTAATTGTAAGTTTAACATTAGATCAGAAATAAGGGGTCGGGGGGTTTCTCCCCCCGGAAATTTTTTGAAATTGTAGTCTTAAAAACGCAATTTTAGATGATCTCTGGTGATGTAGGGAGAGCGGAAGTTCGAAGGCCCTCCTCTGGCAATTTTTTGGAAGTGAAACTCCAAAATTGGATTTTTATATTATTCTCAATTATGTTAGGAAGATGGCGTCCAGGAAATTTTCAAAATCTTAGCTCTGAAAACGCGTTTTTAGAAGATTTTGAGCGATGTTAGTGAAAGGAGAGATTCGTGCAGCATCAACCAAGAGTTTACTTAAAATGAAGTCTTAAAAACGTGATTCTAAGCTTTCTTTGATAAAAACTAGGGCATAGAAAGTTGTTCAAAAGTTAAGTTCCAAAAACGAAACTTTAACTGACCTCCTATGATTTTAAGAGGAGGAGTAATGGCGGGGCTCTCAATAGATTTTTTTTTAAAATTGAAGCCTTAAAACCGAGATTTTTGACGTGCTTTGCTATAATGGCAAGGGGGGGGGGGGAGCTTTCCTTCAAATTTTTCGATGCTGTAGATTCGGAAACGGTGTTTTAAATATCTTTCGTAATGTTAATTAAAAGAGAAGATCGATGGTAAACATCCGAAACTAAATCCTATCAACGCAACACTGTAGACGGTCTTTGGTGTTGCTATGCATACACATTCACCTTAGAGAATCCCGTTACGTGTCACAATTGTTGCTGTTGTGTGCCAGCTAGGCTGGCAATTTGGGGTGCGCTGCTTCACTTTTCCAATTGTACCGTAATTTGGTGTGAAGTCCGACTTCTACAGTACACACATGCCATAAGGACCCGTTTATAGGGTAGGCATCCATTCACAGCACAGCAACACCTTCACACAAAGAAAGGACATGAGAGAGAATTTACGTCCATGCCGGAGCCGGGATTCGAACCCGGACCTTCCTGTCACAGTCAGACTTCTCTGACCACTAGGCAAGGCAGGCGGCACCTGTCACAATTAGAATTTGAATGTTACAAAACACAATAAGTACAATACAATACATTAAAAGTGCAGAATGAATATAATTATAAAGCTGCGTAATAAATGGCATAAAAACCAAAAATTGGCACTAAATGAAAATAATTCTGTTAAACCAAACATAGACAATGTGAATCACTATGTTCTCGGTGTGAGGGGGAGGGGTGGGATTGAAAACAAAACAGTTTATTAAATTTTAGAAACACCAGTAATTTTTTATTACATGAGTTCATAATTTAAATTTAAAAACCCTGAACAAGATAACCCCCTTTGGATAAGAATAAAAAGAGGGTGTGCATTAATTTATTCTCATGATGATGAAAGAAAGCTTTGCGAAGATTTTCGGAAGGAAGGATGTTTATAAATAGCCACGGCCAACGGCGGGAGTCAGTCTCGATTAAGAAGTTGTACTGAGAGTGTATAGTGCGACGCAAAAGTTTGGACAACGAGCAAATTCACACAGATTTCGAAATCTATTTATTCAGTTTTCCTAAGACTACTTTAGTGAAAGGTGCTATGCATACTATATAATATTTATAGCATTGAAAAGTTGACTTGTGCATTTTACAAGTTTTTACATTGTAACAAAAAATTAACATTGTCTCAAAAGTTTAGACACAAACGAAATAAAAAATAAATAAAACAGTTTTAAAAATTGCTTGTGCATCCATTCTTCTTTATTAGTTCATAAATACGAGTTTCCATCGAAGATACTAAATCTTGCATGGTTTAGGGCTCAATTTCGTACCATACTTCCTCAATAGATCTCTTAAGCTCAGATACAGAAGTGTATTGTCTACCATTGCTATAAACTTTGCGACACATGATGCCCCAAAGATTCTCTATAGGGTTGAGGTCTGGGCTACACGCTGGCCAATTGAGAACTTTTATATTATTTGAATTTACCCAAGATTTTGTGTTTCCTGCAATGTGAATCGAAGCATTGTCTTGCTGAAATTCCCACTGAGGGCCCCCTATAAACTCAGCAAATGGTAGGAGATTATCTCTAGTGTCTTAGTTTAATGCTGTGATGTTTGCCGACCACTGGTAAAGGTCAAAGACACTTGTCCATTGTAGCAAAACGCTGCCCAAACCATCACAGAGTCACCACCTTGTCGGCGACTAAAAAAACATCTGGGTTCCTTCCGTAAGTCGTGCCAGTACGATGTCCAGCCATCTGAACCATACAGATTCCATTTTTTTTCGTCGCTAAATATTACTGATATCCATTTCGATCCATATGACATATGATTTCGAGCCCACAACATTCGTTGTGATTTATGATGTGGCTTTAGAGCTGGTTTCTTTTTTATTTTGCAGTGAACCATTGTACCTGTTTCCAAAATTCGTGTACGAATCGTATCCTTTGATACCGAAAGCCCCAAGGAGCTTTGAACTTCACGAACAGTCATTTGTTGGGTACTAGCTAGTCTTTGGATCTGACAATCATCCCGTTTATTAATCGTCACACGCGGCCTCCCAGATCTGCATTTTGCTTTATAATTGCAGTGATTTGATAAAATTCGATAGATTTCTTTGATCTATTAATAATAGCCGAAATTTCAGAATCAAGCTTACCTTCAGCTTTCAACTGCCAAATCTTAGTTACCTCATCCGCTTTAATCTGCTCAGCTCGCGGCATCTCGACTACCAAGTGTTATCGTTGGCAGACCTTAAGTACAAGAGGTTTGTGATTTCATCTCTTTTAAATTTGCATATACGAAAAAAAAAAAAAAAAACTCCCAGAAACTCGTAATAGTGTCTAAACTTTTGCAACAAACAAATTTCTATTTTTATCCAAAACAGTATTGTTAAAGCATATCAAACAATTGTATTTTGGTTATAGTATTTCAAAAGAGTTTTTGAATATGTTTGCAGAGTTCTGTATTTCTACCATCGCAATTCTAAATTCTACAGCTGAAGAACGTCATTGTCTAAACTTTTGCATCGCAGTGTACAAAAATTGTTTGGTGTCTAGATTTAATTTGAGGTTTTAATTTAATTTTAGGGAATAGGTCAAAAACTCTTCTGACATGATGTTTTTATGGGGAAAGGGAAGATTCGGAGCTCAAGAAAGGTAATTTTAGACAATCTTCGATGATGTTATGGGAAAATGTTCAAGGACTTCCGAAATTCTTTCGACCCTGATTTCTGACTTCTGGTAGGGAAAGTTTCTAGGTAGGTTGTGTGTGCACCGGAAACGCTCTCCTCGAAGTTTTTCGAAGCTGAAATCCCAATTACGCTGTTGTGGGCCATCTTTTATGACGTTAAACTAAGGGCGTTTTTCCGAGAATTCCTAAAAAGCAAAGTTTTAAACACGCACTTTAGGCTAGCTGTGGTGACTAAAAAAGGAAGATATAAGCTTTTGGATCCCCCCCCTCCTTTTTGGCTACGTCCCAATCCTTATTTATCTATTTATTTTAAATACTGATAAAAAAAAAAGAATCACCATCCTACAGTTTTCTCTTTCAAAACCATTTAGACTTAGATTTTCCATAGTAAAATTTTCAATTTCCAGCCTGGTATTTTTATTTGCTTGAAATGCAAGCCCTCTGCGGCCGCAATTAAAAAAACTTTTTTTTGAACTGACCAGATGCTTTGGTGGCCTGAAATAACCTTAATGACCTTAGGCCTTTTTTCCACTCTACATTTTATTTTAATTTCATAATCTTCTTTACTTCTTGATAAAGTTTTGTTTCACATTCAAACACTTAGAACACTGGTGTGAATATTTCTTTCAATATTTTCAATCTCTCTCGCTGTATTTCAATTTTTCTTCTAGATAAACCATGTTTCGGGGGGCTGTGTATTTTGCTCCATTTGAACTCTGATTTTCAGGATGATATTTTTTATGTAAAAAAAATAGGAAAGGTAAATGGTATAAAGAGTAGGTTTGTCGGCGACCCCTGAGACCCATGTTTTTATTATTATTTTTTTTTAATCTAATCACTTTCAAATTTAACTGTCTTAACTAAGGGTCTCTAAGGGTCTTAAACTGTGGATTTGAACCCTTCTAGAGATACTGAGGGATACCGAGTGCTTCATTTTTCGTAAAAAGGGTTAGAAACGCACATTTCGGAGGCCTTTACTTGAATAGTCTTAATAATATAGTATTTTGGATGCTCTAAAATGTGTTTTTAAAATTGCATTTTACGTTAAAATTTTATTGAAAAATGTCACTTTTATTGCAATTGTTATGAAATACAATTCATAACAACTAGTCGACCCGTGCGGAACTCCGCACTGTGCTTCGAATCGTTTCATCAGGCATTTTGCTCTTAAAAAATTTCAAAGAACATTATGAAGAAGAAAGGAAAAAAGTAAGCGCACAAGAGAAGGCATGTAATTTGAAGACATCAGTAACAAAACCTCGTGAAATACAACGTTGTGATAATTTGATCATAGCTCCCCTTTTAATCGTACATATTTTCAATGCAAACATAAATGTCATTAAAAGTGTGGCTGAGTGGTGACTCGTGAAAAAGCAATAATTGTGCATGTGAAAAAACATTTGTTTAAATACAGTCCTGCACATGTCAGCATCTGACGGGAAAAAAAGAAACATTAAAGAGATATTTATTGGCACGTATTCGAATTGGCGCCATTCTAACTAACAGCCCGACACCCCAACAAACTTAGCAATTGCGCCTTCCTTTTCGAAAGCTATTCATTGAAGGAATGCGTAGTAAAAAACAGCAAAAAAGCTTTTTGCCAAAAAAAAAAATAATAATAATGATAAGATCATGCATCTGTGTTTTGTCATTAACCAGCATGATACGATTTAAAATTATTCGCAAAGCATGGAATTCGATTAAAGAATGACGAAGATCTCACGTAGCGATTGAAACAAACATTCTAGAGAAGTAATAAATTTGATTGAAAATAAGTGTTTTTGTCTTTGAATATTGAACTATTTCGCACAGAAGGTTGCTTTAACCGTTACGGCTTAAATGCCCTCACATGTTTCTTTTTTAATCGAACACTTAAAATTCAAAACCAAAACCAGTTGAACTGAGTCCGTTCTTAAGTGTAATTTTTCGAACGTAGACAAAATGTTTTTTTTTTTTCAGCAGAACGCAGAGGAGTAGAAAATAATTTCTTGCTAATGAAGTTGATAATACTTTTAATGCTTTATATCGTATTCGCGCGAATAAAAAATTAAAGGTTTACTGAGTGAAACTCGTAGTTTTAATCGGGCGTAGTATTTTTTCATTTGTACAAATGGTCGAACACTGCTATTAGAAACATCTACATTTTAGCATACAATAAAAATGTTTTTCTGCACAAAAAGGATTTCTTTAGGTAAATCTAATACTTTTTTATGCCTACATTATGTTGAGTGGTCTGGATGTAGTCAAAGAACACAGTTCGATCAACAATCAACTTATCCGAATGATAACTGTAGCCTGCATAAAGGAGTCAAAACACCAAGTAGCATTCCCACTGCATTTATTTTATTAGGTGTGTATGTTATGAGCACATGTAATGAGTAATACTAATATAAATTTGATATTATGTCGGACAGCCCAAGCTTGCCCGAAGTTCAGATAGTTTATAGCCGAACGCTCTACCGAAAAAAACTTATCAATTAAACCGAACAACTAAGTCCAGTGCTGTTAAGCTTTATTAAAATATGAACACGCACACAGGCTATTTTTTATTTTTATTTTATTTTATTTTTTTGCCGAAAGCGACGTAAAAAAATGGAAAACTGCATTAGAACTTTGCTTTAAAAAATGCATAAGAACTACAGGCAGCATCAAGGTTTTGAAACAGCAAGAGGCGATTTCGAAAACTTGAATTTTCGACCGTCAGTCTTTTTTTCGTCATTGGCCAGCCTGATAAGTTTTAAAATGAGAGGGGATTAATATATAAGATAAGATATTGATGAAAAATGTTTTTATTTTTGAAAATTTTTACAATTTGTTATCGCAGACTGCTTAAGCCGTTATAACTTAGATGGCAGCACGTGTTCATCATTTAACAGCACGGTTAAAATACAAAATAAATTGAACTATGCTCTTTTTTAAGCGTAGCTTTTCGAATGTAGTAAAAATGTGATAAGCTATTTGTTTTTTAGCAAAAAGAAGAAAAAATATATATTTTACCCTTCAAATTGGGGTAGTATTTTATTTATTTGTACAAAGAGTCAAAAACTCATTAGAAGAATATATATTTCAATATACGATTTGTTATTTTTTTTCTGAACAAAAAACAATTCTATTGTAGTCTGAAATCTTAAACCTGTTACTTATATTTTCGCTTACATTATGCTTTAATTTTCTTTCCAGAGCCAAAGCTTCAAAAAAAAAAAAAAAAACACGTGCAATTTCGAAGTAATTTAGCACAAAAACACTGAATGTTTTCACATCAGCAAGGAGCATTTTCTTCTCATTTATTCTATTCCCTCATAGTAGGTATTCATTTAATTCAGTGTAATGCGCGATATTACTCTAATTTTTTTGGTGCAGATTGTCCGGACGTGGGTCCGAACACGTAATCTCCTGGTTACGAAGAGAACGCTCTGCCAATCAAGCTACTCAGCTCTGTCGGTCATGGCGCAAATTAAAGTTATAAGTTTGACCGAAAACCTTATTCTGGTTCTTTAAAACAGGTTTTTCGGTTAAAAGAAACAATTTTTAGACCTTGGGTCTATTTTTCGTCAGTAGCCAGCACCATAAGCTATAAAATTAGCCGTAAATCAAGGAAATCGATCAAGAATTGAGGGAAATTTGGCGTAGAAACCAAAAACAGGCTACAGAAATAATATATAAGGATTATTTTTTTTCTGAACAAAAAACAATTCTATTGTAGTCTGAAATCTTAAACCTGTTACTTATATTTTCGCTTACATTATGCTTTAATTTTCTTTCCAGAGCCAAAGCTTCAAAAAAAAAAAAAAAAAAAACACGTGCAATTTCGAAGTAATTTAGCACAAAATAACTGAATGTTTTCATATCAGCAAAGAGCATTTTCTTCTCATTTATTCTACTCCCTCATAGTAGTTATTCATTTAATTCAGTGTAATGCGCGATATTTCTCTAATTTTTTTGGTGCAGATTGTCCGGACGTGGGTCCGAACACGTAATCTCCTGGTTACGAAGAGAACGCTCTGCCGATCAATCTACTCAGCTCTGTCGGTCATGGCGCAAATTAAAGTTATAAGTTTGACCGAAAACCTTATTCTGGTTCTTTAAAACAGGTTTTTCGGTTAAAAGAAACAATTTTTAGACCTTGGGTCTATTTTTCGTCAGTAGCCAGCACCATAAGCTATAAAATTAGCCGTAAATCAAAGAAATCGATCAAGAATTGAGGGAAATTTGGCGTAGAAACCAAAAACAGGCTACAGAAATAATATATAAGGATAAGATATTGAAAAAAAATGTTTTTATTTTTGAAAATTTTTACAATTTGTTATCGCAGGCTGCTTAAACCGTTATAACTTAGATGGCAGCACGTGTTCATCATTTAACAGCACGGTTAAAATACAAAATAAATTGAACTATGCTCTTTTTTAAGCGTAGCTTTTCGAATGTAGTAAAAATGTGATAAGCTATTTGTTTTTTAGCAAAAAGAAGAAAAAATATATATATTACCCTTCAAATTGAGGTAGTATTTTATTTATTTGTACAAAGAGTCAAAAACTCATTAGAGGAATATATATTTGAATATACGATTTATTATTTTTTTTCTGAACAAAAAACAATTCTATTGTAGTATGAAATCTTAAACCTGTTACTCATATTTTCGCTTACATTATGCTTTAATTTTCTTTCCAGAGCCAAGGCTTCAAAAAAAAACACGTGCAATTTCGAAGTAATTTATCACACTATCACTGAATGTTTTCATATCGGCAAGGAGCATTTCCTTCTCATTTATTCTATTCCCTCATAGTTGTTATTCATTTAATTCAGTGTTCATGTAATGCGCGATATTTCTCTAATTTTTTTGTTGCAGATTGTCCGGACGTGGGCCCGAACACGTAATCTCCTGGTTACGAAGAGAACGCTCTGCCGATCAAGCTACTCAGCTCTGTCGGTCATAGCGCAAATTAAAGTTATAAGTTTGACCGAAAACCTCATTCTGGTTCTTTAAAACCGGTTTTTCGGCTAAAAGAAACAATTTCTAGACTTTGGGTCTATTTTTCGTCAGTAGCCAGCACCATAAGCTATAAAATTAGCCGTAAATCAAAGAAATCGATCAAGAATTGAGGGAAATTTGGCGTAGAAACCAAAAACAGGCTACAGAAATAATATATAAGGATTATTTTTTTTTCTGAACAAAAAACAATTCTATTGTAGTCTGAAATCTTAAACCTGTTACTTATATTTTCGCTTACATTATGCTTTAATTTTCTTTCCAGAGCCAAAGCTTCAAAAAAAAAAAAAAAAAAAAAAAAAAAACACGTGCAATTTCGAAGTAATTTAGCACAAAATAACTGAATGTTTTCATATCAGCAAAGAGCATTTTCTTCTCATTTATTCTACTCCCTCATAGTAGTTATTCATTTAATTCAGTGTAATGCGCGATATTTCTCTAATTTTTTTGGTGCAGATTGTCCGGACGTGGGTCCGAACACGTAATCTCCTGGTTACGAAGAGAACGCTCTGCCGATCAAGCTACTCAGCTCTGTCGGTCATGGCGCAAATTAAAGTTATAAGTTTGACCGAAAACCTTATTCTGGTTTTTTAAAACAGGTTTTTCGGTTAAAAGAAACAATTTTTAGACCTTGGGTCTATTTTTCGTCAGTAGCCAGCACCATAAGCTATAAAATTAGCCGTAAATCAAAGAAATCGATCAAGAATTGAGGGAAATTTGGCGTAGAAACCAAAAACAGGCTACAGAAATAATATATAAGGATTATTTTTTTTTCTGAACAAAAAACAATTCTATTGTAGTCTGAAATCTTAAACCTGTTACTTATATTTTCGCTTACATTATGCTTTAATTTTCTTTCCAGAGCCAAAGCTTCAAAAAAAAAAAAAAAAAAAAAAAAAAAAAAAAACACGTGCAATTTCGAAGTAATTTAGCACAAAATAACTGAATGTTTTCATATCAGCAAAGAGCATTTTCTTCTCATTTATTCTACTCCCTCATAGTAGTTATTCATTTAATTCAGTGTAATGCGCGATATTTCTCTAATTTTTTTGGTGCAGATTGTCCGGACGTGGGTCCGAACACGTAATCTCCTGGTTACGAAGAGAACGCTCTGCCGATCAAGCTACTCAGCTCTGTCGGTCATGGCGCAAATTAAAGTTATAAGTTTGACCGAAAACCTTATTCTGGTTTTTTAAAACAGGTTTTTCGGTTAAAAGAAACAATTTTTAGACCTTGGGTCTATTTTTCGTCAGTAGCCAGCACCATAAGCTATAAAATTAGCCGTAAATCAAAGAAATCGATCAAGAATTGAGGGAAATTTGGCGTAGAAACCAAAAACAGGCTACAGAAATAATATATAAGGATTGTTCATTGTCATTCATAAGTAAAGTAAATGTGAATTGTCATTCGTAACTGAAACTGACAATTGGGCAAAAGTAACTTTTTAATATTGCCAACGTTTTCCTGTTTTTTATTGCATTACTAAAATGAAATTGGCGGCCCCATTTCTGAAAAACTGAGGTAGTGTAGCATCCCCCTGACCCCTTGGCGCCGGCCTTGCTCCCTCTACCCGCCGCGCGAGCTTGAGCCCATGCGTTAAGCATTGGTTTCCTAGAAGCGAACACGCTTAGCGTCGGCGTCGCTCCTCGCCGAGGCGAAAACTTTATTCTTCTGCTCATGCGCGCCCGAGCCAATTCGGCGTCCTGAGTGGTCACGCCGGAATCCACTTGACTTTGATTTCAGCGTTACGTCGATGAGCGACGTCGAAGATCGGCGATTCGCTCCTAGGAAACCAAGGCTTTAAGAGGGATTGAAGACTAGAGAATTTACGTATCGGTATTTACATTTTGTTGTTTGTAGACAGGGCAACTGAGCGGCCCAAACATGACCGGTCCACCGGGCAAATGCCCGGTTGCACGCCGGCTGTATCCGTCACTGTGGGATACTTAAATATTGCAGGAGAGCAAAAATTTATATTTAACGCTAATTACCTACTTTACTGTTTGTATTTTCGTAACATTTACCTTTGATTTTTAAAAATACGTATCGAAAAAAAAAATCATTTTTTTGACGAATATTATAAATTTTAGGCCAGGTGTGGGATGCCTAAATGTTTTTCAATTTAAATAAATGTTTTTGTGTTGTATCCTGGCAACGTTTTATCAATAGAAATTTCGAATTTCTAAAAAAAAATTTTTTTTTATTGCTTGGCCTAGCATTACAAGTGCTGTTTCACACTTTCAGGCGGAAGTCGGCACTGGTTGCCGTTGTTCAAATTACATGAAACTTTTTTACTATTGTATGGACGTAAAAGGGAAAATATAAGAGAGTGTGTGAATTGAAAAATCAACTTTCGATTTTTTTTTTGGAACACCCTAATACACACACACGTCGCGTCGTAAGAGGATTGAACGAAAAAAAGTTTAGATTGATAAATTAGCTCATCTGAACATGGAATACTAGTCGACCCGTGCGTAACTCCGCACTCTGCTTCGAATCGTTTCATGCGGCATTTCTCTCTTCAAAATTTCAAAGAAGAACATTATGAAGAAGAATCGAAAAAAGTAAACGGGAAAAGTAAAGGCACAAAAGAAGGCATGTAATTTAAAGACATCAGCGACAAAATCTCGTTAAATACAACGTTGTGATGATGTAATCATCGCTCACTTTTTGGTTGTACGTATTTTCAATGCAATCATAAATATCGTTAAAAGTGTGACTGAGTGACTCGTGAAAAAGCAGTAGTTGTGCATGTGAAAAAACGGGTTGTGGCAAATACAATCTTGCCTATGTGAGCCTGTGACGGAAAAAAAAGGCATAAAAGAGATATGTATTGGCACGAATTCGAACTGGCGCCATTCTGATTGTCAGCGTGACACTCCAACCAACCGAGCCACTTCGCCTTCGTTTTCGAGTGCTATTCATTGAAGCAATGTGTAACAAAAACAGCCAAAACGCTTTTTGCAAAAAAAAAAAAAAATATGCGTCTATGTTTTGTTATTAGCCAGCTGATACGCTTTAAAGTTATTTGTAAAACATGGAATTTGATTAAGGAATGAGGAAGATCTCGCGTAGCGATTGAAACAAACATTCTAGAGAACTAATATATTAGATTAAAAATAAATGTTTTTATTTTTGAAAGTTGATACAATTTCCCATAGCAGGCTGCTTTAACCGTTACGGCTTGAATGCCAGCACATGTTTTTCTTTTAATTGAACACTTGAAATTTAAACCCAAAAAACAGTTGAATTGAATCCGTTTTTAAGTGTAATTTTTCGAACGTCGAAATTTTTTTTCCGCCGAAAGCAGAGGGTAAGAAAAGGATTTCTTATTTTTGAAGTTGATAACAAAATTAATGTTTTACATCGTATTCGAATAAATAGTTAAAGGTTTACTGGGTGAGACTCGTAATTTCATTTTGGCATAGTAGTTTTTTATTTATGCAAAAGGTCGAATACTGCTAACAGCAAAATTTACATTTCAGCATTGATAAAGAGTTTTTCTGCGCAAAATGATTTTTTTAATCTAGTATTTTTATATGCTTACATTATACTTAGTAATCTGAACGGAGTTAAAGCTTTAAAAAAAGAAAGAACACCCTTTGATTAACAGTCAATTTATCTGAATAATAACTGTAGCCTGTATAAAAGAATTGAAATGCCAAGGAGCATTCCCGTCACGTTTATGTTATTGCCTTACGTGTGTTATCTGTTGTAATGAGTTTTGTGAGGTTCTGAAAAGTTGAGCTCCGACTCTTACAATGTATACCTCTGTTTCGCTAAATAGGGAGCGGTAATTGGTGCTAAATTGAGTTGAGAAATTTTCTTAGTAGTTTTTCAAAAATATTCCAACTAAAATCCGAGCCAATAACACGTCTATTTTTCACTAAACTCCCCTAAAACAGGTAAACATAGTCAAGGTCACAGCTCAACTAACCAGAGCTGCACTATACATGTAATGTGTAATATTAATCTGTAATGCCTAATATTAATCGAAATTAGCTATAACGGCGGACCCGAATTTCAGCTAATTTATAGCCGAACGCTCAACCAAAAAAAAAAAAAAAAAAAACTTATGAATGAACCGAACAACTAAGCTTAGTGCTTTTGAGCTTTATTTATTTAAAAAAAAAAATAATAATAAAAAAAAAAAAACAGGTTTAATTGTGAATTTTTTTTTTCGCCGAAAGCGGAGCAAAAAATTGGACATTGTATTTGAATTTTGAATTAAAAAAAACTGAATAAGAACTACAGGCTGCATCAAGGTTATGCAAGAGCAAGGGGCGTTTCCGAAAAATTGATTTTTCGACCGTAGATCTGATTTCTGTCATTAGCCGGCTCGATAAGCTTTAAAATGAGGGGTAAATCAAAGAAATCGATCAAGACTTGAGGAAGATCTCGCGTAGGAACAAAAAACAGGCTACAGAAATAAAATATAAGGATCTCGCATACCGACAGAAAAATAATCCACAGAAATAGTATATAAGATAAATATTGAAGAGAAGTGTTTTTGTTTTTGAAAATTTATACAATTTGTTATCGCATGCTGCTTGAACCGTTATGGCTTAGATAACAGCACGTGTTCATCATTTAACCGAGCGGTTAAAATACAAAATCATTTGAACAAGTTCGTTATTTAAGCGCAGCTTTTCAAACGTAGTAAAAAATGTGACTGGCTATTTGTTTTTTTGCCGAAAGAAGAAAAAAATTATATTTTACCTATCAAGTTGTTAGTAATTTTATTGTTTTTTTTCGTATTCTAATGAATATTCATAGGTTAACTAAATGAAAAGCATAATTTCAATTTGGGGTAGTAACTTTTTTTTGTCCAAAGAGTCAAAAACTGTTATTAGAAGATCTACATTTTAGTATACGATTTTTTTATCTGAACAAAAATTATTCCATTGTAGTCTGAAATCTTAAACCTGATACTTATATTTTCGCTTACATCATGTTTTATTTTTCTGACCGGAGCCAAAGCTTTAAAAACAAAATAAGACCCTCATAATTAAAATTCAATTGAGCTAAAGGTTGCATCAACTTTTCGTAATAGCAAGGTGGGTTCCTATCTCATTTATTTTATCCCCTCATTTGTGTTATTTACTGTTTACAAGTGTCCATATAATGCATGATATTTGTCTAATTTTTCGATGCAGGATCATCCGGGACGGGGCCCGAACACTCGTTCTTCTGGTTACCAATCGAACGCTCTGCCAATCGAGCAATTCTGCTCTGCCGATCACGGAGCAAGTTAAACTTATAAATTTAACCGAAAGCCTCAGTCCAGTGCTTTAAAACAGGTTTTCTTAACAGAATTTTTTTTTTAGACTTTGGGTCTATTTTTCGTCAGTAGCCAAAACGATAAGCTTTAAAATGAGGAGTAAATCAAAGAAATCGATCAGGAATTGAGGGAGATCTCGCGTAGAAACAAAATACAGGCTACAGAAATAATATATAAGGATTACTAAGAATTATCTATTTTTCTTTTTTTCAAAAATGTTCGTTGTCATACTCTTATATAACGCTGTAATGCTCGTATTTATTGTAAGTCGTCCAGGGAGGTTCAATATCATCCTCTTATTTACAGTAGCTCTTTATTTAGTGAATACTGTATAAGCACTTATTCGCAACTCCAATAAACTATAGGTGGCGCTGCAGCCACTGTCTAATGGCGGATGAAAAAAGTAAAACGAACAAATGCCGTAACTTATAATTTGCTTTGACGCTTTGTAAACGACAGTAATTTTTCATCGTGTTTGTGGGAAGCTTTCTTTTCTATTCTTCTGAAATTACATTACACCATAAACTGTCTGAAACCGGTAATTTACCCCAAAGAAAACACGTGGATTTTACCCTTTTCGGTAGTATTGCTGATCACCACAAGGTAGCGTATTCGAGCTCTGGAGTTGCAAATTTTCGCCAGACTTAAATTTCCGCGATTTTCGCGTGCCCGTCGTAATCACGAAAATTTAAGCCTCGTGAAATATTTTTATTTTCAACTTTCGATCTGTACATATAAAATTGACGAAATTTTCTACTCCTGCGAAATCACCGATACCTTTATTTTCGCGAAAATAAGTGCTTTTATAGTATTGGAACAATAATCTCTTTAAAATCTAAAATGTTCATCCACGGGACATTCTCGACAGCCAGAAAAAAACATTAATGTAATAAACAACACATTATTAATTTGGAGGTTATCGCTAATTCTCATAAACTTTTTTTTTTTAAGGCATGCTCTATTCAATACAAATATTGACGAAATACGAACATTGCGATGGCAACCATATTAATGGCGTCAAACTTATTTCTCATCGCATCCGCTGATGTACCCTATGTAAAATTTGTTCTGGTCGTTTGAACCTTGATTCTTTTTTTTTTTTTAAGTTTATTTAAATGTAGTTTTCAGAAATCACTACGAACTTCTATTTTTTTTTGCATCGAACTACTCACAATACTTTTTCATTTTTTTAAAGTAGTTCGCTACACTACAAACTACTAAAAATGTCTACAGTAGCGTCGCTACTTTGTAGCGCGCTAGTTCCAACCACTGGTCTTGGGCATTGCAAACCACTTAGAGTCACAGAATATTTTTGCATCGAAATTTATTCAAACGAATTATAAGGGAAATTCGCTTCATGCAAATTAATTTTTGAATTTTAATAGTGCAGATAGTTGATATCATCAGTGTTTCTACAAGTTGTAATTTTGCAGGCATTTCGGGCTATCCTTTAAGTTTTTTATTCATACTAAAATCGAAATGAAAAACATCAGCTAATGAATTCACTTAACTACATTTAGTTGAGAAAATTCTCATCTCAAAGAGCAATTGCACGTACCGTACATTCAAAGTTACGAGTTAACACAGTAAAGAACAAAAAAACATTCGATTGAAAAGGAATTGACAAAGTAGAGGGAAAATAAATTATTTTCAAATAAAAAAAGAACCGAATTCAAACAACACCTAGGAACTGAAAAGCAAAAAAATAACTGATTGCACTTACGTACGTTTTCCTATCAAACGTATAAATCAAATTTATTTTACAATTCCGGTACAAAAATCAACTAAATTAAACACCCAATTGTGAAACAAACACTTTATTTTAATTACTATACGATGAATTATTTTAATACCTAACTAATTATATACGATCTCTTAATTTTTAATAACCATATTTGAAGTCTGGGCCTCCTATCACGGGACGCGGGAGCGTCCCGCCCCGCCAAGGAAACCAAGCCAACAGAAGCCAACAAGAAGCAAATCCACCGCCAAAGACGAAAGAAAATAAAAGCGACCAAGAACAAGATTACACAACAGAACAAGTTGGGGTTTTTTGGGTTTTTCACCCCTCTGTATCTCAGCCCCATGAAGACCCCCGGAGTTGATTTTTGGTATACTCAATCTCTAGTGGCCCCTGACGCCATAAATCAAAATACAATCCCCTGGACCATCAGGGGGAGGAGGTATTAAAGTTACAAAATCGCTGTTCAAAAAAGTTTTCGCTTTCTTTGACAGGGCTACAACCTAGACGAAGAAAGGAATCAAACTGAAATTTCGCACATACATTCCTTGTGCTTTACTGATGTGCCTTTTGACCCCCCTCCCCTTCCCCCTCGTTTTTACTCCCCAAATTGTACCTTCCCGAGGTTCTATCACAGCCCCCTGGGGGGCTACGGTAATGATTTTTGGGATACATATTCTTGGGAGGCCATTGAGTACATATACAAAAATTCAACTCCCACTGACATCATGAGCCGGAGTAATTGAAGTTTGAAAATCACTAATTTTCCCTAAATTCTTATGTACTAACTCTAAGCTCATAGGGTTTGTTTATCTCGGACTGCAATTGCAAGGTTAGAACAGATCTAACAGTTATTCCAAAGTTGTCTTAGGAAATGAAATTCAATCAAGACGAAAACATATCCAACAGTTGCAACCAGACGTTAAATCGCGTATATCACAAATTTGCCACAGCGACTGCGCATGCGCGCAGACTTAGCTCATTGGTCTTTCTGTTTTCAGACTCTATGTAATTTGTTTATACTTAAGCAGAGAAACAAATTAATGAATAAGATTAGAATGCTGTCCCCCCCCCCCAAAGTTTTTCCGATACGAAATTTCCTTCCCCCTGTTTTTCAGTTTTGATATATTTATGGAAGAAATTTTAAATGTCCGCGCGAAACTGGGGTTAAACCATTACAATATTTTACGTGATAAATTATATGAAACTGTACGCATATGAATACGGCACATATAACTTTTTAATTGAAAGCAAAAAATAGCACTTTTCTGTTGGTTTGCTTATTTTCTAAATTAATGGATTTTTCACAAACAACACATAATGAATTGAAAATATATGAAATACTTGTGTGGATATCCGTGCATTGCAGTAATTTGTTAGCTGAAAAAATTTTTGCAATTAATTTAAGCAAGACTTTTAATGAGCTTAGTCCGCGCGCAACACGCGCATTCGCTATTTCAAATTTGGGATATCCACGATTTGACATCGAGTAAAGTTGTATAGATCTTCTGACACATTCAAATTTAAAATATTTAATGGCTTAGTTTTTTTTTTGCTTGGTGATAACATGCGTTATTTCGTTTTTTAAATAAACTTTTAAACAAAACTAGGTATTAAACAAGATAAAAACTTCTATCAAGAAAAAGATAAATCACCAAACAATTAAAATTATCCCATAAAACGTAAAATAATCCACGATTTAAGAAAAAATGTAATTAAACAAAAAGTGAAAAGCTAGATTAAAATAGCCCTCAAGCTGTAAATTATTTAAAGAAACCTTCATGAAAATGTTGAATAATCTGTCAAATAAAGAAACTGTAATAGAATTTATTGCGAAGTTGTAAAATACTCGAAATCAATATCATTTAAAATATAGTATTTTATTATCCAAGAAGTTTTCTTTGCAATAGAGAGGATACAAGAATTGCAATAAAATTTAAACCGCCCAAATCTCGCAAAATGAACATAGAATCATATTAGTCAGAAAATAACTTGACGTAAAATTAGGCTAGCCATCATTGTTCCTTAAAAACACAAAACATCGTTGTTTCAATTGAAAATTTTCTGACTTGAAGTTCTCAATTCTAAAAATATAGACAAAGTAATAATATCAATGCAAAGTGAAGTGGTTGCTTGGTGAGAAAAAAGCTTCCCGCCAAACAAGATAAACAATTTAAAAGATCTATCCATATTTCTGAGGAGTTGAAGGTAGGAGGAGGTTCTAATGGAAGTAGCTGTGATGAAAAAGGAGAAGAGGGAGGATGATAGTTTGGCAGATACTTGGCGGGCAAACTAGATATCATAACTTTTTATGGCTGAAGGTTTTTGGGTTTAGGATGCAGGTTTTCTTTTTTGTGCGGAAAAGTTAAAGGTTTTCTTGGCGGGAAATTTTTACAACAGGGTTGTTTTTGATGAGATAAACTACTACCGAACGTAACTGAGTAGGTTCAGTTTTAAAGACTTTCGCGTTTTGTTAAATTAGTGTTTAATTCAAGATTTGGTGGGTTGTCAGTTACGCTACATATTATAATATACACTGGTAATATGCATATACATTGCATTAAAATAATCAGTTACAGAAAAACAGCTGGGGAAATTAAATGTTTCTAAATATGTAGCATTTTCTATGCTACGGCTAATGTCAAATTAAGGGGTCATTGAGCACACTCTTAAAATTTGAGCAAGAATTTAACACTTTTACAGCAAAAAAAAAGGGGGGGGGGTGTCTTGGACTTCAGTTCGAAAAAAAATTCTTATTTTGAACCACCCTAATGAGCTCATGTATCGAAAGCCATGAAAGCTTCTTAATAACTACCCACAAAATTTCAGTAAAAGTTGCCTCGCTTAAAAATCTTTTTGGATTTGTATTTGTTTACTTTTTTAATATGAAAAAACACCATCAGAGCAAACAATACTGTTTAAATTCAAGTGCGTAAGTTTCATTCTAAAATGAAGTTCGTAGTTAAATGCAAATAATCGTATTAGATACAACAGCTCTGCTGTGTGCAGTTAGGCATAGGCATATATTCAGTGTCGCTCATTTAGTAACGTCATTTGGTGGCTTTATATATGAAAATTGCTTCTCATTGCGGAAATTCGTGTCCGCAGCCATTAAGTTCAAACTCATTTATTATAAATAGGGTCCTCCGAGCAGGTTGTATAAGGCTCGCCTATTATACCTGATTGTCTGCTGTTTTGTGTTATACATTGATGATCCTTAGCGCGGTATGAGTATGCATAAAAATATTTTGATGAAATAAAGATATGTCTGAGAAAAATCAGATATATCTTTATTTTACGATTTTACGTAGGTTAAAAATGGCAAATTATTCTATTAGGACTTCTTGTGTTCATTTATAAAGTGGAAAGAGTATTTCTTATGAGAAGGAAAGATGGTAACTGATAAATGATGTCAAGAGGTGGTGATGAAAAAACCAGGGCTGTGGAGTTGGAGGAAAGGTTACCAACTCCAACTTCTGGAACGTAAAAGTCTTCAACTCCGACTCCTCGACTCCGTCTTCGAAGCTTTAGTAGAGCTGGGGACTAGGTGAGAAAATGGACTCAAACTCCTAAAACTTTAAAGCCACCACCTCCACAACTACTCGACTCCGACTTCGTAGCTTGGACAGAGCTGTGAATTAGAAGGGAAAATGGCCGACTCCGACTCTTGAAACTTTAAAGCTTCCAACTCTGACTCCTCGACTCCGACTTCGTAGCTTGGACAGAACCACAGGCTAGGAGGGAAAATGGCCGATTTCGATTTCTTGAACTTTAAGGCCATCAACTCCGACTTCGTAGCTTAAACAGAGCTGCGGACTTGGGAGGAAAAACGATCGACTCTGACTCCTCGATCTTTGAAGCCTCCGACTCCTCGACTCCGACTTAGTAGCTTCGGCAAAACTGTGGATTAGGACAGAAAATGACGGACAAGACGGAAAATGACGGACAAGACTCCTGTACTTGTAAAACTTCCAACTTCTGTACTCCAAGACCAGTCCGACTCCAACACCCTGGAAAAGAATGAAAAATATTTAACGGTTACACAGGGATGAAATTATTTCCAAAAAATGTGTAACTAAGTACAATTACATTGCATAAGTTCGGTCAGATACATAGACGGTCAAAAGAGGTGTGAAGGGTTAGGGGCGTTTTCCTTTAAAGCTTTTTCTTTTCTTGTAAAATTAGGATTTATAATTGAATTTTAACAGTGATGATTAAACGACCGCTAAAAAAAGTGGATTATGGCCTCAAAATTCCAGACGGATGGCCACCGTATACCACCGTAGAAAAAAATCAATCCACCCAGAACAGAATCATTTTTCCATCGATTGTTAATTTTTAACTCTGAAAAGTAAGGGGGCAGTTGCTAGCCCTTCCGTACGAGCCACCTATGGGTCTGAACCCGATAGATAATACGGTGAAATCCCGATACAACGATCTTCAAAGAACTACAGATTTTGTTCGTAGTGATGGGACTTTCGCTGTAAAGAAATTACGGCAATGTAATGGACGTTAAATAGGGATTGAATATATATTTCGTAGAAACGGATATTTCGCTGTATTGGTATTCGCTGTAATGTGATTTAACTGTATAACTATTCCGGATTAGAGGTCCTGCGTGTAGAGATCGATTGAATTCTCATTTTATCTGTATGTGTTAAAATCCCCTCAGGTAGTATTGCCATTATTAATCGTTACCAATTCATTTCTGGACGAAGCCATATCTGGATTCCTTACGATCTGCTGCTTCAGGGACGGATCCAGAAATTTTTCAAGGAGGGGGCGATTGATTTTTTTACTTATCTCTTACTTCGTATCTTATCCCGTACGTATTCCTTTTTCTTTTCCGTAGCCAACAGTATTCAAAAATTGCGTTTTTAAAGCTTCAGCTTCGTAATAATTTCAATGAAATGTTTCGAACATACCCTAACATCATCAAAAGACGTCAAAAATTTCGTTTTTTGGAACTTCAATTTTGAAAAATTACCCGGGAAAGTCTCTATACCCCATTCCTTCCCCTGTCATCATCAAAGATGGCCTACACTTGCGTTTTTTGGACTTAATTCCGAAACATTACCGGTATAAGGTCCCTAAAGGGAGGGCGATCGTCCTCATTGCCACTCTCTTGTATCCGTCCGTGTGCTGGTTTTGGTTTCGATCAGCACGAATCAGGCATACTTTTTAACGCTTCTCAACAAGCATATTTCATTTATTGAAAATCAAAAATCCGCCTCAAAACTTTGGTCAAACATAGTTTCTTGCTTCGTACTTTGAATAAAAATGTAACATCATAAGAAAATAAAAAGATTCAAATTTTGAAAAAATTGCAGTAGTGCCTCCTTGAAGGGACACCTCCAAATAAGGGACACCTCTATTTAAGGGACATTTTTTCTGTCCCAGTCCCTTTGAATTGAGAGCTCCATGTATTTACCCCTGAATAAGGGACACTCTATCTAAGGGACAGTTAGAGAAAATTTACAAACATTAATGTATAAATGCATACAAAGTATTGAATTTACAAAAATTTAAGAGTCTAAAATTCAACAAGTGAAAGTTTGACATTAACGTATACTAATATGATGTATTGTAAAAGTATTGCTAAAATTGTCATGCCTGTTCCTTTTCCCTCCCAGCAAATTATACAAGTAGGCCAACAGCCGATGGATAGTCAACAGCCCATGAATAGCTTTGTGTAAAAAACTTGAAATGTGAACATTGATTGAAAGTTATATTGCATTGAATTTTAAGTTGAATGACATCAAACTAGTCCATGTAAGAAATTGCTTCAAAATAATTCATGTATCTTGCAAAACTTCAGGATAATTAAAGTTTTGATTAACTTTTAATTGTTAGAAGAGTAAATTTTGAAATTTGAATAATTTTGAATTTTATTCAGTATACATAAATCCGTTTTAGCACTTCGTCTTAAATGTTAGTAGTTTGTGTTTATTGCAAAACTGTACTGAATTAATATATTGCATGCATAATTTCATCTACCTCCGAAGGGGGACACCTTTATTTAAGGGACAAAATTTCCGGTCCCCTTAGGTTCTACGGTATATCCGAATATTTATTTTCAGATACAAAATGTTAGGGTTTCTAAATGTTAACAAGAGCTAATAATAAAACTGAAAACAAAATGCATGAGAGCTCACGGGAGCTCAGTTTTCGCGCGCATTTATATATATATATATATATATATATATATATATATATATATATATATATATATATATATATATATATATATATATATATATATATATATATATATATATATATATATATATATATATATATATATATATATATATATATATATATATATATATATATATATATATATAAAATTTCTTTTCCTCACTTCTCTTTCATTTTGTCATTTTAGATTGAAATTAGACCATTTTCGAACTAAATAAGTTCTGAAGGGCCGCCGGGCTTCTTTCTTTCGTTAGAAAGCCCTCGATTATTTTTATACGTAATTTTTGGTAAACCTCTTTTCATGCTTATAGAACAGTCTGGATCTAAGTCCGGTATTTAAGAGGATTTGAAGAGGTCACTGCCTTCTTGGTTTTTGCTCATTTTAATATACGCTGGCACGATTCGACAACGCTCTTCTTAGAGGAAAAGCACAAATATATTTTTGTCTTACTTTCAGAAAAAACACATTTTTATTTAAAAAATGATATTACACTGCCAGAGATGCCCATCCCCCCCCCCCCCGCCATTTCTCTCACCACTCTTTCCCTTTTTTAATTTTTTAGTTCTCTTTTTTATTTTATTTACTTTTTAAAAACATTTTTTTGAGTTATTTTTCATTTTTAATTATTATTATTATTATTATATCAGAAAAGTTCTGTGCTGCGCCAATGACACACACACACACACACACACACACACACACACACACATGCACGCAAACACACAAACTAAATAAATAAATAAAATAAAATATAAACAGAATAAAATAAAATAAATAATTTTAATCACAAACAAATCAATCAATAAATATAAAGAAATTAAAAATCCCCACTCCCACCCAAAAAAACTTTGATGGCTCAACTTGCGCCATAATACCCTCCTGTGGGAATCCCTGCACACTGCGATCGTTGATTAATAACTTTTGAAATCGTTTCCATTCTTAAGTAGCTAAATATAAATGATTATTTCTAAACAAATATTGTAATTACGACTTAAGCTAAATCGTTGTTACAATGATGGGAAAAGAAAGGTGAGCCAAAGGGACCGAAAATGTAAAACATTGTATTAAATCGGAACCAGTGATAAAAAAATTACCAAAGTAGTATTCGATGAGAAAGAAAAAATGTCAAATGCCTTGAAAAAAAATCATAAATCAATAAAAAAAATCAATAAATTCCTTTGTGCGGATAAGTAAATGGTAATCGTACGTTTTGACGCCCAAAATTGGCTGATTACTGCATACACGTGTTTTGAGGTTTCAGGGAACCTCTTTTTCAGTGCAAATAGTGAGCTTTTGTATGAAAAGACACCCCGTAAAAGCCATACCGGCTTTTACCAAGCTTACTTTTTTGGAGAACTCACTTCTGCAGATACTGTTGTTTACCTGCCCACAGCAGCATAGATTACGAATTTACAGCTGAATGCTTAAAACAAACTTTGTTTGAAAAAGCTCTTGATGAAAAGCATGCACAGAAAGGATTTTTTGAATCAGATATTTTATGAGTATTTTTTGAACTATTCAAAAAATTTTAACATTAACACGAACTTGAGAATTTCAAACCATTTTATCTACGAAACCAACAACACTAAAAAATAGTTTTTGGTACCGAAAAGTTGAAAAATATGTACAGATTCTTAAAATGGTTATACCTTTCGGTTTCAAGAAATAAGAAAAAAGCTATTAATAAAGCTTAAAAGCTATTAAATAAAATACTATTACCCTTTGGCATAACATTAATGAAAGCTACTGATTGATTGGCTGTCTCAAAATAAAGTTATTTAATAACCATTTGCTTCTTTACAATTTCCAATGCGACCATAATTAGATATATATTGTGTGTTCAAGCGTGAATAGTTTTAACACCCGTGTTTATACTTAATGAAACGAAACCCTTTGGATTACTTATTCAGTTGTAATGGAGGTACTTAGATTTTCTTCCGCTCATGTTCACTTGTAAGTATTAATGAATATTTTAAAACATGTTGTTATATACATTTATATTTTTGTTGATTTGCATTTGATGAGGCTCCAATTGTAACTGTTTTTGGGTTTATCGAATTAATTTAAAGTTATCCTACATACCTATGTGCGCGGTGTACTATTTGTTGTAACCAACTGAAACTGATTAATTACGCAAAAGAAGTAAGATTTATATTTGAGAAGCAATCACAGAAAAGTTATTTCGAAATACTTGGATGTACATACATTTTGGTTCAAAAAGAAAAAGAAAATCAATTGTTTAATTCATTAGAAATATGGTAATGCAAATATTTTCTAGTATTGTAATAATATGCTTCACAAAAAATGTGCCGGTATAATTTATCTTTTTTTATTATAATTTATTCATTCATTTAAAAATATTTATACCATTAGAAAATGACCATGTTATTTATTAGTAAGAACATAGTTATGAAATTAATTCATCTGCTTATTCATTTTGTTAAATGTGGTTAACAATTAAAAAATTCCTTGACATTAGTTCCGAAAATAACATTTCCTTTGTGGATATACTAGTTTAATGTAGGACAGTCAGGAGGAATGAGTCAGTGGCAAAAATGGAACAGCTGCATTTACATGCTGAAATAAAAAGTAATATTATTTCATTCATCGTTTTAAAAATGATCAGTTTTTAAATACTATGTTATTAATATGCAATGCACATATGGTGAGAAGACGAGGGGCGTTCACCACGCAGACTGTGCCATTGACATTTTCAAGAGGTTGCTTTTTTTAAGGTGGGGGGCGCTTTATATCATTTTATGGGTGCACCATCACTCTTATGGTGTGGGGGGGGGGGAACTCTCGTATATATGAAATGGAATAATCATGTAATAGAGTTCAATGTTTTAATAAATAAAATATATAATGCATTTTGCGCACACTCTAAATCAGTAACCTATTTTGATTAAGTATCTATATTTGTGATAAACTGGAAAAGGGCAAGAACAGAGGAATAAACCCGAATGGTTCCAGCAGGGGGACTTTGGTGTCATATTTAAATTCATCAATTTCTCTGTTGGTACTTTTCGGTACACTTTGTTCGTCAAAGAAATTGACTTGACGTGAACGAATTTCGGAACGCAAAGTGTAGGTAAGTTCTGTCAAATTTTATCCGAAAATAAAAGCTATCAAGTTTGATACAAGATGTTTTTAAGTTCTGCATTAAAAATACAATATGTTGATAATTTTGTCTTGAAAATATTGAGAGAAAAACTGAAGTTTAATATTGTTTAACAAACAATCCCACTTCTGAGAAAGTACTCCCCTTCCCTCCCCCGACGATTTTGTGATTATGAATGAAACTACTATATTATTTCATAAATTTTCAAAAATTTATAACTGTGCATATGTTATGCTGTTAACCATGCTATTTGTCATTAGAAATTCAGAAAAAAAAAATCCACGAATGATTCTAAAATTGCTTGTTTCATTGCTCTTAGATATGAAAGAATTGAAACTGATATGGCATGCAATACTATTAAAAAAGAATTATTTTTTAGAAAAAATCACGGAAAAAGGATTCCGAAATTCTCAGAAACGTTTTTGAAAATTGTTTGGAGAATTCCGAAATACTCGGAAACGTTTTCGAAACTTTCATGAACCACAGCTGCACAGAATACTCAGAAACATTTCTGGAAATTACGGAAAGAGGATTCCGAAATACTCAGAAACATTTCTGAAAATTACAGAAAGAGGATTCCAAAATACTCAGAAACATTTCTGGAAATTATAGAAAGAGGATTCCGAAATACTCAGACACGTTTCTGGACATTACAGAAAGAGGATTTCGAAATACTCAGACACGTTTCCGGACATTACAGAAAGAGAATTCCGAAATACTCAGAAACGTTTTTGAAAATTTCATGAACCGCAGCTGCACGATATACTCAGAAACGTTTCCGAATTTTTTTTACAGTGTAGAGTGCTTTTTAAAAATGTTTTGCCTGAAAGAAAGAGCCACAAACAAATTTCTTTATGATGAATGTTATTTTGGGGGATTTTTATTTATGCATTTTTTCTAATGTTTATTTATGAATTTATTTATTTTTAACTTTTGACAGCGGAGAAAAAGAGAAAGAAATCCGATACCACACCCCTCTTTTTTTTGCCTAATAGAAACAGCTGAAACGATATTACTTTTGATAAAACAGATTAACTTTAGTTTTTAATTTTTCTTTGTTTTTTTCTCTCTTTTGTATGGAAGCCATTTTTTTAAATTTTACGAAACGCTCACCTTTGTATTGTTTAAAAGTTCCTACTACTTTATTTGTTTATTTTTTGCTGGAATAGAAACCCTGATTAGCGTTACTTTTTCGTTATGACCGAATTCTAACTAATGTAGCAATTTCGTTCCGCATTTCTCCACTTTTGGCTTAACTTTGGGATTGTATCAAAAATTACTAGTAAGAGATGTAACGCAATATCCGAACGACAAGTGCAAAAAGTTTCCCTTTTTTTTCGACTCACTGGAATGAGTACAACTCAACTCAACTCAACTAAATATGAAAGGACTTTTTCTCAAGAGGAACTGTCTTCATCTTTTTACAGCTTTTGTCTCAATTCATGAATCAGCATTCTTTTTTATGTCTTTTGCAATATACGCGAACGATAAGTGGCTATATCCTTTATAGCTTAAACTATAAAAAAAAAAAAAAGAAAAAAGAAAGAAAAAAAACGGAAACAGTTATATTTTCATCAAAGCAAGAGGCTAAAAATAAAAATTGAGAATGATTTTGTATTTTATGTTAACAGTCGGCAGTAAATTATTTTGAAGGATTAAACAAAAAAAAAAAAAAAAAGCCTTATGCAATAAAAGTCGCAAATCACAGGTAATGTATTTCAATATTATCAATTTTAATTTAACATATATATAGTCCAGTTTCTTCTTCATATATTGTACGCTTTGTTCGCATTTTTTCTTTTTGAATTTAAAAAAAAAGTTTAAGCTGAATCCACTAGTGTAACCAGAAATATGTCCTCTGGGTGGCGTTTATGGTCATAGTGAGATAGAATTTTCTGATTGAGTCTGTGGGGTTTATGGTCATAACGAGCTAGAATTTTCTGATTAGGTTTGTAGAGTTTATGGTCATAATGAACTAGAATTTTCTGAATGGGTTTGTAGAGCTTATGGTCACAACGAGCTAGAATTTTCTGATTCTGTCTTATAGGAATTTACGGTCATAGTCATAGCGATCTAGAATTTTCTACTTGAGTCCGTGGGGTTTATGGTTATAACGAGCTAGAATTTTCTGAATGGGTTTGTGTGAGTCATGGTCATAACGAGCTAGAATTTTCAGATTGAGTCCGTGGGGTTTACGGTCATAACGAGCTAGAATTTTCTGACTGAGTTTGGGGGGGGGGGGAGTGGGTGATGATCAAAACGAGCTAGAATTTTCTGATGAGGTCTGTAGAGTTTATGCTCATAATGAGCTAGAGTTTTCTGAATGGGCTTGTAGAGTTTATGGTCACAACGAGCTAGAATTTTCTGATTGGGTCTGTGGGTTTATGGTAATAATTAGCTAAAATTTTTGAGTCTGTGAGGTTTATGGTTATAACGAGCTAGAATTTTCTGAGTGCGTCTGTGGGGTTTTCGGTTATAACACTCGTTATCAAGGCTACCAGGTCTAGGGTTTTCCATTCAAGATCTTGGGTTTGCAATAGAGACCTTGAGTTCTTGGGATTATGTTCGAATAAAAAAATACATTTATTAAACATTTTACCGATAAAACATAATAATGTTTTCACAAAAATATAGTTTTTTGTCGAACCAATCACGAATGCAAAAGATCAAATTGAAAAAAAAAAAAAAAACTTTTCTATAGCTCTGAATGTTATTTTTCTCTTTATTTGAATGCCTTTCCTGCCTATCCAGTGATATTTGTATGTGTATAACTGTATCAAGTCAAGTAATTGTTGAGAAATCAATTTTAGTATTCATTATCACGAATTTTTCACTTTATCATTTTTAAGATTGAAAAAAATAACCAACAAATTACATGATTTTAGGAATTTTGTGAGCTCAACTTTGGGTTTCGCAAAAAGTTCAATGACAGCCCTGCTCGTTACATTAATATATATATATATATATATATATATATATATATATATATCAGGCGCGGATCCACGGTAGGGGAACTGGGGGAACGTTCCCCCTCCAAAATCCCAAGTGTACCTAAAATTTTTTGGAAAGGAATACAGGAAAATTCTTCCGTTTTTTAAAACTTGAACTTGAAGAAAGGCACTAGGAAAAGCGAGGAGAGAACTGTAAAAGCGGATCCAAAGAGGGGATAACTTCGGGAAGTTCTCCCCATCCCTCAAAAAAAAAAAAAAAAAAAAAAAAAATCCCAAGAGTACCTAAAACTGTTCAGAAAAGAGTACAGGAAAAATTCAGTTTTTTAGAATGAGAACTACGGAACCAGGAAAAGCAATTAGACAGCAGCAGAAGTGGACCCACGGAGGGGAACAGGGGTAATGCTCTCCCCCTCGAAATCTCAAAGATACCTAAAAGATATCACAACAGAGTGCAGGGAAATTCTTCTGTTTTATGGAACTTGAACTTGAAGAAAGGCTCCAGGAAAAGCGATAGAAAATAACAAACATTCATCCAGTTTCCACGGAGGGAAACTGGAGGAATGTTCCCCTTCCCCCAAAATCTCATGCGTACCTTAAAATTTTCGCAACAGAGTACAGCAAAATTCTTCTGTTTTTTAGAACTTGTGAACTTAAAGAAAGGCACAAGGAAAAGTGAAGAGAGAATTGCAAAAGCGGATCCCTGGAGGGGAACTGGGGAATGTTCCCCTTTTCCCTCAAAAAAATCCCAAATGATCCTAAGACTGTTCAGAAAACAGAGTACAGGAATTTGTTCTTGTTTTTTAGAACTTGACGAAAATCTTCAGGAAAAGAGATTAGACAATAGTGGAAGCGGATCCACGGAAGGGAACTAGGGAAATGTTCCCCTGCCTCCAAAAAATCCCACGTGTACCTAAAAATTTTTAAAACAGCGTGCAGGAAAATTTTTCAGCTTTTTTTTCCAGTACTAATCTTTCAAAATAAGTCTTTTTGAACACAAACCTGTTTAAACTGTCTTTTGTATTTATTTGGTGTAGAGTATCATATGGTAAAACTCCACAGTGGCACAACCAGAGGGGAGGGGGTGTATTGCCCCAGAAGGCAGATTACAATGTTTTTAAAAAAAATTATTGTAATTAAAGAGAAGAATATATAGAACGTGCCTGGGAAAACGAAGTTATTTTAATAAGAGGATGAAAATGTTGCGAAAATAATCTAAATTTCTATTGAAAAGAATCTTAAATTTTTAATCGTGACAGATTTTTGATCAGTTAATTACATCCCGCGCCTCCTATTTCTTTTATCCTTCCCTTTTTTTTTCCTTTTTCCTATTCGGTTTAAAAATAAGAAAGTCTTCATGATGCTTTGGTTTGGAAGTATCCTTTCCCCCGCCAAAACCTTTCAAGAGGTCCTCAAATTTCGTTTTCAGGCCTTCATTTTCGAAATATTTCCAGGGGAGGACTACCTAACACCTCGCATTCTAAAAACATCGAGAATCGTTTAATATTGCTTTTTTGGAGCTTCAAATTTGAAGAACAGCCGAACCCTTAAGTTACCGAATATGGTCTGTAGCCACGTTTTTAAGACAATTACAAAAATTTCCGGACAAGGACTCGAATGCTCTCGTATAGAAAATCTAAAAATGAGAAAAATTACAATTTCAAAAAATCTAAGGGGGAGGAGAGCGTCTTAAAAACTTCGCTTTCTAAGACTTCAGTTTCGAAATATTTTTTTTTTTTGAGAAGAGCCCTAGAACTCCATTGCTCGTAACATCATCAAAGTGTGTCTGTAACTGCGTTTTTTAGACTTCAATTTCGAAATATCGGGCGGAAGGTGATCGATTTAGATCTATTCTACAAAAAAAAAAAAAAAAAAAATCTATCGAGGAAAGCCCCAAAAAGTCCCATTTCTTACCTTACCGTCAACAACTATCGCTTTTTAAAACTTCAATTTCTAAACATTTCCACCGAAGACCCCCCCCCCCCGAACCTTTCCTCCCCATAGACCGTCTAGAACTGTTCTTAGGGCGACGATTTCAAAAAATTTCCGGGGGAGAACCCCTGGACCCCTTACTAGTTGGTGAACATTTTCAGATTAAAATATAAAATCAATACAAATACAGCAATGAGCAAAACAGTTTTTAAAATTATTTTTTGAGAACTATACTTGCAGAATTTGTAACGCACAATTTTTTTATAAGAAGCATTAAGACGTAGAGGATCAGTTGTATAGTTCAATTTTAATGGTTATTTTTTTAATCAGTAATATCATATACCCCCCCCCATAAACATAAATTGCTGAAAAAGTTCCCCTCCCAAATCCATAGTCTAGATCCGGCCACTGATATATATATATATATACATATATATATATATATATATATATATAGCAGTACTAGGATTGGGAATATGGTTTAAAATTAAGAATGGGTTAAACCTCCCCACCCCCAGCCACCCAGCCAGGCGTTTCTCGCCTGGTTCAATCGCATACAAAAGTCAATGTCTTCAGGTATTGGTCTTCCTTAGGGTTTGTTATGCATAATAAGAAAATAATAAATGGAATCGTTGAACATAGACGGAGTGCTTAGAAAGGAAATGCAATGACCTGGCTTATTGCCGGCTATTGGGATTTTCGATAGATCTCGTTTATATTACAATGGTCAGTCGACCAATGTTTCCTTTGAACTATCCCGCTTTGCAATTGAGTACAGTGGACTATATCTATCTGAACACTCCCTAATGTGAACACCCCAATATTCTGAACATATTTTGATGGTCCCGGCGAAACTCCATGGACTCAACATAGGCTTACCTGTCTACATTCTGAACACTCCAGCGTTACGAACACCCCAGTATTATGTGAACGCTATTTTTAACCCCCTTCAATTATTACCTCTCTATATACTGAACATGCTCACAATAGTACTCGGGAATTTCTATGAACCAAATTGGAAAACTTGAAATACCTTCAGAATCTTATCATAATGGTCGACGAGCATTAAGAAGATGAAGAGAAGGAGAAAAATTATTATTATTATTATTATTATTTGCGGATACTGCTGCATTACATAAAATCATTCAGTTGAGAAATATAAGCCTGAAGTTTCTGCGTCTTAACTGCGTATTTCAAGAATCCAACCATTATCAAGTAATATTCAAGACATTTAAAGTGCGATTTCCTACAAGCAATATGCGGCTGAGAATCACCTGGAAACCTTTTCACTTCAACAATTAGATGATAACACGTACCTTGCGCAAGAACACACAATTCAAATTAAAATTACTCTTTTTACAGGTATTGTACCAATAACTGTATTTTAATATTTTATTGTTGAATGTTATGCAAAACTTTTTAAATTAAGAAAAAAAGGGAAGAAATGCAAGAATTTAGGTCATACTGAGTTTAATTGGTCATTGCACTTGTTATCAGCCCAAAATTCAGCACCTCTATCTCAAAAACTGGTGTACCTCACTGGGCGAAGTGCTGAACATAGTCCATTCATTAACGAAATAGAATACATAGGCATGCATTTTCAGTCTCCCTATATAATGAACGCCCCCATAATTTAAACACTTTTGTTCGGTTCCACTAGTGTTCAGAATAGGGAGAGTCCAAAATTCTACCTGCAGTTCCCGCATGTGTTTTATTTTTTAGTTATTCTCTCTCTCCCTCTCTCTTTTGTTTCTAGCGCATAGCGATTTTATAGTACATATCTGTCTTTTTATCAATGTAAACGAGCTCTTGGTCTGTTTTCACAACTGTGATTTAGAATGACACTTAATGACAGATGAGCCAACTCCCCCCTTTCCTCAGCTGGAGTGAGTATGTACGCTCTCGTTGCTTTCGCATCGCGCAATAAGAGTTTTATTAGCTAGCATGTAAGGTTTCTATTTTTTGTATTATTTCTAACGAATAACCCGAGAAAACGTGCTTGAAATTAGAGTGGTGGGGGAGCGAAAAACAAACACAACTATATGTTGTCAGCTGCCGCACGAGTAGTTTCTCTGTAGCCCCAGTAGTTAAATGCTCTTATGGGATAATCTTGTTGAAAAAAGCGCATTTTATGTAAACTTCAAAATTACCAAAATTACCACCACCTTCGAAAACTATCAATGCTGCTCAAAATTACAAACGTCTCCTAAACGTATTTGGTATTGGTATAGCAGGCGATCTAACGTTCTAGTTAATCTAGTTGTTCAATAGATGTCACTGATTTTTTACCTAAGAAAACAGTTAATTTCTGGGGCGCCATCTATTGAGTAACTAAATAACTAGAGCGGTAGTTGGTTCCTTTTGGCTTTTTGGTGCAAAAGCCTTGATCAGCTATATTGTGCCACGAGTAGTAAATCACAGGTTACATTAAAACCACATATTCTCATAATAGCGATTTCTATTAAGAATCTTTCCTGAAAGCAATTCATTTATGTGGCGCCATCTATTGACTAACTAAATAACTAGAGCGGTAGTTTGTTCCTTTTGGCTTTTTGGTGCAAAAACCTTGATCAGCTATATTGTGCCACGAGTAGTAAATCACAGGTTACATTCAAACCACATATTCTCATAATAGCGATTTCTATTAAGAATCTTTCCTGAAAGCAAATCATTTATGTGGCGCCATCTATTGACTAACTAACTAACTAGAGCGGTAGTTTGTTTTATTGTTTTTTTTTTTTTTGTAGCAAAAGCCTTGATAGGCTATACTGCACCACTAGGGCGATAAATTGCAGGCTACACAAAAATCACATATTCTTAATATAGTGATTTTTATCCTTTCTTCTGGGATCTCATAGAAACTCATTCAATGATCCTACATTTTTATAGAATTACTTTCGATGAGAAATTAGTTAGACTGGAACTTATTCATAAAATGGACTTTTAAATTGCTACAATTGACTTAAAATATTTTATTTGTTCTGAATTAGCAATATTTTTTAAAAGCTTATTAATTCGCAGGTCACCAGTTTTGAAACAACAAATAATTATAATATTTAAATTAAACCCAATTCTAGTGTGTTAAATATTTTAAATTATTAATTAATGATTTTAAAATTCAATACATTGATTAAGAACGTTATTCATGCAAAAATATTTTCTCATTCTACGTGAATTTTATTCACCAATCAGCAGCTTCAGTCGCATCACCTATACAACCCCTATTACTTCTTCACTATCACCCAACAGATCCAGGCATTCTCTCACTTCCTATACTTTCCCGCCTTCTCCTCACCCCCGTTTTCTGTCTCTCCGAGCACCCCTTCCTCCGCTATTTCTCACCATCTGTCACTCTCACAGTCTATCTATCTTCTCCTCTTCACTCCATTTCGACTCTTTCCTTCGCTCGCTTTTCCCACGTTCGCTCGCTCCTATTCTCACTCTCGTTCTCTCCCTGCCCTTCTCTCTCTCTACATATATAATAGAGAGAGAAGGATAGAGGGAAAGAGGGAATACTTGTGTGTTTTCTCCGTATCTCGAAACTCTGAGCCACTTTGCTGAAGGTGCTGATGCGACCGACATGTTTGGTCAACTGTGACTCAGAGGGGAGAAATTTGATACATTTAAGCAGTTATATGCAAGGGCGCGAATTCGAATGAGCAAGCAGCAAGCTAGTAGCCTTCATTGGATTGAACCTATAGGTTTACAAAAAGGGATTTTTTTTTTTTTCAAACAATGGATCATGCATCATGCTTTGCATTATGTTTCAAACCTCAGGAGTTTGCAATGGGTAATGGGTGTGCATAAAGATGCATACGCCGCGCGCACAAAAACAATAAAGACATACATATTTCAACAATAAGAATTTATTGAAATTTTATTTTTGAACTAATTTTCTTCTGAGTTGGGCAGTGGTGACTTTTCTTCCGATTCAACATCAGAAATTCTCTAAACTTTATTTTTGAAATAATTTTCTTCTAAGTTGGGCAGTGGTGACTTTTCTTCCGATTCAACAATGAAAGTTCTTTCAATTTTATTTTTGAAATAATTTTCTTCTGAGTTGCGCAGTGTTGACTTTTCTTCCGAATCGACAGAAAAAATTCTCTCAATTTTATTTTTGAAATAACTTTCTTCTGAGTTGGGCAGAGGTGACTTTTCTTCCGATTCAACAGTAAAAATTTTCTCAATTTTATTTTTGAAATAGTCCCCCCCCCCCCCCTTGGATATTACTGAATTTTCTTCAGATTTCGCTTGCGGATTTATTTTTCAACGAGAGAAAAGTCAAAAAAAAAAAAAAAAAAAGCAAATTTACGATTATTTTAAAACGCTACAGTGAAAATTTTTTGATCTCATTCATTATTAAATTGGATTATCTCAGATTTAAAAAGCAAAAGCGAAAGTGTATTCGAGGTGAAATTTTACCTAATTCCATTTCCCTATAAAATTTTAATCAACATAAATAAATAAATAAAATTGACAAAAAAAAAAAAAAAAAAGGAAAAATAACTATAAATGAAAAAAAGTTAATAAACTGAAATGATATGATATTTTATTTTTACTTCTGCGTGCAGGCAGTGGTGAATTTTCTTTCGATTTCGCTTTTTGACATATTTTTCAATGAGAGAAAAGTCAAAAAGTGAAATCAAAAGCAAACTTAAGATCATTTTAAAATGGTACCGTGAACACTTTTTGATATTATTCAATATTAAACTTAAGATATTTACGCAAAGAAACCGACTTATTCACCGCAATTCATTCTTTAAGCAAAGAAGATTTTTGAAAAACGAAATTAGGAAAAAATAAACAAATAATAATACTAATAGCGTTGAGCTATACGTTTCACAAGTTTGAAGAATTTTACTTTTTTTTATTCAACTTTCTAAAAACAGATTTTCTTCCGAACAGTTTTTTACTGAGCAATATATTCTTTCTTTTGCTTTTTGAAGCCAAATCTTTATGAAAAAAATGTTTTTAAGAAACAAAGGGAATTCAGAGAATACAGCAGAATAATTTTCAGCATGAGATTTCGTTATAATTTTGAAAAAGACAGAAAATATGACTTAAAAGTGGACGAAGTTTTACACTTTACTATTCAGTGGAACTATAAATTGCTCAGATTTCATTCTCACCATTCAGTGGAACTATAAATTGCTCAGACTTCATTCTCCGTTAAAAAATTATCAACACACACATTTCTTCATCATCACACTTTTTTACCTGTATAACTCTACCCATGAAACAGTTGTGGATGAAATCCAACGTGAATGACGTACCACGTGCTATAATATATTTCATACTTTTTTATCGTAGGAAAAAATACCTAAATTTGAAGAAAAGTCCCTGATGGAATAATATAATATGCCATACACAGTCCTCGTTAAATTTAGTTTTATTCAGAAAAAAAAACCCCTAATAAAATAAGATGGGAAATCAGATGAATTGTCACTCTGTATTTACAATGAGTAATGAAAAATATTTTTATTTTCTTCTTCTTCAAAACATATTGTCCTTCTTATTCTCCATATAACCAATCGCCAATAAAATACTTGTAAGCGAAACATATTATATAGTATCATTACAGTGTATTATAATATAATTCATGCTTAACTGTAGGAAAAACTGTCTGAATTTAAAGAAAAGCAGCTGAGAAATTAAAGGTGCGACAAATTTTCACAATGGAAATTCCCTTAAATTTTAATTTACGAAGAAAAATGGTTTAAAAATTAAATCAAAGTTAATAACAATTTGTCAAATTTGAAATATTGTTTCCGTTAAAAAAGTAAATAAAAAAAATTTTGCTGAAAGTATATTGCCAATTATATTTTTCAAAGGCTTTTCTTGAAATTTGGATATTTTTCAAACAAAAAGAATGGATTTTTTTTTTAATGTTGATTTCCAAAGGAAAGCGTTATAAGAAATTAACGCTACGTTGTTAGAAATTCGTCTGATTTCCCTCCTGAAGTTCCTTCCATTTAAAAAGTAAAAAGACATTTCTTGCTGAATAATAAGGCATATTATGTTCCTCAGAGGCTTTTTCTTAAATGTGGGTAGTTTTTTTCTACAAAAAGTATGGAATTCTTCGAAATTTTAATTTTCAATGGAAAGTGTTGTAAGAACTTAACCCATAGTTATTAGAAATTCGTCAAACTCCAAGTCTTATTTCCTTTCGTTTTGAAAATAAAAAGAAATTTCTTGCTGAAAGAATATAGCATAAAATTTCTCAGAGGATTTTCTTTAAATTTGTATATTTTTTCCTACAAAAAGTATGGAATGCCTTTCAGTTTTTATAATTTTCAAATCAGTATTTCAGTAATCAGTAAATTTCAAAAATAACGTTGAGAAAGTTCAAAATTTGTCAATGATTGCAAAAACGTGTTTCTGGTTGAAAGGAACCCTTTTTTCAACGCAAAGTGCAAATGCAAAGGAAGCCGGTGGTCCTTTCCCCCATAAGCTCGCTTACTTCGCATTGAAAAATGGATTTATTTTAACCCCAAAACGTATGCAAACTTTTGAAAGTTTTGTGCTTTAACAACGGTGTTTTAACAATTTACACATTTGTTGCAGTTTCATACTTTATAAATGATGAATTATTGCTTAGCTAAAAATCATAACGTAGCTTGTTAGAAACCGTAATGTTTTCCAATATTTTATTATTTGTGTATTATTAATTTCTGATCATCTGAACTTGACTAAGAACAGTAATATCAATCTTATTTTTTTGCGTCTGAATTCTTTATAATAGATCTATACCAAACACAAATGAACAACCACCTATTTTCTCTTGATAAATCTCTCACGTAGATTAACTCAATTTTCCCAATATCATCTAATTTGAAAAGTTATTCTTCATAATTAAACGAAAGCAATTATTTCAACACATTGTTTACGCTGTTTTCAACGTTATCATAATTTATATATTTGCTCACTTTAATGTTTTTACAAATATTATATTTTTTGCTTAGCTAAAAATCGTAAAATATCTAAGTTTTCAGGAGCCAAAATGTTGTCCAGTTGTTAAAAATGCCTGTTCGGAATTTCCAACAAACATTGCTTTTGTATGAATTATTAATTTGATGTTAAATTGGGATTTTGTTTTCTAAAAAAAAAAAACATCTTTCGTGAAATATTTTGTGCTTAAATTATTGTAAAATTTAAATTCAGAAGGAATACAGACCTACTATGCATTACAGAGAGTGCATTACAGAGATGTAATATAATGCCGACTAAATCATTGTTTTTTGTACAAAAGGCACTAGTTTTTGAAGTTCATTAGCCGAGAGTTTCATAAATCGCTTATTTTGAGATCTAAAACAAGCCGTTTTACATTACTGTTCCGATTCTACACATCATTTCAATATAAAATTTCAATGATCAACATTTTAACTCAAACCAAACGAGTAATAAAATATACGACAAAACTGGGTACTAAATTTCTTCCTAATTTCGAATCTATGTGCCATGCCTCGAATTGTCTCTCTGTAAAAGTGGTTTCTTTACGCGACAATAGTTTGCACAGTGAAATCTGCTTTAGGAATTCTCCTGTAAGCCATTTTGCATTACAATTACGATTCTACACATAATTTCAACATAAAATTTCAAAGACCAATGCTTCAACTCAAACAAAACGTGTAGTAAAATGTACGACAAAAGTGGATACTAAATTTCTACCTAGTCTCTAATCTATAACTCGAATTGTCTTTCTGTAAAAGTGGTTTCTTTACGCGACAAGAGTTTGCACAGTGAAATCTGCTTTAAGAACTTTCAAGATACTAAATCAAGCAGGGCCATATAAAAAGGGAAGGGGGGGGGTTTGAACCCTAAGTCCCCCCCCCCAACAGTTCGGTTTGACATTTAAATGTTCGTTCATCTTTAAAAGTTTCCAAAAAATATTGTTCCAAAACTCAAATGTCTTTCATATGTATATTAATTGCATAAAACGCTTTCATAATAGTTAACCCAACGACTTGAACATTAGCACAAATAGCGCAAAACTCCACATGAAAGTTTTTAAACCCTCCCCAAAATTATTTTCTGGTTACGGCCCTGATTCAAGCAAGCATTATATATCTACTCGAATATGTTTCAAGTTATACTTTCTATTTATTTATTTTAGATTCTGTAACATGAGTTCTTAAAGATCAAGATTTTCAAAAACCGGAAGTATCTTTAAGCAAATACTTAATTTCCGTGGGAACTTACGGGAGCTCTGCTTTTGTTCTTCGTTTCAATTTGACAGGGGTTTCTACACATTAGAATGTGTTGCTTTCACTTTTGTATGCAGCAAAAAGAAAAAAATGGAGAATATTTTTTAGCTGATCAATAAGTTATGTTGTTCCAATGAATCTTTAGAACGTTTAAAGAAAACCCATTAAAAGTTAATCGAAATTAGTTTGACTTTACGCAGACTGTGAACTCTACATAAATTACTTTTAACATTAATTTTAATCATTCAGACAAAGAAAATACCTGTTATTTAACAATTTGTAATAAAATCAAGTAGTAGTCAATGCGATGGTTGATATTCTCTAAATATAACATTTTTTAAAAAAGTTATTGTTTCCGCCAACACACATCCAGTTCCAAGTTTTTCCCCTTTTTTTTATCAATTACTAATTGAATCGATTATTGCAGAAAGGGCTTAAGTCACATTTTTTCAAAACTGAATTAGCTGTGATTTTCCCATATTTGTATGTTGAGACATCGACTAGCGTAGCAGGGAAGTCAACAAAGCACTTTATTTTGGAGTCACATTTTTCGTTTAGTGGAGAAAGGGCATAAGTCCCGGACTTATGCTCTTTCTGCAAAAACGCGAAGGAACAAATAGTAAGACGTAACGACAAAATCATGGAAGAACTAGATTTTTTGGCGTAATGAAGTAAAAACAAATAACTCCTTAGATCTAGCATAATTTCGGTTATGGTAGGTTCGTCAGTTCAGGGGTTGGGGGAGGGGGGGATTTGAAATCACGGAATCCGAATGAAATTCGCTATTTTCTCAGGAGTTTTATTAACAACACTCTATTAACTGCGAAATAACTGTATGCTTTCAGTGAGAAATACGATGGTCAAAATAAGAACAACACTACAGAAGATTTTTTCTACAAATAACACGGAAGATATTTAACAAGATTGCTGATGACTTTCCTCTGAGAGGACATTTGTTTGTTCTTTTTCAACCGGGATTTTGTTTGGGAGAGTAAAGCGAATGCTATGACAGATTATAACCATGTGAAATCCAATCTCTTATAAGTGAAATCCCGAAATTACATCAAGATTCACCGTCAAATCTGTTGAAAACAATGAAATCTGTAACTGCTAAAACAGATGCCCTTCATTTTTTAAGATGACGTATCTTTCAAATTGAAATTTTGGAAAAAAATTCTACTGGGTGACAAATGTTTTCTGTTATCAACATTCATGATGCGTAAATGTTTGATAGAATATCAAAGGAACGGTTTCAGATTAGCATTTTATAGACGGAATATTGCATGTCAAGAGAATATTGCAAAGTAACGCCTTTCGGCTGAACTACCTTTGCCAATATTGAGTATACAGGGAAATTTTTCATATTGTTGGAAAAAATAACAAATATCAAGCTGATTATTCAGTGCAATTTTGAACATAGTCATACTAATATGTACATCGAACTTGGTGCACAAAACTTGGTGCACAGAAGGATAGGAAAAATGATTCCATGGAGAATGTATTTTATGAATTATGAATATGAATATAGTTTTATATCCATGTAAAACTTTTGCTTTTTATCTCAGTTTGTTAGTTTTTGCATTTTTATTATTTTTACACTGGACTTTATTATTTCACTAAAACAAGACGAGAGAAAGAGGAAAATACAAGATATATTTTCTTAAGATAATGAATTTATGAATATGGTTCACTAATTATTTTTGTCACTTTGTTATATTATTTTTTATTATCATAAATCAGTTTGAAACAAGTCTGTTTCACTTGATTTATATTTTCATCACTCTAAACTGGTCTTTCAGGATATTTATTGCAGAAAGGACATAAGTCCAAATCAAAAATAAATTTTTAATTAATTTCAGTGACGAAATGAAGCGTAATTTAAAGTAAGGTAATGATACTACTTGTGACTGGATTAGTCACCAAAATTTTCGTAGAATTTAGTTCATTTCTGAATGAAATAAACACTTTTTATTGATTCCTGAAAAGTTGCATTAGTTTGACTTATGCCCTTTCTGAAATAATCGATTCAATTAAGTGGTCAGATTTAATACGAAAGGATTTTTACAATTTTGTTTTGTGTCCAACCAACCCTGTTGCTTATTTTTAAGCCTCGGCAAATCCTACTTTACCCCTTCCGGGTTATTTGCCCACAGGTTCGAAACCGCTGCTTTAGTTCATTCGAAGGCAACTAAAGGTCTTTGATCTAATAGCGCTTTGTGAAATCGAAAGCGACCAAACATGGATGGCAAGGACGAGACTTGGTTTTATGTCGAATTCTCCACGGACAACTGCGTAGGAGAGAGAGAGAGATGCGGTTGACTATCTCTAGGTGGCGCTAGTACTGAGGTTGGTCGCGCGACGAATAGGTTCCAGTTCATAACGCGGCACGGGCCGGTCCGGAGCGGTCTTTTCAATGAGGTTGCTTTGCGAACTGATGCCAAAACGTACCTTCCACGTACCTGCAATATATAAAATCATAAGTTAAAAAAAATAAATAAATAAAATAAAGCTTTTTTTTTTTTTCTTCAATCACGTGTTTCTATATAGATTCTCAAAAAATATTGCTATTGCAGTAGATGCTCCTTTTTACGAACTCATTGAAAATAAAAAACTATTTCCTAAAACTGGAAACATCCAGAGATAATTGTCACATAATTAATTACTGCTTGTAAACGAGAGAATTTTAAAATCGAGTGTCTATTGTGTAACAACTTTGCTATGCAAAGAAAAATACCCAACAATTAAACGTCTATTTTTAAATTATTATTCTATTAACTGAAAAACAAAATTTTTATCGTTAGTGATTTCTTCAGACAGTATCAATTATTTTTAGTAGCATGATACACGCAAGCAGTATGTAAGTGTCGGGGATACTGAAATAAATGAAAGCTAATCAGTATAGTCTCCACTCTCTCGCATTATGATACCATTCTCTCTGTACTATAGTGCCACTATCTATCATTATTGTGCCTCTCAGACTCAGTCTGCATTATAGTGCCACTCTCTCGCTCACTTAGCTCGTCAACCCAGTGCTCACTACATGGCTTCGGCGACTGTTTGACATTTGGCTGCTCAATTGCAAAACTTTGGTGCTAGGGTGGCTTGGTTTTACTCGACAAGTGACTGCATCCGCTCGGTGGCAGCCGCTTCGGTGTTAGCTTGTATTAGGCAATGGATTAGACGATCGTTTGGCGATATATTGCCAATTTCGGCACCAATACGAATTTTACTTAACTCATTTCTGTATGGCTTACGGATAAGGTAGTTTATGAGCAAATGGACACTGTTTCTTCTTTGCTTGTAGAGTTGTTTATTTTGCGTAGTCTGAATTTCGCCTTCACGCAACAAAGTAGCAATTTCTTGATTATTATCTCTAAATTTGTATAGACAATATTTTAAAAGACATCGGTTTTTATTTTTATTTTTTGCTATTTGTCTTGAGAAAAACGCAAAAATCGTTATTTTTTTTACGAAAACTTTGTTTTGATGTGTTTTTTCTTCACGAAACAGTAATGTTGGAAATGAATCGATTTCAAGGATTCTTTTCTTTCCTTCAAATTACCCCAAACCTTTCTGAAATAAAGCAGGCGTGAATACGAAATACAGACTACGTAGAATTAACAACCCTGCAGGCAAAGAAGAAACGGTCTCGATTTGCTCTTTTACCTTTTTACCGTATAAGGTGCACATCCAAACGATTTGAATGAAAGTTGTATCACATTTCATGACTCGCGTGATAGAAAAGAAATGCAATCCAAAATGGCCAAAAATGTAAAACATTAAATAAAATCGGAACAAGGGAGCAAAAATGGGCCAGAAATATTTTAAAAGAAAGAGAAAGAAACCCCTAAAAAGTGAAAAATGCACCCAAGAGTCGAAAAAACGATTTCTCTTCCTTCAAAAACACATAAAACCATTTAAAAAAAAAAAAAAAAAAAAAAACAAGAATCCAAAATGACAGCGAAGAAAACTTTTTTATTTCTTAACCGCTAATTAAAGATGTTCTAATTGTCCAAAATGGCCAAAAATGTAAAACATTAAATAACATCGGAACAAGGGAGCAAAAATGGACCAGAAATATTTTAAAAGAAAGAGAAAGAAACCCCTAAAAAGTGAAAAATGCACCCAAGAGTCGAAAAAAACGATCTCTCTTCCTTCAAAAACACATAAAACCATTAAAAAATGACTGAAAAAAATAAGAATCCAAAATGACAGCGAAGAAAACTTTTTTATTTCTTAACCGCTAATTAAAGATATTCTAATTGACTTAGAGTTCAAATAAAGTTCATATTGCTGAAAAAAAAAAAAAAAAAAAAAAGAAAAGTCAAACCAATAACCAATAATTTTAAGTTACTATTCCGAAGCTACTCTTGAATGCTGTTTTAAATTGTTGAAATCTATTTCCCAACATTGTAATATGATAGGCAAAATAATAAATTATAGAAATCTTGTGATACTAGAAAATAAAAATGGGAAGTTTAAGCAACAAGAAACTTCATTCTTCTCATTCAAAGCTTCACTGCTTTTATTTAACTTATTTTTTCAAATGTTTTTTCTGAAATGGTTCAAAGTCACTCTACGTGATGACATAACTTTTAACCAGGTTAATAATTCATTTTTAAAGGTTTGTAAAAGTTCTAGCTCGTAGTTTTCTGTAACTAGATAATACTTTAGGAGTTTTTATTCAGTTGTACGCCAATAGATACAATAGCACTATTAAAATATAAGTGAATCGGTGAAAAATAGAGAAAATTACTCTAAATGAGTGACACGGGTTGGGGGGGGGGGGCAGTGGTGTTTCCATAGGGAAAACCCCATATTATACGCCGTATACTCTCAAACATTTTTTAGACACATAGCGTATACCCTCAAACTTCAAAATTTTTCATATTATAACATATTATGTATATGCTCGCATACACACATTGTGCATAACTGATTACTGGGAGTATACCCACAGAAAAATTGATGGGAACATCCCTGGTAACACGAACGATTCATTGTTTCGGTGAACACTGATACCCAAAAACCAACTATCTTCAGCAGAATTTGAGTCAAAAAATGAAAAAAATAAATAAATAAAAGATTTTCTAAATACCCACTTAAGCACGTTCAGCTATAATTCCATTACAATGTCTTCTAAAATAGCTGATTGGTTAGTTTTGCCAAACCCTCAAGTGTCCAGGGATATCATCATCGATATTATATAATTAAATATCGTTCTTTTTTCATCGTCTGATACACGTTGCATCAGCATTAAGGGATTTTTCTTGGAGATTAAACTCAAGGTAACTGAATTGGCGAGACCTTGGCCTTTGAAAGACGAATTTGGAGCCAAAACTGATTTTTATCAGACAAAATCAATCAGCTTATCGAATTACATGTTTATTTAAAATAGAGGTGTTTCAATGTGTGATACATAGTTACTGTCCGATGTTATAGAGCACTTTTTTTTTGCTTGCTTGCGCACGTGTTAGAATTATTTCCGATAAGAGATGAGAAAATATGATAAGGATGCGATGAAAGCAGTGGGTAGACCTGTCAGAAAGAAAGCAAAATTTAACTTTTACATATTTCTTTCTCTTTGTTATTAACTAGTGGTACCCGCACGGCCTTGCCCTTAATAGAAAAATTAAAATGTTTTTGGTTCGCCTGTATATTTACAAATAATGTATGATGAATTTTCTCACCAACTGGCTTGTACCCATGTTACCGTATCTCGCCAATTGGCTTGTGCCCATATTACGTTTCCACGGTATGATAATTTCGTAATTTACTCGTCCGTCTTATGATATTTTTGTTCTTAAAATTGGAATAAAAAAGAACCAAATCGAATTTCCGAAAAATCGCTTCGAGGTGCACACCCCCATGCTACAAACTAATTCTGCGCCAAATTTCATGAAAATCAGACGAACGGTCTAGGCGCTATGCGCGTCACAGAGATCCTGACAGACAGACAGAGATCCGGACAGAGAGAGATCCTGACAGATAGAGAGACTTTCAGTTTTATTATTTAGTAAAGACTGGAAAATCTTCCGTCAGGATATGATGGATGAAAATTGCTTCTGCATTTGAACGCAGCAATTGCCTGTCAGGTGATATTTTGATCGTTTAAGTTTTAAACCTCATTCCAGTGGATTAATCCTCAACTCCAGTAGATAGCGTTCATTGTTGACCACTTTTTCGTTTCTTCATTCCCTTGAAATGACAGTCTTACCAGTAAAACAGTCAAGTTTCCAATCCAGCTCAGCCGTGTCACAACAAAGCCTTTCCCTTCATTTTAAACAGTACCAAAACATATTATCAAATTATCACGCCGTCGCGCGAGTTTCATTGTTGATGATCTCAGGAGCGTTATTCGATCATTGGCTATTATATATACGAGGATGCTCTTGATTAAGTTAAGCTTGAACATTGCTGTAAAATTTTAAAAAATTGCGGTTAGTTTTTGGGGGCCCCCGATGGGAGGTCAAGAGAGGTCACTGTGACCTCCCAGAATTTCCTTATTCGGCAAATTTTGGAGTTCCATTCGGCAAATTGAGAATTTTAGCCTTCCCAAAAATGTAACTTCTGGCGCCCCTGATAATTACACCTGGAGCAGTGGAGCACTTGAATTCATGGAACTCTTCAAAAGGTGATATTATCCCCTGAAGAAACGTATTTAACAGTGTTTTGGATGTTTCTGGTATTTTCAATTATTCTATTCCAGTGATTACTCATACAGACGTGGGTGGACCAACGATATCTATTTTCTTTGGTTTGACTACATAGTAAGTCTAATTAATAATCTTCAGAAGAAAAGAGATGTTTCAAGAAGAAATTGAGAATCACTCATTTTTACTTCCTTTTTGCAAAAAAAGGAAGAATTGTTGAAATTCGCGAAAGAAATTTCACCCAAAAATCGGCCTTAATTTCCATTTTGCTCACACACAAATGAAGTTGAGTTTTTTTTTTCAACCCGACCACACGTGGCTATGTGCCTAGGAACGTACAGACACCCGAAATATCCATTTTGACGATCCCCGAGTTAATTACAACGAGTTTTCTCGTGACGTCTTACGTATGTATGTGTGTATATACAGTGTCTCCGAAAAGTGTTCGTACACCTTGAAATTTTGTAGTAAAACCAAAATAACGTAAAACTGAATTTGAATATGAAGTCCATTTTTTTTTCACACCATTCCTATGCCATTCTGAATAAAATCCAGTAGTTTTTTTCAAAATATTGTCAGATTTTATTTTTGAAATTTGTCAAAAAATGAAGAGACGGAGAAATAATACGCCTCAGAAGTCATCGTACACCCAAATTTTTTCGAATAAATTCATGATTAAAACTACCATATGTCATTTTTTTTTTATTATTTTTACATTGTGTTGACCCTTTAAAGTCATTTGTCTTTAATTTTCTGTTTATTTATTTCTTAATATTGTGCTTATTACTTTAAAATGACTGGTATTTGAAAAACACCACAAACACCATTCGAAATTTGAATTGTTTTCTCACAGTAGCGGTAAATTGGTTTGAAATGTCTCGAAATTAGGTAATGTATACCATTCTATAGTGAAGTGCTTGATAAAATGCTTTAAAGACAAGAATCGGATCGAAAACACGGTAAGAAAAGGTCAACTGGCAAAGTTAACAATGCGTGATCAGAGGTTTACAGTTAAAAAAATTACGAAAAATACACTTTTGAGTGCTGAAAAAATTTCTGCAGAATTGAACAAACATTTTACGTTTAATTTTCACCTAAAATTGTTCGCCAAGTTCTCTGATTAGCTGGATTAAACGGGACCTCTTCGTGCAGAAATTTTTTTGTTCGTGCGAATAACAGTAAACTTACGCTTTCTGTCGCAAAATCAATGATAAATAAGCTCAAAACGTTTTGGAACAACGTTTTACTTATAGATGAAAATAAATTCAACATTTTTGGGTTAAATTGTTGTATAATTGTAAATAAAAGAAAAAATGAGGAATTTAATCTGAAGAACTTAGTTGGATCAGTTAATCAGGACGGTGAAGGTGTTTTAGTGTGAGGGTGCATTACAGCATCCGGACTTGGAAATTTCGAATTTTTTGATTAAATAATGAATTATGGCTGTTCATTTAAATATTTTAAAAAACAATTTTAAACTATTAGCCCAAAATTTGGTAATTGGAAACAACTTTGTTTTTTATCGAGATAACGATAAGAAGCACACGTTTGCGTTTGGTGCCTCAAAAATTGTCCTTAAGCTTAGAAATATCCCCTCAATCTCCAGATTTGAACTTAATGTAACATATTTAGTGATATCTGGGGGCTAGATAACGAAAATACGGCTTTGAAACGAAAATAGAGCTAGAAACAGTAAGACTCAAACTGTGGTTGAACACTTACTCAGAAATTACGCAAAAAAAAAAGAAAGAAAAACAATGAAATCTATTCCCAGACGTTTAAAAGCTCTTGTTGATACTGCATGATGTTCTACTAAATAATAACTTTGTAAAAAGTTAGATTATTTACTAATTTTTTGACATTTTTTCAAAGTGTACAAAGACTTTTGTGAGATAAAATTTCCGGCAATTTTTGGTTTTTGATTTTTTAAAAATTGTGTTTTAATGTTTTATTAAAAATTTTCATGTAGTTTTGTTAAATATAGGTCATAGATCTTATAATAAAATACCTATTCCGAAATATTAACTCTAACCAATGGATAATAGCCTATTTCATTGAAAGTCGTAGGTGTACGAACACTTTTGGGAGCCACTGTATGTCGCATAATGAAAGAACGCAATGTCCTAGAAAGTTGAAATTTAGTACGTAGAATCCTAGTGGGGTCTAGTTGTGCACCTTCTTTTTTGGTTGCATTCGGATGCTCCAAAGGATTTTTTTGCCCCTTTTTTTGGGGGAAATCATTGTTAATTTCGATGTAAACTCAAATGGTGTTATAATTTGGCGGACACTTCGCGATATATCGCCAGTCTTTTGGTCACCAAGTTTTGTCGCCAACTTGGCGACAAATTTGGCGATTTTTTTTTCAAATTTTTTAATTTTAAAAAAAAATCTGGTTTTAATTTGTCCTCTGTTGGTGATATTTAGAGACTAAACAATTGAATCATATTAAAAAGTGCCAATAATGAGAAAATTACACTAAATTGGAGTAAAAGGAATTCATGTGATGCACGCATCAGCTCGTTTACTTCCCATAGGATTACAGAATGATTTCACCAGAATGGTGATAAAGTGAATTTTCGCTTAAAATTTCTACCAAATTGGCTCCCCTCCCAACAAAAAAAAAAAAAAAAAAAAAAAAATAACAGATAAAATTTCACGGAACTAAATTATATCTTGTGGACTAAATGAAAACATGAGCTACGTCAAGCAACAGTCTTTCACATAATTTCCTCTCGAGACGGTCAAATTTTCTTCCGACCACAAATATAATTTCCTTGCTTTCATTTTCATGTTACGATTCTTTATTCAGTTAATACAACCACAGAAGCTTCTCTTCATTGTTACAAAATTATTAAATCATAAAATATGGAGTCCTAGTTCCAGCACGCTGTCTAAAAGATACTGCACTCGCACTAATGAAATGTTCTTCAGGAAATTTAAAATGAATTAATAAAAGTATTTTAATATTTTAAGTTCGTGTCGTTTACAAATTTAAGATGTTAATTTAACTTTACGAGTTAGGGGTTAAACATCGGAAGTCACTTCAGGAAAAGTTATTTCCAGCGTACGTCACTAAGTCCAAAGAAAATTTTAAGAATCGCATTTAATGTCCTTAAACTCTAGCAATGGTTGAAGAACGTATTAACTGCTTAATCTTCAGCAATGAAGTTGACGGTCTTAAAAGCTTACATCCGAGCCAGATTTTCAAAAAATTTGTTAAGTTTATTTTATTATTGCAATTTTTGACGCCTAGCACCTCAGCGACTCTTGCACCTACCAATTTGAATTTCTTTACCGGTTTTTTAAGCAGTGGCAAGTGGGTCACTGAGGTGTCCACTATTTCAGGATAATACTAAAGGGAGGGATTTTCTCCAGTATCCTAACCTAAGGTAACTGCCAGCGACCGACTCCAGGACTCTCAGACCCACTGGTTTTACAAGCACGTACTCTGCATGCACTTGGTGAGTATTTGGTAGCGTTGAGATCCAAGGAAGCTATTTTTTTTTTTTTGAACGAAAGTTTTTCTACGTTTGAACGAAACTGAAGAATTCTGAACATTCAAAATTGAAGCTGACTTATTGATGCTACAAAAAGATTTAACCTTTTGCACTTGAATATAATATCCAACCTTCCACATATCAGCCGCGAATAACAAGCAGGGTTGAACATTCCTTAGTTTAGCTTCCTAGAAAAACTTTAAATAATTACGAAGAAAACAAAACATTAATGAGCAAACCTTACTTTGAAAGAAAAAAAAAAGACAGTTTTTAATTTTTTTCTGTTAGAAGCACTTGACTTTTAATGGTGTCTCTTAAGCTTTAAACCATTGCTCTAAATACACTTAGTGCCTCTTTCTAATTGAAAAGATTTCCTAATAATAAGAGAAATTGATGGATGGCATGAGATTAGTCAATTTTCTTTCTGTAAAGAATTGCTTCAAATCAAAACAGAATTGTCACAGATCTCAGCCGTTTTGGCCATGCATAGTAAAAATAACTGACGATTGAATAAGTACAATTTTCATAATACGAGAAAGGTCTAATTTTCCCTTTAAGAAGGACTTTGAGAGGTTTACAACGAAAATTAAATATATACTAGCTGTTTGCGGCCTGTCGCATGATAATGACGTCATATCCTTATGGAGTCTATGAAGTTGGTGAGAAATTTAAGAGATATCGGCAAGTTGGCGACATTCTTGGCGCCAAAGTTGACGAGAAATCGCCAAATAACACTAAGTTTAGTGACTTCTCGTTATTATTGTCATGTGACGACACTCAACAGCCAATTAGAAGCGATCTTTAGCCGAACATTCATACATACATAAATACGATCGGATTTTAATAGAGTAGATTTTCAAATTTCAAAGAGCCATAGTGATTATCTGCTTTCTTAGAACGATAAAGCGTTACAACTATACGTTGTGTGTGTTTGGAGATCACAAAATTTTGTTTACGAAAATTTGCATGGGAGCTAAGCTCCTGCAATTCTTTTTAATCATACGTTAATGAAGCTATTGAAAAGAAGTTTTTAAGACTATAGAACTGCTGCACTTCTTTAGTTAGAAATTAATTCTGACTCTGTCACAAAATCAAATCTAAATTGTTGACGGAAGAAATGTAATTATGAAATAATGTCATTATAATTTCCTCATATTAATTGGAAAATCCTGAACTATCATTCCCAAGTTTAACAAAAGCAATTAACGTATTACATTAAACTAAACTTTCATCACACTATTTTTAATTAACTAATTATATCACAGCATGGGTTCATTAAATACTATTTCATGACTAACCAAATTTATTGGCTACCATATCATTGACATTAAATTACAAACGATTCCAGAGACAGAAAATCCATCCTTAATAGCATTAACATTAAGTCTCAATCACTAACTAAGTATCAGCAATGACATTTAAAGCTAAATAATTAATGAAAGAATTCATGTGTTATTAATCGGAGAAATAGAAACTCAAGAATCTAGTACCTACTGAATTTGTACGTTAAATTTGAATGCGCATGACGAATGTGTGGATTATTTAATATCGCTGTCAATGTCATAGTAATGAAGATGGTCGAATATTTTTTTTTTCGGCTGTTGATTGCGACAGATTTTTATTGAGCATTCGTTCCCAAATTTGTTCACAACTTTAGACTGAACTTTCTTTCTTTTTTTTTGTGTGTGTGTGGGAAGGGGGGGGGGGGGGGGTTAATTTCTGATACATCACCCACTTTTTTGGTTATAGCCTTAAAAAGTTTGGGAATCGCAGATTTAACCGAATGAAACCTGAATTTTACAGAATGATACAAGACAAGCACATACAATTACCTTCATCCAGTGGCGTACCTAGCATAAGTGACACCCGGGGCGGAAATTTTTGATGTCACGCCATCCCCCCCCCCCCTCCACAAACGCAAAAAAAAAAAAATAAATAAATAAATAAAAATAAAAAACAACATTAATATTCTACGTAAACATGAAATTCGTAGTTTTCCAAAAAAAAAAAAAAAAAAAAAAACTACATTTGTACAACAGCAAAATTTTAAGTGCGTGTGCTATATGATGAAATAAAGACAAATAAAAAACTATGAAAGATTTTAATATAACTTGCCCTAGATGCATGTGTACGTCGAGAGGTCAAAAAAGTAAAGGAGTGTTATGAAATTGATGGCCTGTGATTATCTCAAACACGTAGAAAGATAATGAGTTTTCAGTTTTTTGGTATAAGAGGTCATCACTTGGTCTAAGTATTGACGATATGAACCTAATCCTGAAGATAGTATTCGCACCATGATGTGGGGTGGAAAATAGGGGGGGTCTGGGGGTTCACCCCTCGAAAAAGTTTGAATTTGCAATTTTAAAAATGGATTTTTGCTTCATATTTTTTCAAAAACTTGTAATTCCACCTTGGTGACACCCCGGGGCGGACCGCCCTCCCCCCACCCGTAGTGATGCCACTGCCTACATCTATTGAGAAACAGAGGTGTGGAGTTAGAGAGAAAATGATTGACTTCGGCTCTGACTCCAACTTCTGGAATTTTAGAGCCTTCAACTCCTTTGCCCCGAAATCAATCAGACTCAAACTCTTACTCGGTAGTCTTGGCAGAGTTGCGGACTAAATGATCGACTCCGACCCCTGGAATTTAAAACCATCGACTCCTGACTCTGATTCATGGGCGTATCCAGAATGGGGCAAAGGAGGGCAGTTGCCCCCTCTCTTTTCCGGAATAAAAAATATTTAAAATAAAACCAAAAAAAAAACCCCTTTAAACTGAGGGTTGATTCAATTTCTAAATTTATCATGAGTTTGGTTGTAGTTAATTTGTCACTGATTTTGAAAGTGGGGAAAGTGGGTCCCTATTGAAAAGGGAAAGTTATTGGTGTTGAGTTGGGTCAGTACTGCTATCATTTTAGAACTGCTATGCTTCCAAAATCTTGTAGGGACGGGGAGGGGGGGGGGGCAATAGATCAGTCCCCCAATCGCCCCAGGGGGGCCCCGAACTTAAATTTTTGAGAGGGCGTAAACTCTCAATTTGCCGAATGGAACTCTAAATTGTTACCGAAAGATAATATTTTTGTCGAATCTTTAGAAAAATTTGCCGAATAAGGAAAGTTTTGGAAGGTCACAGGGACCTTCCCTTGACCTCCTACCGGGGCTCCCCTGGGTCTACCCCACCCCCTTTCCATGTCGTGGATACGCCCTTGCTCCGATTCTTTTAACCCAAACTCAGTCCGGCTCAGACTTTGACTCCATAACAGTGATGGGAAAATACATAAGTATCAATGAAAAATGAAATAATTTTTCAGAACTCCAAGATTAGAGTAAAGAATCCAAATGTGGCCGAACCGTTCAGTATTCGGTCTCATCGTTTCTCGTTTCTTCTTTTTTTCAAAATTGGGGGGGGGGGCACAGGAATATGTTCAATGTGACCTTCATTAAAAGAAGAAAAAAAATCCACGGTCATTTGTACGTTAATATATTAATTTCTCAAAGCCAGGGGTGGGGGCAGACTTGAGAAACAATAAATATTTTTTTGGAAGGATATTGAAACTTCACTCATAAAAGTTTTCAACTCATTAACAACTCCTGAAATGTGAAACAAGAATCTCGATAAAATTATAATTTCGCTATTGACGTTAAAAAAACTAAAAAAAGACTTTCTACAAGTTAGTTAAATAACATTGGAGTTCAGGCATGGAAAACACATGGATGTCTTCTCGATCTCTGATTGGTAGAAATTCGTTGCTCTACTTCGTTCGAGCATGCGCATTGTTTTCTGTGAGGAGGGGAGGAAATGGGGATCTTCGTTTGATGCTTCTCGCTGCCGGTGAAGTATACCATGAACAATGACAGTTGGCCGTTCCGTTATTGTCAACTTTTTTTTTTTTGAAAAATAATGAGAAAATACCTAATTTTTAATTTTTTCTGGAAGTAGAACTTGTTTGAAAAAAAAAAAAATTAATACGTTGAATGTTTAAAATAAAATATATTCTGTTCCTTTGAAACACATAACGAATAATTTTAAATGACATGTTGCAACTGTTCGAGAAATTTAAAACTTAAAATAACGAAGTGAAAAAATAATGGAAGCAAAAATCGTATATTCGTATTACGTGAGCGAAATTAAGCGAGGAAGAAATAAAAAGTAAGCATTTGTGCGCAAACGTGTATAAAATATAAAAACGCAAATATTACTTTCAAAAATTTATTAGCTAAAGGCAAAAAAATTCTGTTAAGAATTTCTCATATTATTGCATCAATTTCTAAAAAAATGATTGTTTTAACAATTTCTCCAAAATTTTAAAACATATTGAAACAAATGCTTCGTAAAAGTAATTATGAGTTGTTGAAAAAATCTTTTCTTTTCCTCCATAGATGGCGCCAGATAAAATTTATTTATTTCGTCATTCTATCCATATTTTATTTATTATAATTTTGCTCTATTATTTTCTTGAGTTGAACCAAAAGCAGCTTAAAGAGCTTCTGTCTATTTGTGTTTTTTTTTTTTTTTTCAAAATGCTAAATTTCATTCCCTTTTGAGGTCTTTAATTGTTGAAATTTGCAGAGAAAAAGAATCGCGTTCTATTATTTTTTTAAAATATAAAAATACTAAATTATAATGCTATATTATTTTTATGTATCGTCGCTTTAGAGCATCGTTTCCCAACCGGTGGTGGTGGTTCGCGAACCCATGGGGGTTCGCGAAAATAATATTGTAAATATTGTAACATGTTTGTTAGAGATGAAGTCTCAAGTTCAAGTGTTTTTTTTTTTTTTTTTTTTTTCATCATTTATTCATTTTTGTCTCTTGCACATTATATACTTTTTGGATTCAAAAGTTAGAACACTTGCTGTTATTATGTTTTGTAAATTTAAAGAATTAAGTCTATCATTACAAGGTACGGGTTTTTACCGTTTTTGTTGAGCATGATAGAATTGAGTCCATGCCAAAAAAGTTAAACTTTTGAACACAATGACACAATGTATTCAGATGAAATCATGTCAATGTTTCAGTCTTCTCCGTTTGATTGGAAAACTTTATGGAAACATTATATGGAACATATGATAACGTTTGAAACAAATTTACTTAATTTTCTGTGTTTAGTTTCTTTACCATTTGAGTGTGACGAAGAGCTATCGCGCTTCTCTTGTGCTTCACCGAAAGTGCGAGTGTCACAATAAGTGCAATGGCGCTGTTTGTTGCTGTAGTGAGGTACGTAGTTAAAAAAAAAAAAAAAATTACGGAATCAAAAATGAAAATTTATTCTGTATGTAAAAAAGGTACTTGAGAAATTTGTGCAGAAAAACTCTCTTGTAATAAATGAGCATAAAATATTTTTGTTGGTAAAATTTACCGTTTATTGAATAATTAGAGTTAGTTACAGACGCATTTATTATTTTTCAAAAACAACAACAACAACAACAACAAATAACTACGCACTTTATTCCGCATTTTAGTATAAGGAAAAGTAAATTCTTCAGCACTCAAACAATTAACGTACACAGTGTATCCTTATGAGGCAACTAGATTTTACTGGAAGAGAAAAGATCATTTAGTTAATCTGAGACTTTTCTCTAAAAGATATTTTTAGAGATTATTTCTCAATAATTGACTGATTTAACGTTACGAATAAATGTGCTGTTGTGACAGAAAAAGATATTTTAAATTCTGTTACCCCTTTTGGACAAGGTTTCCAGGGGGGAAATGAATTTCAGCAGATAAAAATGCAGAAGGAAATTAAATGCTGAACTTAATGTACACTGTAAAAACGATTCAGAAACGTTCCTGGAAAATAATAGGCAGCTGATGCGCCCAATTTCAGCCAGTAACATATCTTGCAAAAACCAGGAACGTTTTCCGCTAAAACTCAGTAACCTTTCTGAAATATTTGGAAATCTCCATTGTTAAAGCCAGTGGTGTCTCGGGAATTTTTCTGAACAATTACGTAGGTTTAACATGATTGATTTATCCCTTCCTGATGTACCAAGAGGGTTCCCGAAGCATTGGCGCACCCTTGGCCACAGCTGCGCGAGCATGCTCCTTGCTTGCAATTCCTGCAGCTGTCCAGTGATTTAATTGCTCTCATTGGGAGCTTAATCAATCCGGACGGGCCACAACTGAGTTAGAGCTGACACACTTAATAAACACGCTCAGTCATTTTTTAACCTGGTAGCAAAAAATATTTTTCACACCAGTGAATCGTCTACATTCATGCATCTTTTAGCTATTCAGGAAACTTTTTTGTGAGGATACTTGATTTTACGGGGAAATAGGTGAAAACCTTTGAAATCCTGAAACGCTCCACGGAAATAACCAGTAACGTGTCGGAAATTTTTTACAGTGTAAGACTGAAACGTCAGACAATATATTTGAGCCAAACTTTGAAATTTTTTGTTCCACAACCATTTTATTAAGATATTTTTCAAAGTTGGTTGTAACTCCAATAATTATCATTGGGTTTGTTCCTTTGAATTTATTTTTCAACAATATTTTTACGATCTTTTTAGCTTGTAGCATGTTTATACTTCTACATTTTGCAATAAAAATTTTGTTTCTCAAACAAAACAAACAAAAGAAAATCTCTCAAATTTTTCTGTGTATGTGAGAGGAAGGGGTCTTGCCACTTAGTACTAAATGCACAAGGGGTTCACTAAATTCGTGCAGTTTGTGGAAGGGGTTCGCAAGGCAAAAAAGGTTGAGAACCGCTGCTTTAGTACAACAGTAGGTTATCTTAGCTGTTATTTCATGGGATAGATATCTTCTTAGCGTTGATCTGAGGTGACGATATATTGATTTCATATGATTTTATAGTGAAATCGGAACAACAAATAACATTTTAAACATTTTTGTTTAGAATTCGGGATTGATCGGACCATCCTTCTTTTGATTAAAGGAATCGGTATTTAGTGAAGCACTGGTGGGATGGGAACACGTGCAATTTCTAAGAATTTCCAGTGGGTAGAATTTTTGTACTCGCCAATAATTTTAGTTTTCCATTCAAATTTGGCCCAGTATCGCCTATTAAGGCTCTAGCGAAATAAAACCCAATAGAACAAACCAACGAAATTTCGCGGAATTTTACAGCAGTTTAGTTTAAGAAATAAGTAAAAACCTTTATGTGACAAGAGTAAAAATATACGCAACAGCGTTAAAAAAGAGTAAAAGTTACGAAAAAGAGAGAGAGAGAGAGAAAACATTGACATGCGCTTTGGAATTACAAGGATTTTTTTCTTCAATGTAAAAAGAAGTGAGCGGAAATAGAGGTGAAGACCTCAGACTGGGGCTGTGTGGGTTCACAGGAAGTTTCTCGAAATTGAAGTTCCAAAAATGAAATGGGGGTAGGGGAGATCGGAGCTACTCCACCCGAATTTTTTTATCGAAATAAAAAACACATACTTATCAAGTATTTTTGACAACATTTTTGATGACAAGAGGAAGGGCTCGGATTCGGAGACTCTTCCGCTGGAACTTTTCTGAAATTGAAATCCTAATATTGAAATTTTAGATAATCTTAATTACGTGGAGAAGGTTTCCCCGGAAATTTTTCGCATTTGAAGTCCTAAAAACAGAATTGTGAACTTTTGATGAAGTTAAGGGAGGAATTGAAATTCGGGACACTGCCCGGGAATTTGTTCAGAATTGAAAAGTTCTAAAAACGCAATTGGGGCATCATCTTTGGTGGCGCAAAGAGAAAGGTTTGGAGCTCGGAACTATCCCTTGGGAATTTTTTGAAGTTTCAAAACGACGTTTATAGACTGAAGTGGAAAAACAAAGTTAATTAAACGCAAATTTTCAAGAAAATACAGCATGTAGCTATTTCAAGGCTACAATGGAGCTTCTTCATAAGTGCGAAAGTGCTCATCACGAAACAAAAAAAAAAAAAAACACCATAGTGAAAATACAACGGTAAAATATACACCATATGGATCGAAATAAAAATAAACCAATAGGAGAATCTATTTTTACCACATTTGCAGTTACCTAGAGTTAGTACTCATTCGACGATATACACATTTGCATTTACATATAATTCGGGTACTTAACGTAACCGTAAGCGAAACATTTGTATTAATTTAATTTAACCATATGCGTAAGTCGCTAACATGTAGAAATAATACAGACTAGCAAAACTTCGGTCATGAAAACGTATTTGTGCTGTGATGACTGACTTTTGTGTTATTTGGAGCTCCAATTTCAAGTATGACATCCATTTTTCTCAATCACATAAGGATTTCCCCAAAATGGATTTGAATATTTAGGCAAAAAGTCCTATTTTACATATTTCGGGAGAAATTAGATCTGATGAAAGTATTTGTAAGTTAACTACGTACAGCTATGTGTTATTCTGATGTTTCAGCTATATCATTGTAAAGTTTCGTTAAAATCCATTCAGTAGTTTTTGCGTGAAAGAGTAACAAACATTCACATCCATGCATACAAACTTTCGTGTTTATAATAGTAGTAAGATGCAAGTTATTTTACAAATGCATAAGTTTTGTAAATAGCAATTCTTTTTGGAAACAGCAGGGGGTTGGGGAACACAAAGAGTAACTACTTACTTGTGGTGGGTTCTGAGTTGTTAATGTAACAAAATGTAATTGCATTTCCAACAAAAAGCAATATAGTGCACATTTATTGTAAAAAAAATGCAATCTAAAAGAAGAACTACTGCAATGTGCGAAATAAGCTAAAAACGTCAGTTTTTGTTTAATTTCACGAAATTTTACGGCTTATGCGAGAATTAAAAACTCAAGCAATACTTTCAAAGATATGGAAAAAAATTGTTAAAAGGAAACATTTAGACGGCATTGGAACAAAAATTTTAAACCTTTGGATTTTCGTAAAAATAATAAAAATATTTGAAAACTGACCATTTTTTGCCCCCCCCCCCTTTTCTAAATTGCAGCCAATGTGGGAATTAAAAACATAAATATTATTTTTTTAAATATTTTTTCCATACTTAGGATGGTAATACACAGCATTTTTTTTCTGTTAGAAGTCTCTTGTCAAACGCATTCTTTTTTCTGCCCCTCCTAATGCTCACCCCCTTACCTCATTATAACATAGTCGATTGATGGTTATAGAAATTAAAATTTTCCTTTTGTGAGAAAATGATATGTGATGGAACTTTTGAACTTCCTGAAATCAGTGACGCAAAATCTGTTAGAATCAGCCATTGGTTTAAAAGCAGTTTTTTGGTTGCAAATCTGTGTAGTTTTTTGCTTCTCTGAGAAGCCTTGATATTTTTTGTGCCATTTATTACTTCTGTTTTAGCTTAGACGTCTCGAACAAATTTCATCGCATACAAAAAATCTCCGACTTTTGAAAGCTACAAAAAGTTAAATGTGTGAGAAATTTAAAGTCTCCATATATTTTGCTTTAATTTAACTATGGTTTAAAGCAGAGGTGTTAAACCCGGGTTCCACGACTCGCTAGGGTTCCCTGAAAGTTGTTCCGCAAGTGATCACTACTTGTCTAATCAAAGCGCCAAAATATTAATAAAACTTTATACTTTTTATAAATTCTTAAAGACGGTTTGATTGTAAAACACAATATAAATAAATATTTTATGGAGAAAATCAAATTATTCCTGATATAAAAGTACTTAGCAACAAAAATGTCACAGCTAAGTCATTAATTTTTAAGAATAATTTGTTTTGAACACCTTTTGTTTATTGTTCATAGAAAAAATTTCTGAAAAGAAAAAAAAAAAACATTCGCAACCTTACCATTTAATGCCATGATTAGCGGTTTGCATTGTACTGAAATTTGGAAATTTTAGTAAGATAAAACTTTGATATCCTATTTTTCTGCTGTTTGATCTAGAAGTTCTACCAACAAAGTGGTAAGTTCGAATGGTTCCCCAAAATAAAGAAGGTTAACGCCTGATTCCATGGGAAAAATTAAAACATTCGCTACCTTACCCTTCAATGCCTTATTTAGCGTTTTGTTTCGTGCTGAAATTAAAATGAAATTATATTTTTAAAAGTTTGAGTAGGATATGACTTTGATACCTATTTTTTCTGCTGTTTGACCGAAGTTTGAGAAGTTCCGCAAAGAAAGCGGGAAGTTCAAATGGCTCCCCATTAGTGATTGCAAAATACCGGAATACTGAATACCGTATTTGGAGCTATTTTGCAATTTCGTAATACCGGTATTTGCCGGGATAGAATACCGGTATTTTCGGTATTAGCTAAAAATAAGAAACAGTTTTTAATTTAAGAGTTTTCAATTAAACTAATTAAATATCTACAGTAATTTTAAATATAAATTTATCTTTCGATGAGACAGTACCAAAATCAATCTAATGAAGTAAAAAATTTGGCTTCAAAAGCACAAAGGAATTTAGAGAATATCAATGAATAATAGTAAGGGAAATATTGCAAAATGATTTTTCATCACTACATGGTGTGATGAATTGTACTTTCGTAAGTTTGTGTGAACCACGTTTTTATTTTCTCCATTTCCTTGACTTACCCTCTCTAAATTAATTTTTGGAAAATAAAAATTAATTTTAAGCGTAATTACGAATGTGCTTGTGCTATGAACAATTTATTCCAATCACCAATGGGGTTGTTTCCTTCAGTCAAAAGTACTACTTTTAGTCACTGAAATTGATAGAAATTGCATTTAAAAAAACATGGACCCAGAAAAAACTTTCATTTTCCCAACAGCTATTTTTAAACTATTTTTTAAAAAAATGTCCGATCTTTCAAACAAGGGGTGGTCTTTATGACGTCGCAAATGATGTACTTTTGGCGCATCTGTCTGCCGCGATTCCACGTTATGATAATCAAGAAGCGAATTAAAATTGCGCTCTACGCTTGCTATCAACAATATCGTTTCCAATACACGTGAGTAAAGATGCGAATTAAATATTTTGCTCTGTGAATGGCATGTCATCATTTGTGATGTCATCGGCGGAAGCATAAACAATAAAAGCCGACCGATTTTAGTAATTTTTTAAAAATATTAAACTTAAACAAATTATTTAAAAAATGGTCAGATCCTATGTTTTTAAGCATGCTCTTTCAAAAAAAAACTTTTAAAAGTTTGGAAACGACCCCATTGCAGCAATTCTTTTTGATATTTGTTTTAAACATTTTTCTCAGCTTTACCTGAATTTTAGAAAAAATTTTTATTGTTAGTATTACAAACAGTTAATTTGTTGTCACCGGTAATAGCTGTTCTGTCTTGCAATTCAGCTTCATACCATGCGAGATGATATTTATAATGCTTTGAACATTTGTAAAGATTTAATAACAATGATTATTTAAAAAATATAAAAAAAAAATACCCACAATACAAAAGAAACTCCGACATTGACAAAAGTGATTATTTCAAAATCTACAAGTTAAAGACCGAATTATTTGAAGATGAAGAACTTCCAAGCAACTACAGGAAGTGTATCGCGCAGTATTAACAGTACCGTCGGCCTGCGTGAGTTCAGAAAGAAAAGTTTCAACTGCAGGAAATTTTTCCTCTAAAATGAGTTCCAGGCTTAGTGACAATTAAATGAATGCATTATGTTTCTTGCTATTATTGATTTTTTTATTATGATATTTGTTCATTCATTTTATGTTTGTTCACAGTAAGTAAAGAATGTACTTTTTACACAAAATAATTAAGGCAACGAAACGTTATGATTTTGAATGTTTTTTTTTGAGCAATCACGATTGCTTATTGTTCGCACTTGACTGTTTTTGATGTTACGCTGATTTTATTTTCCCGCCAACACCCTCCGCAGCATCACCGTCGACCTGCTCCTCACAATGCTGCTCCTCTTGCGAAAACAGTGTCCAGGTTGCGTCCATATCCTACACACACGCATACATATACACACCTACACACGTACACACACTCTTACACACACACATATCTACACATACACACGCTCGTGATTGCGAAAAACATAATTTGAATTCAAGATGCCAAAAATTCAAATTAATATATATATATATATATATATATATATATATATATATATATATTTTTTTTTTGAGCAATCACGATTGCTTATTGTTCTCATTTGACTGTTTTTGACGTTACGCTGATTTTATTTTCCCGCCAGCACCCTCTGCAGCACCACCGTCGCACAGTGGCCGATTTGCCCGATTTAGGTGGACAAAGTTATTTAATGAGCCTGCCTTACAGGAAATTTTACGCTGATCACGAATATACCCTAGTTCATAGGTCTAAAATGCTTCTTTCTCTTGTTTATCGTCAAAAAAACCAATTTTCACAGAAAATTCACTTATTGCGTTTGATCGAGTTTGCAAAAAGGGGTGCACCTGGTCAGCGGACCCACACAAAATGTGTTTCAGACCTCAAAGAATCGAATGGTGAATTTTGACGATTTTGTCGTATGTATATACATATATATGTATACGCGTATATATATGTATATATGTATGACGTCACTTTGCTGAAGACGCACGGTTGAAACCGAAATATCCAATTTTTGTAAGTCGATCCATTTTGTCAATTTTCTCTGTCAAAACCTCTATATATGTATATATGTATGTACAGCTTTGCGCTCTACAGGTCGCAATTTTGCATTTAAAAATCTGAAAAAAATTACATGTATTCTTTAGGTAATTGAACAGGCTAAGTTCGAAGATGGGCCCTCTAGGTCCAATAGCGGTGGAGCTAGAGCACGCTACAGGTCGAAAAACGTTGTTTTTCGTACGTTTTTGGCTCTATCTCGGTCCAGAAGCAAGCTACGAAGACGGGGATGGTCTCAATCGATTCAGCGTAGAAAAATACATGTAACATGATACCCCACATGATGAAGAAATTAGTCCCTACATTCACCCAGAAACGACTTACTTGATAGACAAGGAAAATGGTGAAAATTCGCATATTTAGTTATATTGCATGACTGACTGTTTTTTTTTTCTTATTGCAACATTTTCTCTGATTTATTTGATGTGGTAAAAATAAACAGTTCTCACAAATCTATTTAAAATGAGGAAAATTGAATAAAGAATTAAAAATTTGGATGAAAAAATTTCTTTTAATAACAAGTAGGAAGAATATAGAATGGTAACTGTTCACTAATTTCAAAACATAATATGGATTGTCTCTCTCTCTCTCTTTCCAGAATAACTAAGGTATACCTTAGTTATTTTGTATAAATAAAAACATAATTTCTTGAATACAATTAATCATAATTTCGTAAAACAATAGACACTTAATTTCGGAAATAAAATACCTAGCGCAAAAATGCGCAAAAAAAGTTTAGTATGGCTGGAAAGAGGAGGTTTCAGTGGTAATTTTGGTGGCAAAATCATTCTGGTTTTTTCTGGTTTTCGTCGATTCGAGGCAATTGAAGTCGCAGATGTGAAAATTTTTCGCTAAAAACTTGACTGAAAAAAATGCGCCGATTTCAAGTAGATGGTTAAAAAAATCAATAAAAAATTGGAATAGCTTCTTCAGAGTCTACATAACCCAAGAAAATTCACCACAAACGTACATTAAGCCATGATCTGCCTGGAGATGAGCTTTTATGAGTATAAAATTTTTGTCAAAATCGCCTTTAAAATCGTCGAAAACTCTCATTCACGCGTTTCTCCACGAGTAACGAACGAACTCCAAAACTTTTTACTGTCATTTTCGTTTCTTCCAGACATGCCAGAACAAGATCCAACACAAAAAAAAATCTGAAATTAGAACTTCAATTTTGTCCACCTAAATCGGGCAAATCGGCCACTGTGCGTCGACCGGCCGCCTCACGATGCTGCTCCTCTTGCGAAAACCATGTCCAGGTTGCGTCCATATCCTACACACACACGTATACATGCACACACCTACACACAAACACACACACCTACACACACACACACCTACACACACACACACACACCTACGCACACACACACACGCACACACACCTACACACACTCATGCCTGCACACAGACACAAACACACATGCCTACATACATACACACACACACGAACGCCTACACGCACACGCGCGTTCACGCACAGCACTGCATACACAACACTCACACACATGCATACATACACTCACACACACACGCACCCACACACATGCGCCTACACAAACACACACGCTCGTGATTGCGAAAAACATAATTTGAATTCAAGATGCCAAAAATTCAAATTAATATATATATATATATATTTTTTAAGTTTTTAATACTTTTATTAATACCGGTATTCCGGTATTACGTTTAAAAAAAAAAAAAAAAAAACGTACGCCGGTATTGCAATCTCTACTCCTCATAATGCAAAAGGTAAAATATCTCTAATTTCAAGAAAAAATAATTGCACCAACCGTAAAAAAAGACTTTAATATTTCTCAAAACTGCTGGGAATCTCATGCTAATTCAATAAGCAAACAACACGCATGTATTATCAATTGTAATTTAATGACGCTTTATTGGCTTTCTCATAGTATTCGAGAAAGCTTCATGTTTCAAGATGAGGTAGAATAAAAAGTTCAAATTTAAATAAGTTTCTCTATTTCTATATCACAGCGTATCACACAAATAACTGGTAGACAAACCCGCTCACACACACAGACACACACACACACACACACACACACACACACATATATATATATATATATATATATATATATATATATATATATATATATATATATATATATATATATATATATATATATATATATATATATATATATATATATATATATATATATATATATATATATATATATATATATATATATATATATATATATATATATATATATATATATATATACCAAATTACTTTAGCACAGGTTATAAGTATGAGTCATCTTTTTATTTCAAAACTTTTATTTTCTCGTTTAGCAATTGTTATTTCAAAGCCTTAAGATATTTTGAAAAACAGAATTAACTAGTTCTTGGATAGCGCTACTAGCAAATATTCACCCTAGGGATAGGTTTTTATAGCGCCATCTATGCAGTAAGTAACAACCAATAGCGGTTGTTGGAAAATAAAAACACTGGATTACTTATACTAAATACAACGTTAATTCCCATTCAAAACTTTATGAAGTCAAATGTGGTCATTGAATTCAAATTATGAACATTCCTTTAGCAGAAATTAAGTAGAAATTTGACAAATTCAACTATAAAGCGTTGTTGATAACTTTACTTAAAAAATGTGTTGGTGTATTACTTTTTTAAACCTTTACTTCTTTTTTTTGCGATTTCTACGTTTATCTAGTGGTCTTCGTCAATTTTTTTTCTATTACAACTTGAAAGGTCAATTTTATCTTTGGTGTTTAAAATCACATTCGCTCGCGGCAACTTGTGACAAGTCGCTACCAGTAGCTTCTTGCGAACTGCTATAATTTAGATCTCTCAGATGCCTTCCTCGTTATGAGCTCAAAAGTTGATTTTGTTGTTGTTGTTTTAAACTCTCTTTGGTCTCACATCAATTCGATGAACCCGTTGACCCTTATGATGTCAGACACTAGCAGTGGACTGTCGAATAAGTCGTTCCGGTCCAATCCCAGGCAGCTCAAGATAAGCTGTGGTGATGCCTGGTCTTGTTGGCATTTAGTGTAGATGGGGAACCTCTTGGCGCTTCCAGAGAAAGTGACTTTTCAGATGTCCACTGGCGAGGCGAGACAGAAGGAAAGTTAATTTTACTGAGTTCATGTATCTACTTAGTGTAAGATCCGGCTGCAAAATTTTGAACCCATCGAGTATAAAGTCAAAATCAAATTTTTATATTACATAATAAAAGGGGCAATGTGTTTTGGCTAGGTTGCCTAGCAAGAAGTGCCCGCAAGTTTTTTTTATCAAATTAATATTGTTTGACATTTTGGGGTAGAAAATTACTCATTTGTTATAGAAATAAACTATACCCTTTTCCAAAGAAATATACCTAAAGAGCTTGAAAAGTTATGGTTGCCGTTGCGCAACTGGCCGCAACCTATTCGCAGCCACATGTAAACGGGTACTATTGGTACACATTTATGCACTCATGAAGTTTAGTCATCATTTATATATCAAATTAAAGCTAATTTTTTTTCTGAACGTGATAAACTTCGGTTGCCTATACAAAAATGGCCGCAAGGTGGGGTTGCCAGCTGTTAAAGATTGCTTAGCGCTTTACAATATTCGTTCGACAGGGATGGCGATTGTCAGCTCCATGCATGGCGTATTCAGAGGGGGGCAAGGTTGGGTAGCTCCCCCCCCCCCCAACTTCAAAAAAAAATATTTAGAATTAAAAAAAAAATAATTAAGGGTTGTTTCAATTTCTAAATTTATCAAAGAGTTCCGAACTTAAAATTTTACCATGGTGGAAAATCTCAATGGGCCGAATGGAACTCCAAATTTCCCCGAATGATGATAATTCGTCTAATGGAACTCCAAATTTTGCCGAATGATATTTTTCATCATATCGTCAAACAAAACTTTCCGAATGATGAAATTTTTGAGCTATCATCAAACAAAATTTGCCAAATAAGAAAGTCTTTGGGAGGTCACAGTGGCCTCCCGTCAGGGCTCCCCTACGGCTGCCCCCCTCTTCTTTTATTGTTGAGCTGCATACGCCCATGGTTTTACGAGTTTTTAAAGTCATACCGCATGCGTCAATTGTTAGTGTTCTCAACCAACAGTACAAACAGTAGTAGAAACAAAATTCAAATGCTCCAAAGAAATAATATTAATAACTTTTTGTGTGGTTACATTTAAAATCCCATATACATATAACATCTATTTCTTAATAAAAGGTAAAATTAATTTGTATTGTAAAAATATTTAAATAATTTTCTTGTTTTTCGGAAACATTTTCTTTATAATATGTCTTATCATGAATAATTGGGGTCATATTCTTTCACAAATATTAATCTTTTATTCTAATTTTATAGATGAAAGACATTTTACCTTTTATTGAGGAATACATGTTATATGTATATGGGATTTCAAATGTGACCAACGATTAATTTTTTTTCTTTTGGAGCATTTGAAATTTGTTTCTACTACTGTTTGCACCGTTGATTGAGAACACTAACAATTGACGCATGCACGAGTTTAAAAACTCGTACAACCAAGGGCGTATCCAGCTCAACCATAAAAGAAGAGGCGGGGGGGGGGGGGGGCAGCCGTAGGGAAGCCCTGATGGGCAAAATCGGCAAATTGTGTTTCACGATATGGCAAAAATATCACCATTCGGAAATTTTTGTTTGACGATGTGATAAAAATATCGTTCGGCAAAATTTGGAGTTCCATTAGGCGAATTATGATCATTCGGGGAAATTTAGAATTCCATTCGGCCCATTGAGAGTTTCCACCCTGGAAAATTTGAAGTTCGGGGGGCACCGGAAAAGTCTCATCATTAGGGAAGTTAGGAGACTGGTTTTTAGCACCCCCCCCCCCATCTAAACTTTTTTTATTCCAAGATTTTGGAAGAAATGAAATTTTAAAATGAGTGCGGTATTAACCCAACTAAACACCAATTACGTTCCCTTTTCAATAGGCTCCTAAAGAAGATATATGCACTTTTAAATTCAGGAAGAAGTTACTACATCTGAACTGTTTGATAGATTTAGAAATTGAAACAACCGTCAATTTTTATTTTTTTAATTCTAAATATTTTTTATTTTTGAAGTGGGGGGGGGAGCTGCCTTGCCCCCCTCTGAATACGACATGCGTAGAGCTGGCTATCGCCATCCCTATCAAACGAATATTGTAAAGTGCTAAGCATTCTTTAACAGCTGGCAACCCCCACTTGCGGCCACTTTTGCACAGGCAACCTTAGTTTATCACGTTCAGAAAAAAAAGAGCTTTAATTTGATATATAAATGATGACCATATACTTTATGAGTGCATAAATGTGTACCAATAATACCCGTTTACATGTGGCTGCGAATAGGTTGCGGCCAGTTGCGCAACGGCAACCATAACTTTTCAAGCTCTTTAGGTATATTTCTTTGGAATAGGGTACAGTTTATTTCTATAACAAATGAGTCATTTTTACCCCAAAATGTCAAACAATACTAATTTGATAAAAAGTACTTGCGGGCACTTCTTGCTAGAGAACCTAGCCAAAACACATTGTCCCTTGCATAATGTAATATAAAATTTTGAGTCTGACTTTATACTCGATGGGTTCAGAATTTTGTAGCCGGATCTCGCACTATTAAAACGAAGTCTCTATCAAGTGTCGTTTTGTGTGAACGGGCAAAACATGAGAGCTGCCCGACCGATTTCGCTGAAATTTTTAGTTAGCTTCTTTTAGCTCCAGAAAGGTTCGGAGATCAGTTTGAAAAAAAAATCGAACAGTAGTTCTTTTTTTATTTTCAGCAAAGACGCAATTTTCACAAATTTCCGATTGTGGGGGTGAAAAATAACTTGAACAGATTAAAATTACATGTATATACCGTTGGAAAGAACATATTCTTCTGTGAGATAAATAAATACTTTTGTGCTGACTGAAAAGTAAAGTAAGAAATAACAACATCAAAAGGGCACAAATTGCGATTTACTGCAGACACGTGTTTCGGCGTTACAAGGGACGCCTTTTTCAATGCAAAAATTAATAGGCTTATGGATGAAAAGACATCCGATAAAAGGATTGTCTTTTGTTGTCAAAAGGATTTATTCTTTGGGCTGGGAGAATTTTCACTTGATTTTGTTTCAGCAATCAAAACCGCTTATGTCGCCTTTTGCCTAACGCTCAAATTAAATATTATCGTCTGCATTTTTTCATGTATACATAAAGTGTTTGTTTCTGTTGATTTTTTGTTGCTTTTTTAAAAAAAAAATTATTATTATTATTTTTAGACTATAAATCTCATCTTAGTGATATTTTTTATTCATTGCTTTTTTTTATTAGCAATTTCTTTCGATTGAACAGTTACAAGTTATTATTTTGCTCTTTGACTGTACCCGCTTAACTACGGCGGTTTTGAATGTTTTAAAGCGGTATTTAAATTAGATGCTTTTTTCTTTAAAAGAGGGAGTTTTGACGGACAATTGTCATTATATAAGGATTAAATAAAAAAAAATAATACTTCATGGAATATGTTTGGAACTTATGTAAAATAATTTTTGAATATTCTAATTTACGAAACAGAATCGTTCCTTTTGTTTTGGAGCGGGAAAGGAAGTTTGCATGCGCTCAAAGAGCTAATTTTATTTTATAGCATAAGCACAGTCGTGCTTATGCTATAAAATAAAAGCGTAGCTAGTTCACAATGAACGTAGGAGAATGTGTGGCAAAGTGAAATAGTTAAGGTAACTTACCTTGTTCAAAATGAGCGAACTGGAAATTTGGTTTGAAAATTACAGTAGGGGAGACCGGGGCAAGATGACGAGCCGGGCAAGATGACGAATGTCTTAATTTTTCCGTTTTAAACTAGGTAACAGCATCAACTGGATACTTCTGGCTCTCCAATCCACTGTTCGTTCAGCAATAGTATAGAGAAGCTGTAAACGCCATATTTGTGTTAGTTCTGAAGCTCTGATTGTTTACCGTTGCCATGCTATAACTTTTATGCATGTGTAAATAAGCTCTGCTACAGATACAGATAAGATTTCTCATGTCTCTTTAGTATTTATGAGTAACTTAGTTTAAATACTACGTATTACCATGAATGATTGTCAATGATTCGGCCTTCCTTTATATCAATGAAAAGGAATCTTTCAAACAGGCCGTCCGGGGCAAGCTGACGGGCCGAAACTTGGGGCAAGATGACGAGCTAGTCAACTTGCTTCGTGATTCGAAATTTATTAAACTATTTTGTCCATTCTATTAAATCCTGTAAGCGCTTGTTTGTCCACGCAACCTTGCGTTTCTATCTCCTCTGGGACTAAAGAACGCATTAAATCAAGGGAGGTGTCGTTCGAAAGCGGGTGACCAGAGGTTATATATAAACTAGTTGACCAAATGACTAGTTGATTGAATGAAACCAAGCTAAATGTCCTGCCCTGTTAATTATTAACAATCATAAATCTCACATAGCTTTGCAGGCTATCTTATATTGCAGTGAAAAAAAAAAACATTATCATGGTTGGGATGCCGTCCCACACATCGCATCGTCTCTAGTTCTTGATGTGTCATTTTTCAGCCAGTTAAAAACCTACTGTAGCCAAGAATGGGATAACTTTATGGTCATTCATCTAGAACAAACTATCGAAGGCAAAAATATTGGTGAGCCTTTGCGCACCGCTTACTTCAAAGCAGCTACAGTTGGAAATACCGATAAAGGGTTTAAAGAATGGGATCGAGACTCATAATTCTCATGTTTTTAGCGAACTATGATGTTGTTGGCAATGAAACGGAGAATAATAGTGCTAATCCTCAGACCTTGGTAGTAGAAAACCAACATATCCAACCTCCAGACGAGGCAAAACTTATGGAAAGTGCTGATTCCGGCGCGCCAAAGAAGCCTGTTAGTGTTTATGATTGAATGTATTGCCTAAAGCAACACAATGTGAAAAAAAAAGAGAAAAAGGAGAAAACTGAGCTCAAACATTCTTACAAGCACACCCATCAAAGAAATGTCAAAACAAGGAGCAAAGCAGAAGGAAAAAAGCAACTACACTGTTAAAAATTTTCCGTAAAATTTACGGTAATTGTTACTGGCATCCATGTTGCCAGTAACTATTACCGTAAAAATCAAATTTTACTGTAAAATTTTACGGTTTCCTCGGTAGGCCACAGCAACCAATTGGAGCTGGGATCGCTTATTTTTCCGGTATAAATTACCGTTAAAATCAGCGATGCGTTAAGTCCGCCATTTTACAGTAACAATTACCAGAAAATCTTCCTGAATTTTTAACAGTGTATTTAAAAAAAAAAGAAGGAAAAGGAAAGAAAAACAGGGAAAATAAGCTCATGAGGCTTAAAAAGGAGTAAAAAAACTCAAACTAAGTTCCTGTAGGCCCAAGTCTATACAATTCATGCCAAGCAATCAAATTGCATTATGGTGTTATTATATGCAATGCTTGTCAAGAGGAATAATGTGACCATCCCAGCAGAAGAATGGATCCAGTGCTGTAAAGTGGTGGCATGAGGAATGTTCCAATTATGAAAATAGCATTTTTATTTAGTGTATTGTTAGCTACACAACTTAATACTTCAACATTACGCTACAATGTATTACGGTTAATTTGATACTTTGTAAGGTGTAAAAACACAGTTATCATTCGTTAAACTGGGTAACATATTCAAAACATAAAATATGTTCAACCTTTTTCAGTTTTGTCATCTTGCCCCAAGGTCAAAGTCATCTTGCCCCACTACTGGGGCAAGATGACGATTTGATAAGGTTATTAAAAAATAAAAATATCCTTCGTTATTTTTATTCGAAAAACTAAATGGTAATATATTTAATACTACAAAGTACTACTCTAACAGCTCATGTAAAATTAATTTTAGTATCCTTAAAAATAAATTAATAAACAACGAAAATTGTAAACATAGTCATCTTGCAACGGTCTCCCCTACCTAAAGAAATAACAATGTATTTAGTAATAGAACATGCATTGGAACATTATTTTTAATTTTGGCAGTAAATGTGTAATTTCAAAAAAAAAAAAAAAAAAAACACCCTGCGGAAAATTTTCCCTTTTTTCTTTATGGGACGAAATGAAAATTAATTGTTTTCTAATGAAAGATTTTCGAGTTGGTTGTTAAAAATATTTTTAACCAATTGAAGGAGTAAATAAAAGAATGGACAATTGAACAATAAACGAATAAATGAATAAATTAATGAGAAAAAATGTATGAGAAAAAATTAATGAGTGAATAAAATAGCAAATGAATAAAAAATAAGCAAATGACTGAACACATTAGTAAATTAAGGTTGGAATGCATGTGAATTAATTAATAAAGAATCCGTCCGTTATTTCAGAAATGATGAGAAAAGTAAACGATATGAACTATATTTCACTTTGCCCCGCATTCACTTGACTCATTGTACAAAACATTTAAAATAAAAAAAGCTTAATATAAAATAAATCCTGCACCGAATATTAGTAGGTCTCAATAGATATTTAAAATGTTAATAACAAGAACCTTATTATATTAGAGTAACAAAAATATTTTTCGACCTACAGAAAAAAAAAATAATAATATGATTATCAATTTTTGAAAATTGAATTTTTCGTGATTTATTTTCAGTGGAAACCAAATAAGTAAGCTTGTGAAATAAAGCTAAAGTAAAATAGATGATAAAAGTGTGAAAAATTGTCGCATTCTGACACACAACTGTGGTCAAATTATAAGCCACCTAAAGGGTTCTGAAATTGTTGAATAATAAAGTAGCCGGCGTCCAATGAACCTCCAGCGAAAAACTGGAAATAGGGCACCAGGCCGTGACCTCCTCAATGACAAGGCCCGCTTGCTGTAGAAAGTTACAATTAGGCGTTAGGCCCGTCATTTTGAATTTTTTTAAAAATTATTTTAAATTAGATTCAAATCATATTAAAAACAACAAAACCACACCCACTTATATAGAAATACAGGTCAGGGAGGATATTGCCCCCCCCCCCCCAATGACAGACCTAGAGGGCGCGTCGATAGATAGCCACTGTTTTTCAGAACTTTACTGACAGCTTCCAATGATGCGTATAGCCTGTCGGCGGCCAGCAGTATAACGACGGCAAGCTGTTTTCCCTGTACTGACACTGCACTGAAAGGGAAACTACTTTTACAGAGTTCATCATTTTTTTTTTAAACTGAAAATTTAAATATAAGGGGCTTGGTTACGAAATTGGTCACTAAGTGAGCGCCATCATCCATTTTTATTTGACCGATGCAAGGAGGCATTATAAAGATCCCCTACCTTTGTTCAATTGAAATAATCGGTTGAAACAAAGTTATTGCAACCATAAGATCATTTAATTTCATGTTATTTTGCAAGTCCTATCTACATATCTTATTCATTAAACTAGCTGCGTCGCCCAGCTTTGCACGGTCTACCTCGAAAATAAAAGTTATGTTTAACAATTAGGCTTAGATAAAAAAAATAATAATAATAAAAAAATCAGTAAAATTTTGCGGCAGATTGCGGAAAAATAACCGAAAAGGAAACATTTTAAAACCCTCCGATTACAGGATAAGCTTCAAAACAAAAGCCAGAATTTCATTTGTTCATATTTGAGAAAAAAATGGCAACAGATCTTTCTTTTCAATGATTTTCTTCAGGCTACAAATTTCAACGAAAGCATTGTTACGGAAAGCTGAGATGAAGCACTGAATAATAATTTGAATGGAGGAAAGCCTTCGAAAATTAGGGATTTTATGTCGAAATCTAAGTGTCACAATTAATAGTTTTTAATTGGTATCTCTGCTTTTTATTATCGGAGGATTATGTTAAATAGCCAAACATAAAGACGGGAAAATGACGAATCTATCGATACCTGGTTCGATAGATTGGTCACTCGCGTTCGGCAGAAGTAACTCGGACATAGAAGAATACATAGGTACATCATAGATACATGCGCTCAGTTTTTAATTATAGAAGATTTCTTGCAACTAAATGTATGATTCAGTAGGAAAGTCATTGCTTAACAAAGCTCAGGCTATAAGGTTCTATTCCCGTTTCAAAATGGCTATAATTGTGGGTTCAGGATCTGACTATTGCTTTTGCCCACGGAGCTTGTGCCCTCGTCACTAAATCTAAATTGCCCTAAAATCGCTACCAGTAAATTTGCTAAACATTATTATTTTTAATAAATGATCAAAAAGGCATTGTCATTCGTATCGTATATCCAATCACTTCAAATTTTAATAATTATCAACAAAAGTGAATAAATAAATAAGAAATCGAGCGGATTAACTTGAAGTCGAGATGACGGTGTAAGGGTGGAGGGAGGGGGGGGGGAATCTAAACAGAGACTCCAGCCCTGGTCTAAATTTCATCACAGTCAGGTCCTGTTCGCATCGTTAATTTTTTAAAAAAGATATATAGTATATATTTACACAAAAAATAATAAAACTAAAAAAGAGTTAATGAAATAAAAAAATACACAATGAAAAAAATAAAAAGATTATAAACCCAGGAGATCTTTTGTCTTTCCATTAAAGTTGATTAGTTGAATGACGTTTCTTTTATTTTATCTCAACAAATGAAAGTTTTGTAAAACAAAATTTAAAAATATACAAGTAAGTAAATAAAATTTTTAACTGAAACAAGTCCATTAAATAAATTAAAGTAAAATTAATTCAATATTAAATGTGCTACTCACAGAAAAATTTTCGGTTTCTAAAATTTTTGTTCATGTGGGTTAAGAAATTTTCAGTTTTATTAATTCATATTTTTAAGCGGACAATTTTTTTTTTTTTTTGAAATTACTCCTGATAAACATCAATTTTTATGTTTCTATTTAATAATAATAAAATAATAATAATAATAAATCCTTCATTGTTTAACAAACACCGACCGCTAAGCGTCAATTCTTTCAAGACTTTTCTACCGGACATGTTGCAAAAATCTATTAAATTAATATAAATTTAATGAAAAAAGTTCTCCTCACAGGAAAATTTTCTTTCTCTAGAATCTTTCTTCGCATGGGTTTAGAAATTTTTACTGTTTTTCAAATTTATATTTTTAAACGGATTTTTTTTTTCAAATTACTCCTGATAAACATTAGTATTTTTATGTTACTGTTTGTTAATAAAAAAAAAAAAAAATCGTTACACCGACCGCTCTGTGTCAATTCTTTGAAGACTTTTCTGCAGGATATGCGGCAAAAATATTTTTTAAGTAATATAAATTTAATAATAAAAGTTCTATTCACATGAAAATTTTCTTTCTCTGTTATAATTATTCTTAACATGGATTTAGAAATTTTCACTGATTTCTAAATTTATATTTTTAAACGTATTTTTTTCCCCAAATTACTCCTGAATTTTTATGTTTCAATTTGCTGGTCAAAAAAAAAATTTTTTTTTTGGTTTTGAACAAACACCGACCGCTCTGTGTCAATTCTTTGAAGACTTTTCTACGGGACATGCGGCAAAACTCAGATTAAAGGCAGCGAGAGCGACAAACGGCCAACTCGCACTTGCCGTAGTATACATCACTTACGCACAAGGTCGTCAACAAGTGACATCGATTTTCGGCAGCAGCGCCCCCTGGAAGCGGCGTTTCCCGACTTGTGCGAGTTGTTATGCAAGTATCGGCGGCGAAGACCGAAGTAATAATTAATCCGGCCACCCTCACTACCCACCCCCGCAATGCCGGGATCACTAAAAGGGTAGCGAGAGAGCGCGACTTATAAATTTCTGTTTCTCCCGGAAAAAGATTCCAAGTGATACTGCAGCAACCGTGTAACAAATTGTTTCAACTGGTCTTGATGTATTGCGTTCGCAATCAAATGCTTGCGGGTGCTCAATTTGCGTTGATATGTAAGAGCTGCGTAGGCACGTGCTATCTTATTATGCCTGATATAGTTCTTCAGGAATAAGCCCTATTAGGAATAACTCTTATTATTAACTTAGTATTAAATTCGAAATTAAAGTTGATCTTATATAGATTAAAATCAGGAAGAACTAAACTTTAGAAATAAATAAATAGCTTAATAGCTATATTCTGAAAAGTAAAATTAAAAATAACAACGTTCCATCAATTTCGTTAAAAGAATTCAACGTTTTCTTTCGTTTTGTTCAAACATCAGTTTTTATTACCACTTTAACGAAAAAGCGAAATTTGCGAACATTGAAATACAATTTTTTATGTCTTTCTTTAAAAATAATTGATGTCAGCAGTAGGAATACAATTTTAAATTATATATTATACTTATATAATTGTCGCGTACCTATTTGTCATTTGGTTCAGATCTTTAATTTATTGCAAAGACAAATTTTCCCCGAAAAAATGCATGTTTTATGTAAAAGAAAATTATAAAAGTTGGGGCAAACTTAACTTGGCAGCATTGTAAAGGCTACGCAGATCTTAATCTCAGTATTGCGACACTTCCAGGTTAGGTTTGCTCCAACTATAGGTAGACAAGATAGCAAATATTTAAAATAAAACAGCTTAACTCAACACTGTCTGTAATAATAGCCCTCAGTAAAACAATTTTGGAGCCGTCCATAAATGATGTAACACTTTTTTTTTCAACATTTTTGATCGCTCCCCACCTTTGTCACATGTCACACTATTTTTAAAAGCTTATCCTCATAAAAAGTGCTTGATGTCATGTTTCTTGTTATTCCCTCCCTCCCTCGGGCACCCCTGTAGTTGCTTATTGGTTTCAAAGTCCTTTCGCCTAAGTATTACGTGGTATTTTTCTTGAAATTGGTCTGCAGCAATTAAGGAGAATCTTACACTGTAAAAAAAATCCGAAACGTTACTGAGTATTTCCGTGTAACGTTTCGGACTTCAATGGTTTTTATCCACTTCCTGGAAAAATCAAGTATCATTGTCAAAAAGTTTCCTGAATTGCTACAAGTTGCTTGAATGTAGACTTCTCGCTCTTGTGAAAAATATTTTTAGCTCCCAGTTTGAAGATTAATTGAGCGTATTTATAATGTGTATCGGCTTTGGTTCGCCTAAGGCCCGCCCATACTGATTAAGCTCCCAAAGGGGGCGAATAAGTATGGACCAAGAATTGGCTTTCCAAGCTTTCCAAGAATTGCAGGCGAGTAAAATTCTTGATACTTGCTTTTCTGACATAGCTTTGATCATGTTTGCAATATTGCTTTTTGAAACTTTCTTAATAAACCGAGAAGGTTACAAGATCTTAAATTATACCGAACTAAGTTTACTCTAAAGTTCATTTTTAGCTCCCAGTTCAAAGATTAACTTTGCGTATTTATAAAGTGAATCGGCTTCCGGTTACTTGCTGCCCGTCCATGCTGATTATAAGCTTCCAGAGGGAGGGAATAAGTATGGATTACGCTGCTTTGCAAGAGTTGCAGGCGAGTAAACCTCTCGATACCTGCAATCAGTTCTGGCTTAGCTTTGGCCACGTATGCGGTACTGCTTATGGAACTTCCTTAATAAAATCAGGAAGGGACCAAGCTATTACATCATACCTACCAAAGTTGATTCTAAAGTTCCAGAGCCACGACTGACTTCTAACGGAAAGATTTCTGAATTTTTCAGGAAGCTTCCGGGATAATTTCAGGAAGGTTACTGAATTTTAGCAGAAAACGTTCCTGGTTTTTGCAAGCTATGTTACTGGCAGAAATTGGGCACATCAGCTGCCCATTATTTTCCAGGAAGGTTTCTGAATCGTTTTTACAGTGTAATGTTTGCTTGAGGTACTGTTAGAAACACCGCTTCTTAAAGAAATACCGGTGGCTGATTTACCATGTTGCAAATGGCACAATTCCAAAAGGGCATCCATGGCCGTTAAGGTCCCGAAAGGGATTTAAAATGCACATGATAAATGTTTTACATGGTTCTATGATAGCTAAAGTGTTCCTAAAAATGCATTGCGACAGGTCACCAAAACCTATAAATATTCAGTCACGTATGCTCCAGTTGTATTTTCTATATCTTTATTCAATTTGAAGATTTTAAGATCTTTTGAGCCTGGTTGATTGCTACCATTCGTTTAGAAAACTATTAGAGACATGATCTATGAGATACCCAAGCTTTGCCTTCAATGGGGTCGTTTCCAAATTTTTAAAAGTATTTTTTTCTGAAAGAGTATGTTTAAAAACATAGGATCTGACCATTTTTTTAAATAATTTATTTAAGTTTAGTATTTCTAAAAAAATACTTAAATCGGTGCGCTTTCATTGTTTACACTTCTGTCGTGTGACATCACAAATGATGAAATGCCATTCATTGTTGCCATTCACAGAACAAAATATTTAATTCGCATCTTTACTCACGTGTATTGGCAACGATATGGTTCGTAGAAAGCCTAGAGCGCAATTTTAATTCGCTGCTTGATTATCATGACGGGGAAACGTAGTAGAAAGATGCGCCAAATTGCATCATTTCTGACGTCATAAAGACCACGCCTTGTTTGAAAAATCGGACATTTTAAAACATTAATTAAAAAAAACTGTTGGGAAAATCAAAGTATTTTCTGGGTCCATGTAATTTTTTTTGCTCATTCTATCCATTTCAATGACTAAAAGTAGTACTTTTGACTGAAGGAAACCACCCCATTCACGAATCGAACGCACCATGCTGCAAACACTCGCTGATGAGATAAGCTTACTTTATCAACCAGTTTTTTGATGCTCTCTGCTTCAATTAGATGACATCTGCCTACAGCTTGGCTATTCACTACTCCAAAACTGCAGTCTCTGATTGTGATAACCTGGTATATTGCTGCCTGGTATATTGTGTGTAGAAACGAAGTTTGTTGGTGAACTTGAAAGTGGCAAAACTGTGTCTATTTTCTACGGAGTAAGTCCATTCTTTTTCGACATTTACATTGTTGGTTGAAGAAACTGTGCTATGAATTTTGATGCTCTGTTTTGGACAGGGGGAGTTTCAGTTAGAGAAAGGCTGAAGCTGAAATTCGTAGTTTGGCTTCAAAAATTCATCGCCATTTTCTATGACCCATGTGACCGATGATTGCTTTTCGTAGGGTTACCATTACGCAATCTACTACTACCGATGGCGTGAATAAAATCATTGAGAAGAAATCTCTGTTGCCATTTTTTTTCTCGACTGTGGACAAGCAATGAGCTAGACCGTGCAAAACCGGGCGACGCAGCTACTTTAACATAAAAATGCCTACGATAACAAGTATGAACCGGAAATTAGTATGGACATGTCGAATTTAGGCCTTGAGGTTATAAGTAAAAGAAAATAAGTCTTTTTGAAGTCTTCTTCAGTCACGTTGAGCATTTTTGAGGTGGGGAAAAACCATTTATTTGCCGACACCGTCACCTCACCTCAACGACATTTGGAATACAGTTCATGCGCGGCTTCTCTCAGTTAATTTACACGTTGCTTTCATTGGGAACTGCGGACCTCAGTAGGGCTGTCAGCAGCGCGTGAGTCTCATAATCCGATTCTTTAGTGAGCGTGAGTTCGATCCTCACCCGGGTCAGCGAATTCTTCTCCCGAAGAAAACATTTTTAAGCTTACGTAATATTTTTGAAATGAAAACTTCTTTAGCATTTTTTGAGATGGGAAGAACAATAATGTTTCTGATATCGGTGATATACGTGTTTGCCGTTGCCATTCTGAGAATAGACAGGTAGTTGGCTGCGGTTTATATTTCACCGGCTAGGTCTATAAGTGCAATACAAGATTTTTATATGATTTTTTTTTTTTTTTTTAATTCTAAAGACGCTTCTGCATAACTTCAAGTTAAAATTGGGAAGAGCTTTGATGATTTGCCAATGAGTTGAGTTTTCAATATCAACTTTGCATATGATACAAATCCACCAATAATCGAATTTTTAAGTTTAACAATGTCCAATGATTGGAATCTTAGTACAACGAGATATAAAATTACAATTGATGAAGTCTTTACTAGATATTAATATAGATTCGAATCCAAGTTTTTTTTATTTCCTGTTTTAGTTACCATAAACCTACAGTATCAGTTTTTGAATATAATGAAAATAATGATAATGATCAGGGCGTAAAAAAATCATGATATTTTTGAAAAAATAAAAATAATTGAACTTTTTCGAATTAAACCAGATTTGAAAATTTTGAAATTTTTTTTATTATTTAAATCGGATTTTTTTTGGTTTTATTAGAAAGGCTTTAGAAACTTTCGTAATTAATCAATGTATACTTTTAAATTTTTCTAAAGTTAAAATCAATGTTTAAAAAATTTAAAAACAATTAAATTTCAAATAACGCGTTACTAAAGCGTTTTCATATCACCATGCAAAACCAGTTCAATACAGCTGCATATGATTCAAATCAAACGTAAAATAAATTGCATAGTTGTACATTTAAATGCATAAAAACAAGGCAAACAAATCGGCATTTTCCTCCATAAGCTCATCTTTTTTTTTTCTCGAAAAGAACTCCAAATTATCTGGCATGCCTAAAAATTCGAATTTTACGGCATGCTGGTCTATCTCATGGCATGTCGGCTAAATAGGGGTAATACAGTAAATTGATTACGTGTTAAGTTCAGTACGTGTACTGTTTATTATTTTTATGCATGGAAAACGAAATAACACAAAATAAGAATTTATTTTCAAATATTTCTTATATTTGTATCAATATTTACTTCATAAACGAACTGAAATAGACCTTACCAAAATGTATATAATTGATGCTCGGACTGCTGGTCGATATTTTATATTATAAATCGCGCGGTCAAGTGGTTTGGCAGTGATCCTATTTCTTTCGCGTCTGGAAGGTAAAAAACGTATTAGGATGAGCTGTTTTTTATTTGTTTTACAAAGAATGAGTTAGTGTAAAATATAATAAAAGAATCCCACTATTGTATGGAATGTTTTTTTTTAAATTAGTATCGCATCATATAAAAAAAAGGTCGAAAAAGCATTCAGTCTAGATTCTAGGAAATATTTCTTTACGCAAAAAGGTTTAATTTAATAACTGAATTTAACAAAGATTCCAGTGATGTAATATTCGTTATTTTAAAAACCGAAATGGAATCTTACGTTAGAATAGAGGGGGTGATGAAAAATCTTACGTTCCCTTACATGGGGGAAGTGGGGAGGGGTCAAAAATTGCGAAAATCATCCTTACGTAATTAATGAATGGCCCCTTATGCAGTTCAGAAAACGGCAGACTGCTCAGAAAGCTCTCTCGCAGCGATATAGTCCAATTTAATAAAAACTAAGTTTTAAAATTTTGGAAAACATTAACGGGACACTTAAAATACTTCATTAATTACTCACTAAACAATGTATATAGTTAAGAAAACACATTTCCTAGAAAAGCAAGCTATAATACACATATTAAACAATGTTATTCTTTTGCGCTAAATATATGTGCATTGCAATTACCACGAAATTAGAATATATTAAGCTTCACGAACTTCGGAAGAGTAATTATTTTCAAAACGCTTCCGTGGTACGTTCTTTAAAGCAAAGTTTCAATTTTCGATCATTTATTCAAAACCTAGCAAAATATGCGCATAGTTGATTATTTTTAGATCAAACTCCGGCTCAGCTAATTATAAATTACAACGTAAAGTTTTGGATGTTTGAGGTATGATATGAAAGTTTTAACTAGTTATGAAAATAATTTGCTATTTTCAACTAGCGAAGCAATCTTGAATTTCAATCAATAACAAATGCGTAAATTAAAAGTTACCATATAAAAATCTGATTTGACCAATAGAAATAATAATGTTACAATAGACTCTACGTCATGTGATGTGTAATGTATGACACCAATAAGCAACAAAATTGTTACAAAAGAACTTTTTAGCACGTGAAATGGTATGAAAGGTATGTCACAAGTAATAACGTTGGGCAATAGAGCTTTTAGCACGTGAAGTGATATGAGTAGACGCGGAACTATTCGCAACTCCAGCGCTCGAATACGCTACCTTGCGGTGATTTACAAAACTGCCGAAAAAACTAAAACATTGCCACATCACGTTCTATGTATGTCTGTTGACTTAAACATAGGCAGTTTGTTCTGAGTATTTATTAACGCATTCGATGTGTCTTGGATTACTTTCAGCAACAGAAAGTGTTCGAGCTCCTCAAAATAATGTTAGTTTTCATTATTTCCCTCTAAAAAGTCATTTGATTGAGAAATGGTGAAAGCGCGTTAACACCAGAAAACTCTGGATTAACAAACTTGGATAACGTTATACCAGGTAACAAATTTTATTGTTTTGTGTGAATTTGTAAGAATATGGTTTTTTTTAAATCCTAATTTAATTTAACAAACCATATTTTACAGCAGCATTAGTTGGAATGGACAGTATGCAAAATTTTTTCTTGAATACGTATATTATCGTAGAACGAAATGAAAAATGTTTAACCGAGAAAGAATTTATTTTGTTGCTTTTATTCTCAGCTGAAAGGTTTCGCCAAATTTATTTAGGGTTATAGTTTTAGTATTGTGCGAGCTAAGTATCCTTGGCGAGATTCCGCCCATGTTAGTTAAACCATTTTTATTTTTTATCATGAGTGGAATAAAATGGTAGAAAGATTACAGAATTCGATAAGTAAAAAGAAATAATGGTAGATCAATTGAAAAGAAAACTACCACCATATATCCGTGAGAATTTCGTTGATGATTTGTATAGCATGACATAATTAAATCATAACTCAGAAATGAGAAACATACCAAACAGAAAAATTTAAATTGAACCGATTCGGCAATTTGAGAAAAATAACTCAGCTACAAATGCAAAACAATTAGCGCTAGCCAAGCAAGGCAAAGAAGTATCATCTTCTTTTAACAATAATTCGTAATGTCATATAATTAAAGTTTCTAGCATTAATTGTTATTCTTGTCAGGCCACAATTATTATTTAGTTTTATCAAGAATTGATAAATATCGAATTCAACATCGTGGAAATGGCTGCTTATAACTACGAACTACGTAGTTTGCATTAATCTTTGACGTTTAGTAATGCTTCTTGAATTCTCATTTCTTTCTACGTGGGCCAGAATATCAACAAGACTTTGAAAATTAATTTAAAAAGAATAAAGCGAAAAAATCATACATACGAACAAAATTTACTAGGCTTATTAGCATTTTCTTCGTTACCACATGCGTTTGTTTTAGTTTTTTCGTCCGCCATTAGACAGTGACTGCAGTGCCCGCTATAGTTCGTTGGAGTTGCGAATAAATTTTGGGACCCCATGCAACAAAATCTGTAGTGCCCCTCCCCAGAGGCCAGCTGGGCTGTTGAGTCCCTTAAGGACGTGCCCCCCCCCCCCGCACTGTGGGGTCTGCGGGTACGCAGATCAGGGCCAAGATATGAAATGTGTGACACAAGTCAGAAATGACATTTTGATAAATTAACTCTTTAGCACGTGAAGTTGTATGAGATGCATGACACCTGTTTGTAAGAACATTGTGATGAAAAACTCTTCAGCATGTGCAGTGGTATAAGATGTAAGACACAAGTCAGTAATAACATTGTGACAACGACAGTAGAGCTCTTTAGCACGTATAGTGAAGTGATATGGACACAAGTCAGTAATGACATTGTGATAAATGAACTCTGTAGCACGTGAAGTGGTATGAGATGTATGACTCCTGTTAATAAGAACATTATGATGAAAAAAATTCTTTAGCATGTGAAGTGGTATAAGATGTATGACACAAGCCAGTAATGACATTGAGACTTGAGCTCTTTCGCATATAAAGTGTAATATGAGATGTATGACATAAGTCAGAAATGACATTTTGATAAATGAACCCTTTAGCACGTAAAGTTGTATGAGATGTATGACACCTGTTCGTAAGAACATTGTGATTAAAAATATCTTCAGCATGTGCAGTGGTATAAAATGTAAGACATAAGTCAGTAATAACATTGTGACAATGAAAATAGAGCTCTTTACCACGTGATGTGAAGTGATATGGACACAAGTCCAGTATGACGTGATAAACGAACTCTGTAGCACGTGAAGTGGTATGAGATGTATGACACAAATCTGTGATGACATAGTGATAAATGGACTCTTAAGCCCGTAAAGTGGTATGAGATGTATGACACCTGTTAGTAACAACATTGTGACAATAGAGCTCTTTAGCACGTGAAGCGATATGAGATGTATGACACCAATCGTCATCAAAGAACGAAACAATCGAGAAAATTTTGGAAATTTACTTTTTATTCTGTACCTTAAATCGACACTGATTTTCGCCGTCATAGTACAGTGGAACTCACTTATAGCGAGCCCTGTTTTGACGAGAACTCAGATTTAGCGAGGAAATCAAAAAGCTTTTGTTGGTACAATGTTGAGTCTATGGGAACAAACTTGCTTTCAACGAGCAAACCCCGCTGAATGCGAGCAATATTTTTGTAATTCATAAAATGTATGTTGATTTCCTCCTCAGAAAAGATTATTATAATTTTGGAAAAATGTTCATAATATTTTTAATTTAATCGAAAGTTAGAGACAAGACATAAATCATGAGAACTAGTGATGACACGGCCTTTTTTTTTTAATTTCCGAGACATACTTCAGAAGATATTGTAACTGAAAATCAAGAGAAAGAGCGAGAGAAAAAAAGAAAGCGTTCACCTCAGCGACAAATATGAAGAATTTGATACTAAATAGCCCTCGACATACTTGGTCTCTAAAGAGCAGAAAAACTTCAAATTATTTTGAAGCCGCGGATGCAAATGACGATGTTTTTCGGATTTCACGTTAATCAATAACAAAAAAAAAAAAAAGAAATAGACAATAAAACAGTTCAAACCAAATAACTAACGTCTTTGGTACCTGAGCCGAAATATATAAATAACAAAGCAAACATGTATAAATTTTTTATACATGCTTGACACTAACCCGTTTTTTACGACTTCTGGTTATAACGAGCAAATGTTGTGGTCAATTCTCGCCCGTTAGAAGCAACTTCGACTGTAATCCGAAAAAAAAAATAAATAAATAAAAACATAAAAAACGGTCAGATGGGGAAAAAAAGCAAGTCATTATCGTCATTGCTTAAAAAGATACTGTTGAAAAATTTGCAGTTAAAAAAAGTTAAAATTTGTAATAAAAATAAAATAATTTTATATTTAAAACTACATAATCTCGAATGGAAAGAAAAAATGTTTGATTCATTCTTGCAATTCAACTTTGCTAAAAAATAAATGAGCACAAAATGCCTTATTCTTCTCTTCATTATGTAATTCTTGCATTATGTTTTTCTTGCGATACATAAATCAATAAATTTTGAATGAACAAAAGTATAACTTTTTAAGAAGCAATTTGAAAGTAAACTGCAAAAAAAAAAAAAATCGCCGAAAACTTGATCTTGAAAGGACATGAAGCTATACTACAACTTGAAAAAATGGAATAGCGAAACAGATATACAAAAAATATGTCTTGGCAGCGGTGGGATTCGAACCCACGCCTCCGAAGAGACTGGTGCCTTAAACCAGCGCCTTAGACCGCTCGGCCACGCTACCACGGAGGAAACCGTAGTTAAAGTTACAATTGTACGTAACACGTGACAAATGCTCCAAAATAGCAGCGCTGTTCCTTTCCGAGTAGGAGCGACAGGGGGAATAGGCGAAATCTTGAAACTGTTGCCGTACCCAACTTCTTTCAAGTTTTATACAGTGAAACTTGTGTATAACAATACTGTCTTTTACAATAAACCTGCCCATAACGATATTTTTTTAAGTCTCAGCAAAATGTCAGCATTAATAATTAAACTGTCTATAACGATAACCTGTTAAAACAATATTTATTTAGGTCCCAAAAGTATCGTTGTAGACAGGTTCACTGTATCGAGTTTCAACGCAAAAAACACTGCAGAACTAGGGTGAATTTGCTGCGCCTTAGATGTTGCCATGGAGAGATCATACAATTTTAAAATTTTAAGATTGTAAAGTGTAACGAAATACAAAACAAAAAGGGAAAGTGTTTTCTGTCGACAAAGACAGAAAGATACTTGCTTGAGAATTGGGGGTTTCACATTTGAAAAAAAAGGAAAAGAAATAAAGATGAAATATCCAGTGCTGCATGATCTAGCCAATAACTATGGCGCCGGTAAGCACGTAGGAAAAACAGAACTGTTAGGGGAGAGGGAGGCGGGGGATGCTTTTTTAGAAGTTTTAGTTGTTAATTTCAATTTTTTCATTTCAATCCAATTAAAAGAAACTAAAAAATATAATTCGCTTAAAAATTCCATAAATTATTTAAATTATAAATTAAATTAATTAATAAAATTTTATAAGTAGTAAGTTTATTATTATCAGTTTATAAAACTAATGTCAAACTAATAGCGCTTTATACCATATAAAGAGGATTCAAATTTGGAGAAAAAAAATTCCACCACATAAGCGTCCTCTCGAATATTATGCTTCGCAAATGAGTGCTGTATAATTCGCAACTCCAACAAACTGTAGGGGGCACTGCAGCCACCATCTAATGGCGGATGAAAAAGGTAAAACAAACGCAGGCCGTATGCTAATAAGTCTAGTAATTTTTGTTTGTATGCATGACATTTTTGTTTTATTCTTTTTAAATTAATTTTTAAAGGCTTGTGGATATTCTGGCCCACGTAGAAAGAAATGAGAATTCAAGAAGCATTACTAAACGGTAGAAAAATTCATAACATGTAGTTTGTTGTTCTAAAGCAGCCATTTCCACGATGTTCCATTCGATATTTATCAATTCTTGATGGAACTACATTTTCATTGTATCCATAAGAACACTACAAATATTTCATGCAACAAAACTTTTGTTTACCAGTGTTATCAAAAGAGGAAGATGATGCTTCTTTGTCTTGTTTGGCTAACGCTAATTGTTTTACATTTGTAGCTGCGTTATTTCTCAAATTGCCGAATCATTTAATTTTAATATTTTCTGTTTCGTATGTTTCTAATTTCTGAATTATGATTTAATTCTGTCATGTATCATCAATAAAATTCTCAAGGATACGTGGTGGTAGTTGTTTTTCTAATTGATCTTCCATTATTTCTTTAAACTTATCGAATTCTGTAATCTTTCAACCATTTTATTCCACACATGATAAAAAATAAAAATATTTTAGATATGGCATGCGAAATCTCACCAAGGGTTCTTGCTCGCACAATACTAAAATACTAAAACTATAACCCTAAACTATAATTTGGTGATGAAAATTCTCATTATGGTGATGAAAATTCTCAGCTTTAGATATTTTTCATTTCGTTCTAAGATAATATATTTAAGAAAATTTTAGCTGTCCATTCCAACTAAATGCTGCAGTAAAATTAGGTTGGTTAAATTAATTATTTTTAAACTAGGCGGAGATGAAAGCCCTAATTCTTTAGCAAATGTTATCAAATCCTTCTTTCTAGCTTAAGATTAAAAAAAAGATAATTAATTTGAATTCTGAAAGTTTGAATTCAAATTATGTTTTTCGCAATCACGAGTTGCGACAGGGCCCTACTCATTGGGGACTATTGTTCCTAGAAACAGCTCCTGCCCCCCCCCCCCAAGCCTACCCCTCCTCCTGGGCGGTTACGTGTGTATAGTTGTGTGTGTGTGTGTGTGTGTGTGCAGGCGTGTGTGTATGTGTAAACGCGCGTGCGTGCATGTGTTGGCTTGTGTGTGTGCGTAGACCTGTGTGTATGTGTGTAAAGGCTTGCGTGTATGAGCGTGTGTGTGTATGAGCTCGTGTAGGACATGGACGCCATCGACCAGGAGAAACGGATTCCAGGAGGCAATGCTCGGAACCGCGCCTGGAGAGGCCGGTGGGCGGTGGTGCTGGTGTCCCTGGTCCAAGCTGAAAAAGGAACCACAACGCCAAGGACGGTGAAATGAAAGCAGTAAGCAATCGTGATTGCTCAAAAAAAAAAAAAAACATATTCTGACAAATTCATACAAAACAATAAAAAACAAATTATCTGGTATAACGTTATCCTCTTCCAAAAAAAAAAAAAAAAAAATGCATCGAACAGACGAGAGTTTCATGCTAATGCGAAGTTTGTTAATCCAGAGTTTTTTTGTATTTACACTTTCGGCATTTACGACAATCATCTCACTTTTTAGAGGGAAATAATGAAAACTAACATTATTTTCAGAAGCTCGAGAATACCATTAAGGGCCGAAACAGTTTCTGTTGCTGAAAGCAATCTAAGACACATCGAACGCGTTAATAAATACTCATAGCAAACTGCCTATGTTTACCAACAGACACACGTGGAACGCAATGTTTTATCTTTTTCTTTAATTTTATAAATCACCGCGAGGTAGCGTACTCGAGCGCTGGAGTTGCGAATTTGTGTGAATAAAAAGTTCAAATAAACAAATAAAAAAAAAAAATTAATTTGAATTTTGACATCTTGAATTCAAATTATGTTTTTCGCAATCACGAGTGTGTGTATGTAGGCGTGTGTGCTTGTGTGTTGGGGGTATGTGTGTTTGTTTGTAGGGGGTATGTGTATGTGTGTGCAGGCATGTGTGTTTGTGTCTGTGTGCTGGCATAAGTGTGTGGGTAGTTGTGTGTATGAATATATGTGTGTGTGGGCGGGGGGTATGTGTGTGTAGGCATGTGTGCTTGTGTCTGTGTGCAGGCATGAATGTGTGGGTGTTTATGTTAAGTGTGGGTGTTGTGTTTATGTGTGTGTATGTTTTTGTGTGTGTATGTGTGTGTATGTGTTTGTGTGTGTGTTCGTGTGTGCGTGTCTTCGTGTGTGTGTGTGTGTAGTTGTGTATTTATGCGCGTGTGTGTAGGACATGGATGCAACCTGGAGACGGCTTTCGCTATAGGTGCAGCATCGTGAGGACCCGGTCGACGGTAGTGCTGCAGAGGGTGGCGGTGGGAAAGTAAAATGATAGGAACGTCAAAAACAGTCAAATGAGAACAAGAAGCAATCGTGATTGCTCAATAAAAATTTATAAATAACTAAATGAAACCGGAAAACATTTTTACTCTTCTAAGAATTATTTTTAAAATGCAGATGAAGATGATAATTTTATTAAATATATTACAACTTTGGAATAGATTTCAACAAAATATGTACGCAGGCGTGAGGCGTCCCTTGCATAACACGGTACTGGTACAACATGGTTTCGATATTACACGGTACCAAATTTGCGATTATTACAACACGGTTTCGATATTACACGGTAAGAAACTTGAATTTAATACTTCACGCTTTTGATTAACACGAATTGAAAAGATGAGAGCTTCATTTTTGTTTAATACACTGTTAAAAAATATATAACAATAACTCTAATAAGTTTTTACTTTGTTTTCATGAAACTTATTCAAAAAATTCTCCGACTCGAAATTTTGGTTTCCACGAAGAACACTAATGTTTAAATTTTAAATATTTTAATTTTCGCTAAAAACAAAGGGATGAAAATTATTTCGTGTCCAATGCCTTGTAAGTTGTAAGAATAAACAATAGGGTTAAACTTAAGTTAAATTTCGCAAACGATAAATAAAAAAAAATGAAGTCGAAATAAAATATGAAATAAAATAAATAGAATAATTCTATTTACTTTATTTTATTTTTTGTTTCGTTGTTGCTGCTCTGACAAGTTTTATTGCTATAGAAAAGCTCAGATTGATTTTCTGATAGAATGCATTTTGTTCTTAGTCAAGAAATTTAATGAAGTTTTTTTTCTTGTTCATAATAGTTTTAATTTGAGTTATGTAAAATAATTAAGTTGTATCGTTTATAACAACTTTAATTTTGGATCAGTGGGCTGTTGTATGTTTTGGTTGCCGGTGTTCGTTTGTATGTTCTACTGAGCCGAAATTTCAGCGATTTATAAAATTTGTATCTTAAGACTTGGTTTCGATAAAACACGGTACACATCCCTTGATTCACATTATTTCTACAGTCTCGTATAACACGGTTTCGACACAACACGATGCATATTGACATGATTTTTACTATGCACATGATTAATTAGTTTAAAAATAAGTAAAAAAGTTGTTCATAAAAAAAAGGCTAGTATATCACGGTTTCGATACTGCACGGAACTAATTGACGGTGTTATAGGAGGGATACCTGTATATTTATACACATCTTATTAAAAAAGAAAAACACGAATCAAATCTACAACTAAGAAATCGAATGTATAATTATTTGAACGGTATATAACGTAATTCCACAACCCTGTCTAATTGGAACAATATTTCAGGCAAAACTCAACTAACCTCTGGGCGAATATATTATCAAGTTTTCATTTTAAAAGCTTGAATTAATTTTTTACTTGTTTACGTTTATGAAATATTTCCCACAATACGAAATAGAATGAAATTTATAATCTCATCTTTTTTCTAATTATTATTTAAAAGATTGAACAAACACTGCTAAAACTTTTTGGCGCTTCGACTTCCTTTGATGCAACCAATTTTTTTGTCCTTCAACCAACTGACACTGATTTTATTTTGACTGAAAAAGAAAAAAAAAAAAAAGAGAAAGAAAGGAAAAAGTAGTTTCTTCACAAGCATGGCCCTATTTGATTCTTAATGCACAACCGACAACCCACCGAATCCTGAGTTGAACACTAATTTAACTAAACGCGAAATTAGTTTTTAAAACTAAACCTACTCAGTTACGTTAGGTAGTAGTTTATAGGAGACCCCAACTTAAAAAGGTTATTAAAAATTAAGAGATCGTACATAATTAGTTACGTATTAAAATAATTCATCATAAAGTTATTAAAATCTTTCGTTTATTTTATAATTGGGTGTTTAGTTTAGTTGATTTTTGTACTGGAATTGTAAAATAAATTTGATTTATAGGTTTTGGTAGGAAATCGTATGTAAGTATAGTATTAATTTTTACTTTTTAGTTCCTCTTTGTTTTTTGAAGTCGGTTCTTTTTTTATTTGAAAATAATTTGTTTTTTGCTTTTTAGTGGTGTACTTCATATGTACATCTCGAGTGAGAAAGCGTCGAGCACAGGAGTCTGAAAACAGCTAAGATGAGCAAAATAGAGAAAGAAAGTCGGTTCTTTTTTTATTTAAAAATAATTTTACAAAGCGAAACTCTTCTAATTCTTTTACTTTCAAATTCTTATAATTTCCATTCCAGCAGCAATTTTTGTAACCATCTTTCATTCTCGAGAGCATTGCATATTTTATGGCACAGGTAAGGATTTCTTTTTTTAACACGCTTTTATTAACTTCAGCTGTGTATGCATGTATCTATGTATGTACGTAGCGGAACTTGCAGCTCAATTTTTACCGACTTCCTGTGATAGGATTCGTTTGAAATTCGGTATGCGACCTGGGGTTGCACGCGGGGGAGGAGGTTGACCATTAATCCATTCCTTTGACCCTTCTCGCCGCGTGTTTGGGTGATTTAAATCTCTCATAACAGGTTTTTAAGCAGGGCCACGGAGCCGGAGGGAAAATAACCGGTCCTGTCACCTAGAATTTTGGAGCATCCGACTCCGACTCCTCTACTTCGAAATTTGCCCGACTCCGGCTGCGTGACTTTGACTTCGCACCCCTGGCAGAATTGGGGACTCTTGGGGAAAATAACCGACTGCTACTCTGACTCTTGGAATTTTTAACTTTTCGATTCCCGACTCCGACTTCGACATGTTAAAATCAATCTGACTTCCCGACTTCGATTCCGCAGCCCTGTTTTTAAACCTTTCACAATATCAACAAGTGTCCCGGGACATTTACATATACCTCGAAACGTCCGAAAAGTAGTGTTTTTAAGCGCGATGTAGGTACGAAACGAGATAGGCTTGTCTTAACAACAACAACAAGCGATTCCCATCGGAGAGCATCATGTGATGCCCTCAGCTTCCCCCCGACCATCAAAAAAGAAAGAAAAGACCGCTAAAATAGCTCAAAAAGAAGCCAAAAGCCAAAGCCGGCCAGAGAAAATACAATCAATATTCAGAATGGTTTCTCGTTCCCATGGTAACTAGAGAAAAACGAAAAATTGTCTCTCCATGCTGCAGGGAAAGTGGAAATCCATGGCTCTTATAATTTGATTATCCTTGTTGCAGCACTTATTAATAGCCGTGTTATTAATAAGTTCTCCTTATCGTGCATTAAGTTGTGGGATCAAGTTTTGCTTTTGGGTTCGCACTTACTTTTCCTCCCTCTCTTTTGTTGGCGTGAAATAAACATAATTTAGATAAGTGTCGCATAAAAAATAAATATATATTTAAATTTATGTTCGAAGAAAACTAACTTTTAAGAACTCATTTTTTCCTTTTGAGACTATGGCACATTTTAAGAGGTGGATTAAAAAAAGAACTGCATACTCGCAAAAAATTTACATTTTAAAGAATTTCTCTGGAAATAAAAGAGCAATTTTTCAGTAATTTTTGTCACATAAAAGGTATGCTTCAGCTGACATGTTTCAAAAAAAATTAAATCACCCATGCATTTAGGGAACTAGCAATTGATGAAACCAAAAACGTTTTTTGATCATTCCTCATCGTAAATAGCTGTGAATCAGCTGTAAATTTCAGATATTAGTTTACTTATTGTGTACAATACTTTAATATATTTTCAGTATCACTTCTATTCACGAAAATATAATTATTTCTTTGGAAAATATTAATTTTGTTGGCATGTTTATGGCTCATTGGCTCATAATAGAATTTTCCGTCCTGGCTTTCAGAAGCTTTGGCAGAATACAAGATAATCATTATACTGAAATTTCTAAAAGAAACTTTTGAAAATTTGATGAAATATAAATATTTAAAACAATTAGTTTTTCGCTGCACATGCGCGAAAGATAGAAATTTATAACATTCAAAATTTCTCGGGTAAAAGATTTGGCAACTTACAAAAAAAAAAAAAAAAAAATCCTATTGAATATTATAAAAAAATTAATAAGATATCTGCATCCTAATGAGCAGAATTTCATTCATTCACAGAAAATGGGTGAAACGTAAGGTATCGTTCATAAATAACCTGTTTTTATCACAAATCGATACTGAACGATTGCAGACTAGTGTGGCAAAATAGTGAACCATCTCTTGCGATTTGTCACCTATCAGTGAATAATGATTTGTAACTAAATGAATCGATGTTTCAAAGCATTGATGCTAAAAATTAAAACATCGATGGTATCGATACATCGACCTAAAAACATCGATGCTATGAAACATCGAACTTATTTGACATGTGAGGCAGTGAGAAGCAAAGGGATGCAAGTGGCAAAAGTAAAAATTAGGAGATAACCAGTACAAATGGTAGGTGAACCTCTCCTCTGTCTTGGGGCAAGAAATTGTACTAGTAGCCCTGGTAGATGCTGCTGTACAGCATGATTTAGAAAAAATTTTCAATGAAAGCCTACTTAGGATCTGATCTTTAACGCGTTTTACTCGAAACTTAAAATAGTCCACTCGCATCCCTTTGCTTCTCACTGCCTCATGTTACCGTTAAAGACTAGACAAGTCAGTTAAAGTGCACAGGGTGTTCCGTTTTAACCTTCAAAGCCTCTATTTTCACAACCGTTAGTCCTAGGTGCATACTTCCAATTGCAAAAATCTTCAAAATCAGATGCAGGGTTAAGATATTGAAAGTTTGAAGCAAAAATAAAAATGAATCAAAAAATACAAAATGTAACTTTTCATACGGGCCCTAGGTCCCTTAACTTATATTTAGAGAAATATTTTCCATTGAAAAAAAATTCCAACACAAAAAGTTGGACATTAGTACGACTAATACTCACTGAGATATGAAACGCAGCGTTTTGTGAATAACAGCATTTTACACCCTCTATGCTTTACACTCGCGTTAATAACAACCTTTGGGGGGGAACTATAACAGTTAACAAGGGTTTAAAATTATATGTGTGCATAGAGTGTGGTTTTTCAAATTGATTCAGGTTTTGTAGTGTGTTTTTGCGTATCACGGCATAACATTTGCATTTATTTTTGAATGGCAATGAAAAATATAAATACTTTGTATTTTTACTTCGACAACCTGTCATTCTTCTGAAAGGGCGATAAGTTCCAATCTCATCTTCTATATGGTCCCTTAAAACTTTGAACTCGAATATCTCCTTGAGTTTTGGTCACACGAATGTCAAATTTTTTGTGTTAGTAACGTAAAACATACCAAATTGAAAAAAAAAAAAAAAAAAAAAAAAAAAACTCAATGCTGATATAGTTGTCGCCATTTTTGCTCCGCATACTTAAATTTTACACTTAATAGAACTTTTCATGTTTGTTAGACTTGTTTTTATTTATTTGACTGATTATGTCACATTTTAGTAGCTTAATTTACTTATTTGGCATTTATATATATATATATATATATATATACAGTGCTCGATTTCAGGCGGAACGCGGCGGAACGGCGTTCCGGAACCTCTCTCTGTAAAAAAACTAAATTATTTGAAAACAGTTAAAATTCTTTGTCAGTGAGTAGACTCATCCGCCGCGGCGCACGTGCAGTATAGCTTCCTCCCCTCCAGGTTAGAGATAGACTCGTCCGTCTGGCGTCTATTCCCCATTTCGTTCATCACTAGATGCTCAGTTGATGTTGAGTTAGCTACAACTCTTGAAGTTATGGATACCAAAACCTGGCCGACGAAACTCCCAATAACTTTTGGGGAAAATGAAATGAGGAAACTTGCTTCCAGGTTCAAACTTAACGAAAGACAGTTAATTACAGGTTTACGCGAATATATCTACTCCAGAGAGTTACCAGAAAGCCTCAATCCTGTAAAACAATCAATTGACTCGGTTGCCATTTCATCAAGTGAATGTGAAAGAGGATTCTCTCAGATGAACTTAATAATTACACCGCTGCGATCTTCACTCAACATAAGAACGGTTTCTGGCCTGATGTTTTTGAAAATTAATGGACCTCCTCTTAGACTGTTTGATCCAGAGAAGTATGTTAACTCTTGGCTGGTTTCTGGACACCACTCGGCGCTAGCTGTCAAGAGTAAGGAAAGATCAAGAGAAGGCAAATACGAAGAAAACATGATGAAGTTTTGGAGTATATTTTAAGAACAATTTTTGAAACAGTTATGTTGTATTGTTTTACTGCTTTTCATTATGTTTATTAAAAAGTTTGAGTTCAATAAAATATTTCTTTCTTTTTAACCGAATACTCCCTTTCTTACGTGGTTGGCAGTTTGACTTGTTGATTGACTGTGTTAAAGTGTTGATGTTGCTGACTGAAATTTCTTCTTACTTGATTAGTCAAAATATTTGTTTCAAGCCTTACTTTTTGAACACTAAACTATTGTTGATTGAGAAGTAAAAACAGCCTAAAAATGCGTAATTTTAAACTGAAATTTTGAAAATTTTCCGAGAGCCCCCGGACCCCCCTTTAGCTGGGGGGGGGGTATGGATACTCCTCAGACCCCCCGGTGTGTCCGCCCTTAACAGAGTTCCGGTACCTCAATTTTTAGAAATCGAGCACTGTATATATATATATATATATATATATATATATATATATATATATATATATATATATATATATATATATATATATATATATATATATATATATATATATATATATATATATATATATATATATATATATATATATATATATATATATATATACACACACACAACTACACACACACACACATACACAAACACATACACACACACATACACACAACTACCCACGCATTCATGCCTGCACACAGACACAAACACATATGCCTACACACACATATACATACCCCGCCCCCACGCACACAAACACTCATACACACAACTACCCACACACTCACGCCTGCACACAGACAAACACTCATACCGACACACACATACACATACACACACAAACACACATACCCCCCGGCATACAAACACACACACGCACTCGTGATTGCGAAAAACATAATTTGAATTCATAATGACAAAATTCAAATTATTTTTTCTTTTTTTTTCTTTTCATTTTAATGTAATTTAGTCGAACTTTATGCATTGCTTTGTTTAAAAATTTAGCAATAAACTTTAGGGGCCGTGGTAGCCCGATCGGTAGAGTGTCGGATTCGGAGCCGGAGGGCCTCGGGTTCGAACCTCGATGGTCGAAGACCCACCGTCGTCATTAAAGGGGACTGGGCGACGTTAAATATGCTCGTGGTCTCAATGCCCTCCAAGTGAAACGATACCTCTGGGGGTGCTAATTTCAGGTAGCTATTAGCTCCTGGATTGGTTCAAAATTCTCATTAACTGTTGGATCCGGTGGTGGTGCTGCCATCTATCGGTATAAAAAATAATGGAGGCAAGGCACTTAGTATGCAGATCCCTCGACATAATACAGTTGTAGTCAGTTATGACTCTGAATCGAATCGAATCGAATAAACTTTAGGTTTCACTCATTTTGATTCTGGCAACAAGCAGCTAAACGCTTTGTTTTTACTTAGTCAGGCGAAAAATTCTGAAGCTATGCTATGATACCACCTCCCATTCTACTTGTATTAGTAATTGTTATGCGTATTAAGTATTTCAGTTAACTTAATGCTGCTTTTCAAGGTGATTTTGAGGATGATTTATGCTGAAGGTCACACAAAGGACTAACGGATAGTCGTCTAGTGTAAACTTTTCAACTTGTCTGCCATTATGATGTTTGACACATAAGTCAATATAGGCAACCTGCAACTTATGTCGGACTTCGCATAACTGCAACTTATGTAAGTACTGTTTTCAAGTTTTAAAAATATATTTTATGTTTTCGATGTAACTTATTGTCAATCAAGTGATTCATATCTTAATAATTACAAGATTTGTTTTTATAAATTATTCTTTGTCGCATTTCAGTGGGAGGTCTGGTGCGTTTTGGATATTTTATTATCAAACCATTTATAAAATACGTAAATAGATTATACACGTTTGAATTATATTTTGACCACAAGTAAGTATGTGAACACAGGACATCTTTAATATTTTCGTTCAGAAAAAGTGTAAATTTTGAAGCATGATTTTTTGAAAGATATTTCATGTTTTCGATCTAGTTCATTGTTAATCAAGTGATTCTTATCTTAATTGTTATAACTATTAAAATGAAAGTTCACGATACGATTTTAATAAGATATGCTGTGTAACAGTTCAGTGAAATGACTGGTACATTTTGGATTTTATTTTATAACCAAACCAGTTATAAAATACGTAAATAGATTAAGATACGTAAATACATTTGGAATCCTATTTTGACCACAAGTAAGTGTGAACTCAGGACATCTTTGGCATTTTTGTTCAGAACAAGCGTAATTTTTGAAGAATGATTTATATTTTTTGTCCAAACAACTATATAACTTTTCAAGAATATGCATGTGAGGTACTAAAAATGAAAATAAGCAGTTTTTGAGTCGAATATGTCTGTGATGAAAATAATTACGTTTTTTTGAAGCACGTCCATTACTGGCATTTTTGACCCAGACGGGTATCAGTTTTAAAGCATAAGCACAACAGTTTAGTTCAAAGTTAGCGTATCTAGTTCCAGCATATTCTTCTAATACTTTTTAGCCAATTAAGTAATAGTTTTCACAGCATTTTCAGTTACTCATACTTTATGCTTCTGATTTAAATAAATGCATGTTTATGTATGATATTATCAAACCAAATAAATATATTACTTTTAAAACGCGCAAATGTTGAATATATTTTGACACAAACATAGTTTTTCTGCTCCTATTTGTTTCAACAGTGCTAAGATTCGGCAGATCAGAAGTATTCATAACAATGGGCATTTTTCGTTGAATTGATCATAAATAATATAAAAAACCAATACGCATTAAATCAGTTACGAAATTTTGAAGAAACATTCTGTTATCTTTATTTGAACTTATTTTGTTAAGATAATTTATATTTGTGAGTTTTTTTTTTTTTTTTTGCAAAATCCATCGTGCATCCGTTAACATATTGTCATTTGCCTTGCGCACTGTATGCGATAGATCCGAAAAAATAACTAAACCTTATCCGTATTTTAGAATTAAGTAATATTTTCACTTTGTTTTTTACTATGAAAGGAAAATAATTGGGAAACTTCAAGATGCATGTGTATCACCAATATTTTTAATTTCTGAGATTAATACCGAAAAATAAAACTAGTTGAAAGGAATAGTATGGTTGTATCAAGAATTTGTTTTAAAGGTACGTATATTTATTCAGTGTCAAGTCCGTCACCTACTTTGTTACGTTAAAAACAAATTTAGTGCTTTCTTTTGCATGAATATAATTTTAGTCATTTTAAAAATGATTTTGCTTCATTTCTTAGTGTTATTAACTAACATGTAGATTTTAAAAGATATTTTACTGTTAACGTAAAATCCGTGACCAGTTAAGTCCGTTACTATGTTACTTGAAACGGATTTGACAGTTTTTCAAATTAAGTTTTTTTTTTTTTTTTTTTTAATATTTTGAATTCAAACAATTACCAAGTCAATCGATTATGCTTCTAGTCAAAGGGACACAAAACCTAAAGAATGCAACTAAGTTTCAGAACTTTTTAATCATTTTTCGTGTATCTAAAATCAATTGAATGTGCTGGTAACAGACTTCGCAAATTAACCCACAACTTAGAGGGAAATAGTTCTCCAAAAGTATTAAAAGTAAAAGAGCCCAATTAATCATATTTTCAGATACTTCTAACCTGTGTAATGAGAATCTATTTTACTTCTAATGTGAAATTTAAAGGGAAAAAATCCTCCTTTAAATGCATGAATCTGTCGAAAATGATGCATATTCTCCATGTTCACTTGTCTTTCAGCTGACCTTGGAAAGGAGTCAAGTTCCTTTTTAACACTCTTGTCAGAAAAAATATGTTTGCTACAAATTTACCCCCACATCATTGTACTTAATGATAAATGTTGGTACCCATTACGCAAATAAGTAGCAAAAACTGCCATGTTAACTAGCATCATTTAAATATAGAATCGACACAATTTATCATTAAAGCGTAATGGTTAGTTAGCAGCATTCATTAACACTAAATGCTCGGTGCTAATTGCTTTGATTTGAAGCGTGTAATTGCGTTGTAATAGTAAAGTTAAACAGTTTAGCTAGGTCATTATTGCATTACTGTATTTCATTGTTGAAATTGAAATCAGAAAAACCACACGTGACTTACAAATCATTAATGTTAATCGTACAAACAAATTACCGCTTGGAAATGTTCATTGTCTTAAAGTGACGCATTCAGGGTTAAAGTGGATCAGGTCATTTTCGACTTGATTCACTTTAGCTCTGAACGTAGTAGATTTCGGCAATGAAATTTTGTGTTCATAAATGAGGCATTCAGAGCTAAAGCGGATCAAGTCCATTTCAACTTTATTCATTTTTGCTCTGAACGTAGTACATATTTGTAATGAAACAATGTGTTCGTAAATGAGGCATTCAGAGCTAAAGCGGATCAAGTCCATTTTGACTTGATTCACTATAGGGGCATTTCACAGTATTTGTGACTTAGGGTATCCGTAACAAAACTTGTTAAAAGGTTAAAATTTTTATACATATCAAAAAAGTACATTCCAAAGGACATGATTGTCATATTTTTTCTTTATTTATTTCATATTATGCATGTAATCGCAATCAAAACATCAATAATACAACTTTTTTTGTTACGGACTCTACATTGCATTTTTCTTCAATACAGCTGTGGAAAAAATTATAAGGACAAGAAAAAAGTCGCAAATTCAAGGCGCCACTTGGTTGGAAAAGTATGAAAATATTTTCACGATAAAAACACATGAAATAAAACATTTTCAAACAAACTTAACTTAAAAATTTTTTAAATTATTAAAATGCATGAATTTTTAAGTTTTACTATTTTGCCACTTGGAAAAAACTATAAGGACACACATTTATTTTGAGACCAGAAACAAAAATTTGCATATTTAGTCGTATCATGTGATTATTTACAATAACCCAAAACTGTTAAGCAGCAAGATTGTTTACTTTATATCGTTCTTTATCAGGCCGAAAAGCACACAACTCTCTGAATGTGAAAACAACAAATTGTTGCTTACAAAAAATGTAGAATGAGTGGATGTGAAATTACAAGGAAGGTAACAGATCTAAAACAGTAGTAATTTATACATATTTTTTTTTCTTTTTGAAGAATCTAAAATAAGCATGGCAAGAAAAAGCGTATAGGCAGGCTTCCCACTCTTACTAAGCTCCAGAAATGAGCAATTGTTCATGGAGCTTGCTTTAAACCTAGTGTCAATGACCGGGTACCCGGGTACCTTTTTGCTACTTTTATCAAAATTTTTATCCTTTTGAACAAAGTCTTGCTAAAATTGCTTTTAATCCTTGTTATTTACATGAATCTGAACTAAAGAAAGTTGTAACCATGTTTTCAAAAACTTTTTTTTAGGTGGGGGGGGGGGGGAGTTTTTTTAGTATTTAAAATTTTATATACCTATATTCAATAACCAGGTACCCGCGGAAATGCCCAATACACTGCACATCAAAAAATACCCCTTCAAAATGCTTCTGACACGATTTTTAACGATTCTCATGTAAAATGAGCCCTTGAATCAAAAATCAAAATATGACCACCGTTTTCCTCCATCACTCCCCGCTCCCCTTTTGATATTGCGCCCCCTAATTTTATTCCGTTTTCGGTAACTACATAGCAATTATTTATATTTGATGGGGGATACGGCATTGTGTTCACCATTAATATTCTTCTGAAGATTTAGAGAAGTGTATAGCTAAAAAACATGAAAATTTGTAGCAAGATGGACACTGAAGCGAGTACACCCGTAACACCTCCCCCCCCCCCAAAAAAAAAACTAAAAAATCCTCACAAACGATTTTTTGAGCAATCACGATTGCTTATTCCTTTCATTTGACCCTCCTTGGTGTCCGGTTCCTTTTTCAGAATGGACCAGGGGCGTCCATCGGAGGACGGAGCTGCTCCTCTGGTCCTAGCCTCCACTAGCAGCACCCCTCCTCCTAGGCGGTGGCGTCCATATCCTGCATACGCACACTCCTACATACACACACACAAACAAGTCTTTACACGCATACACACACGTAACCGCCCAGGAGGAGGGGCAAGCTTGGGAGGACATGAGCCGTTTCTAGAAGCAATAGCCTCCAATGAGTAGGGTCCTGTCGCAACTCGTGATTGCGAAAAACATAATTCGAATTCAAAGTGTCAGAATTCAAATTAGATATATATATATATATATACAAACACACACACACACACACACACATATATGTATATATATATGATAGCAATATAGGGATTGAATAAGAAAGAAAAAATGTTTTTAAAAGAACGATAAAATGGAAAAAATCCCAAAATACCCTGGGGCCTCATCAGGGGGTACTCCCCAAGGATAGGGAAAAACCATGAGATGTTTCGTGAGTACTGCTGGCGAAATTGCCTAAAAAAACAGCACTAGTCCCCGACATCTCGCAAAACTAGCCATAGGGGTACTGAAAGTCCTTGGATTGGGATTGTTTTGGAAATTAGGATTTTTTCAGTTTTTCGTTCTTTAAAAAAAAAAAAATTTCTTTCTTTTTCAATCCCTATATTGGGATTTTTTTCATTTTTACGTTCTTTTAAAAACATTTTTTCTTGTTCAATCCCTATAATTGGGATTTTTTCATTTTTTCGTTCTTTAAAAATTTTTTTTTCTTGTTCAATCCCTATATTGCTATCAAATATGTTGTCTACCAGTATCATAGAGCCGCCTATGGCGCCTATTGAACTGAGTAGTGAAGTTCATTTTGGTTGACTTGTCCAGATTATAAATACAGTATATGATAGTGTTTCTCCCCCCCCCTCTCTCTCTCTATATATATATATATATGTGTGTGTGTGTGTGTGTGCGTTTTTTTTTTTTTTTTTTTTGATAAAGGTTCGTTTTACAAGTTTTTCACTCGTTTTCATGGTGTAAAACCACAGTATTGGACTCACTTTCCATGGCCAAAAATGTTTTCACGCTATAAAAAAATGTAAATTAATGAACATTTGAAGACATTCCGTATTACATACGAGTCACTTTGCAGATCTTAGACGCAAAGAAACTTTCCGTATTATTGACAGTTATTCAAATTATATTTTACATATAATTAAGATTTTAAATGAAATTAAGCATACTCATAATATGGATTAATGTATTTTTATATTTCAGAAGGCACTGCACCCATTGTTTATCACCATTCGATCTAATGCTTCGAAATTATCGAAGCATTTAATCAATCGAGTCAACACCAGACTTTGTTTTTTTATGAAACAAAATAGTTGTGACTTTTAGTTGCCCCAGAGTTGCTTTTGTAATGATGTTAAGTGGAAAACAATATTGCGGCTCTTTTTCTTTTTGTTGATGTACGAATATATTGTTACATCGTCAGTGATACCGAATTAGAAACTCTCAAGATGTAGGCAATAATATTTCAGTTGGAATCTGAAATCTTTTCGAGTATACCTACGAATGTCAAACGCCATGACAGCAAAAGTTGAGCAAATGATAGTGAGGATAAAAATTGCATTTAATATTTTTCGATGTAACGGGCCCCATGTGGTCCGCAGGCCATAAGTTGAACATCACTGTTATAAATAAATAAAATACTACTAATTTACTATGAAATACCAAAGCGTAAAACCCAATACATTCAGTATTACAAAAAAAAAAAAACGGAAACACCTTTTTTTCTAACAGACCATTTAGCGTGAAACGTAAACATAGATAGAACACTGGAAAAACTAGAGCCGCTATATAGATAGACCGACTCATCAGCTTAAGTTTAGCCATTTTGGATATGATTTTTCATTGTTGCACTGCTATGGTTACCACAGCAAAGTTTCGGATTTCGCGAAATTTGCCGAAAATAATATTTATTTAATAAACAATTCACGTGCCACTAACAATTGCTCACAGTGAACAATCACCAGACGCGATAACTCGCCAGAAAAGACAACCACTCAAACACGCGCTCCGATCCAAAATGGCTAATCTTAAGCTGATGCGTCGGCTCGTATATAGTAGGGGCCTTAGGAAAAACAATAAGCCATTTCGTTTTTTGGTAAAAACAGGATACACATATTTCTCAAGATGAGGGTGGAAGAAAAAGTTCCAATTAAATAGAAGAGCTGTCAGATAAAAAAAAAATATTTTCCTGCTCTAAATCTTCAAAATTCAAAACGGGTACGGGTATCCGGTTATTCAGAGTAAGGGAAAAGTTTGGTCATTGACGCTAGAGTTAAGAAACAGATTCATAGTTCCATATACCGAGGGGTAAAAATATATAATTTTTTTGATACCGTAGTAGATACAGGCGACGATGTGCATTATCCACACGAACTCCTTCGTTCCCTTAACCCTTCAGGGCTCCCTCCAGATACTTTAAAAATTAAGGTCGGTATTCCAATAACATCATTGTGAAACCTTGATCCACACAATATGTGCAATGGAACAAGTAAAATCACTGTGGAATAATGTAATTAAGGTTGCTCTTCTGAGACGAACAGTAGCAAGTCAGTTGGCATCTGGCTGTCTCTCCTCGCATTCAGAGATTTTCCTTTCCAGTTTAAGTTTTCAATAAAATTTCTTTTGCCATTACCATCAACGAATCCCAAAGTCAAACATATTAATATATTGGACTTGATTTACGGGACAATTGCTTTACTCATGGACAATTATGTGTTAATCAGGCCTCTCTAGATCAGGAAATGCAAAGATTCATTTTATTTTGAAAACGCATAAAAACGAAACAAACTAGTATGTTGCGGCCATCACGAAACTTTCTTCTATATTTTTCTTTTTTTTTTCTGATCCCTCCCCATGCTTGACGAGGAAGCAATATTCCCAACAAAAACAAAATTACACATGCAAAAACTTGACGACCATCCCAATGTCTGAATTATTGCAAAAGCAAAGCAAAGAGCGAAAATTGAAAGTTATTTTAAAAGCCTTGCTTGAATTAATTACAAATATTTTATTTGTTAACAAACATAAGATGGCAACAGTTAAAAATTTTAAATCATTGAGATAATATTTCCGATCATTTCCATACAATTAAAATCACGAGAAATACGCAGACGACAATCTATTACGATTTATCTTTCTTATTGTTGCATTAATAAAGCTATTTTTATTCGCAAAAAAAAAAAAAAAAAAAAAAAAAAACAACGCCTCTTGGAGCGATTGGCGTCAAAATTGAACCAAAGCCTGTTTACGTATGGATTCACATATATTCCAAATTTCAACCAGAACGTAGCATTACTTCTTGAGATAGGGTACTCACAATGGAAAAAAAGAACGGGCGATTGCGCTACCCCCCTTTTTAGCTGTTGACACCAAAATAAAATCAGCTCTTATACCCACTAAGGGCTACTTGCCGATAAATTTTTCTTTCATTCCGTTCATTATTTCTTGAGATACAGCAGTCACAATTGACGACAAAAAAACGTTCTATAGCTCAACCCTCGTTTGAGTTATTGACACCAAAATTGAATCAGCACCTGTTCCTGTTAATGGCAACATATGGACCAAATTTTGTTTGATTCCGCCAGTTACTGCCTGAGGAATAGCAAGCACGCGTAACTCAAAAAACGTCCCATTGCTCCACCCCCCTTGGAGGAATTCGCGCCAAAAACCAATGGGCACAAGTTCACATACGGGCACATATGTGTACCAAATTTCGTTCGATTTCATGCGGTAGTTTTTGTTGTAGAGCGGCCACAAAAAACTGGTCACACACAGACGTGACACACATACATACACACACACACACAGGGGCGCCGACTTGCAAAAATTATTGAGGGGGCTAGACATCATCGGGGGCTTAGGGGGTTATGTACTTCCACGGAGGTTCCCCCCCCCCAATAAAGGTCAGATTTTTGTTCCTTGAAAATGCCAATTTACATATTTTCTGGTGTGTATAATTTAAACAAACAAATATGACATGGCGTTTTCAAAGTAAAACAATCTAAAAATTGGTATACAAATTTTCTGTTTCAACTAGATCATGTCACTTGTCTTAGTAAGAGAAATTTTTTTGTTCATTTTTACGGGGAGTCGTGCAGTGCCGTAGCTAGGCATTGAAAAAGGTAGGGCACTTGACTTGCATAGAAGGGCACTCCCAGAGACGCGGACTAAAAAAAATATATTGTGTGGGGGGGGGGGCATACCGGAGGGTCTTGCAGCGGGAAATTTTCTAAAATTGAGATGAAAAATAGTGAATTTTAAAGCATTTCAAAGTTATATAATGAACATTAGAACCCCGAAAACTCGACAAGCCTGAAACATTTTTTGGCTTTGAAAAAAGGAAAAAATAAATACAAACATGCACAGTATTTTTTGTAAAAAGATAATTTAATTTACACATGTTTTTTAAGACCAGTTTTTTGAGCAATCACGATTGCTTATTGCTTTCATTTGACTGTTTTAGGCGTTGTGGTTCCTTTTTCAGCTTGGACCAGGGCTGCAGCACCACCGTCCACCGGCGGCGGCGCAGCTGGTCCTGAGCACTGTCCTTCGAAATCCACTTTTGCTGGGCGGTGGCGTCCATGTCCCACACACACGAACGCCTACACACACACGAACGCCTACACACACACACACGTACACAACACTCACTCACACACATGCATACATACACTTACGCACCCACACACATGCGCCTACACAAACACACACGCTCGTGATTGCGAAAAACATAATTTGAATTCAAGATGCCAAAAATTCAAATTAATTTTTTTTATTTTGTTTTTTTTTCATTAGTGATATCGGCTAACATACTCATATGTAAACGCAAGTCTCTCAATGTCTAGGTCATTTTTGAAAAGCAGTTGATTTTTCAAAATTTGTTTCACCTCTGTTTAACAAAAGTAAGCACTCTTGTTCAACTGCAATAACCTGTGGGAGTTCAGTTGATGTAAACCGCCCGATAATGAAGGTTGCGCAAACCTCATCAATGTATTGCCTTGTAGTGCTTTGGGATTTCCTATTCCTATTCAGAGTCACAACTGACTACAACTGTATTTATGTCGAGGACTGCATACTAAGTGCCTTGCCTCCATTATTTTATATACCGATAGATGGCAGCACCATCACCGGATTGAACAGTTAATGAGAATTTAGAACTAGTCCAGGAGCTAATAGCTACCTGGTGCTAGCACCCCCAGAGGTATTGTTTCACTTGGAGGACATTGAGACCACGAGCATATTTAACGTCGCCCAGTCCCCTTTAATGACGACGGTGGATCTTCGACCATCGAGGTTCGAACTCAGGACCCTCCGGCCCCGAATCCGACACTTTACCGATCGGGCTACCACGGCCCCTTTGGGATTTTGAAAGTGTGGCTTCGTTGTTTTCATACTTCTTTGGTATCCGTCGATTCTGAGGAAACGAAGGATGTTGAATTTGTTCATTTTGCGAAGGTTTTTCTTTTAAACACAATACTCAAAAGTATTCAAAACTATCACGCCTCTCATTTAATATACAAATCAAACCCTCGTATATTTTTTCCAGATCAGCAACACTTAGATGAGCGCGTCGCATCGCTGCCCACCAGCAACAGACTTGACCCGTAAGTTCGCGCACTGGGACAAATTCTAAGTGTGCTTGCAGCACCGTAACACTATCATTATTCATTCCACTCGTTTTCAGTTAACCTGCTTACTACCGCAATAATTATTTGTTTTAATTTGTTACTGAATGTATTTTACAAGAAAAGCTATCTTCAAAGAAAGAAAATAAAAGTTAAATTTATGAGTTTAGAAAGCATAATATAACTAATAATTTTCTTGATTTATTGGGGGGGCTCTGCCCCCTCAAAAATATTTTTGAGGGGGCTTGGGCCCCCTCAGGCCCCATGGAGTCGGCGCCACTGCACACACACATACACACACACACACAGACAGACAGACATTTTCCAAAAATAGTCGAAATGAACTCAGCACACCTCAAAACGTTCGAATCTGTCAAAATTCGAAATTCGAAAATTTACACGAATCCAATACTTTCTTCTATATATTAGATATAGAAGAAAGTAAAAATGGGGTATACCGTTGCCAATTAAAAGCACACATCAAGTTTTTTGCTACAAAAAATTGTTACTTACAAATGACGTTCAATAAAACCAACAAGAAATTTCAATTTGTAACAAGAGAAGATTTTTACCAAAAGTCGTCAGGAAGAAATTTCGGCGCGGCAGCAAGGACAAAGGATTTCTTTCTGAATAATATTGATTTAAGATGGTGCACCACCCCATGTTGGGCTTTAAGTATTGAGTGTACAGCGGCAACATTTCTTTGATAGCAGTTTTATTAGTCATGCATTTCCTACGGTATGTTGACCGCGATCGCTCAATCTTTCACCTTGTGATTTTTAACCATTGATGATGGCGTTGTGTATCTGGGACATGTTTCCGATATTTCAAATTTCAAAACTAGAAAAATGTTACAGGTAAGCGGAATAAATCCCCCCCCCCCACGTGTGGAAATTATTTTGTATTGTATGCAGTACCTGGAAAATCTGGATGTTGGTCATATTGAACCTCACTTGTTGGTAAAAATCGTTTTGTGAATAAAATTGATGCATATTTTATTCAGTTAGCATTTAATGCTTCAACAGTCACAGTAATACACCTTTTCAACGCCACAATTTCCCCTGGTGGCGATTTTTGGTACTAATTTTTTTTATTTCAGAAATCGAAATCCCATGGTCTACTGTGTATGCCAATGAAATTTGGCAATGTTTCGTCCACTACATCACTCGCTAGAGGGTTCTGAACACCTCACTTTCATAACCACCCTGTAGTTATCAGTTTGACCCGGCCATGACCACATCTATTCCCCTCAGCTTATAATTGAAATTAGAAAGCCTTAAACAAAACATTAAGACTTACAGTGCTAGAAAATATCTTTTCTGTTCACATGAACCTGTCACTTATTTTTTTAGCTGAAGTAGTTGCCTTGAAATATAAATTTAAATTTAAAAGTTGCTGTGAAAGAGAAACTCAAAATATTCTGCTATAAAAGTAAACTTTAAATTAAACACTTTCGGCGAATGTGAAATTTAAATTAAACAATTGCTGGTGAAAGTCGTTTTCTTCTGTAATTGTAACACTATCTTCCACTTCCAAAAAATAATCATTCTCAGTGCAATAGCAATAAATAAGAAAACATTTCTACTATGTGTCCTTTTCTTCCGATAATAAAATAATATGTCGCAACAAACAGCAATCTTAATTTGAAGACCTTCATCACCGATTAACTATATGTCCTGAGGAGCAAGAATCTCACTAAATGGATCAAGTCATAATCAGTATGGTTACCAATTTTAACCGGTCATGGCCGCACCTTTTACCCCAAGCTTAAAATTCAAAACTGAAAGTCTTAAGAAAACAAAAAAATCTCGTAGCGTTCGAAATTTTTAGCTCTGTTCACTAAATTAACCAGTTGCTGTGAAAGTGTGATTTGAAGTAAACAATTGTTATGAAAGTAAAAATCAAATTAAAGAATTGTGGTGAAAGTTAAATTCAAACAGAACAATTATGTACTGTGAAAGTTATTATCTTCAATAAGTAACGTTACCTACTACGTCCAAATAGGGATAACTCCCAAAATAAACATTTCAGTGCAGTAGCAATAAAAAAGAAAAACATATACTGTATGTCCTTCTCTTCCCATAAAAAATAACATGTCACAACGAAAAGCAATCTTTACAATTTGATGACTTTCATCGCCGATTAATTATGTCCTCAGGAGCAAGAATCTCATCAAACGGATCACGTCATAATCAATATGGTAACCAGTTTGCACCGGTCATGACCGCATCTTTTCCCCCAAGCTTATAATTCAAAATAGAAAGCCCTAAACAAAACAACAAGGCTCATAGAGTTCGAAACTTTTAGCTCTGTCGACATGAACAGTTGCCTTAAATTTTCCGCTTAATCAATATTCAGGAAGGGGAGGGGGCTTCGTAGTCATGGCAACGGATGTGAACTCACGAAAACTCGGTATTTAGCGGATTCCCTCTGCCTAGTTAGCCGTTTCAAGAGAAGAACATAAGTTAACTTTTCAAAATATATCGGCAAAGATAGAGGTTTATAGCTGCTCTTTAAGTTTCGGGATCGTTTTTCTTACTGCTTCGTTAAATTATTTCGAAAACAGGTTGTTTTTTTAATTAAATAATATATAATAGAAAACACGGGAGCACAACGGAAGTAAATTTTTGGGAGGGCAGAAATCCTTAGTTTGCCGAATTTCCAAATTTTTGCCGAATAATGATAATTTTGATGAACGGAACTCAAAATTTCGCCGAATTATGATAATTTTACCGAAAGAAACTCCAAATTTTTGCGAATATTGATCATTTTGCCGAATTGTCACACAATATTGCCGTATAAGGAAATTTTTGGGAGGTCACAGCGATCTCCCGTGGTCTAGAAGAAAAATAAAAATAAGAGTACTCTTGTTAATCCAACTTTCACTTTTATCAGACACTCTGTATTATCAAATCTTCCTTCAAAAGAGAAAAAAAAAGTGACTATCCAGTCACTAATCGAGTACGGTGTCTTCGGTGACTATTTGGTTACTGATCGAATATGCGACCGCCTAGTGACTATCAGGTCACTAATCGCTCGGGACCATCAAGATACTGATCGAGTATGGTGTCGTCTCGTGACTATTAGGGTCACTGATCATGTTGTCCTCTCATGACCAAAAAGGTCGCTGGTCGAACATGCTGTCACCTCATGACTATAAGCTCACTAGTCGAGTATGGTGTTCTGCCGTAATTATCAGGTTACAAATCGAACATGGTGTCGTAGCGTGACTATCTAGTTACTGGTCCAGTTTGTTGACGTCTCATGACTAGCAGGTCACTGGTCGAGCATGGTGTCGTCTCATGACTATCAGGTCACTAATTGAGCATGATGGTCGAGTATGGTGTTTCCCCGTAACTATCAGGTCACTAATTGAGAATGGTGCCGTCTCGTGATTACCTAGTCACTGTTCCAGTATGTTGACGCTTCATGACTAGCAGGTCAATGGTCGAGTATGGTGTCGTCTTCTCATGACTATGAGGTCACTAATCGAGCATGATGCCTTTCGTGACTATTTGGTTGCTGGTCGAATATGGTGTCGTCTCGTGACTCTCAGTTCACAAATCGAGTACAATGTCGTCTCGTGACTATCAGGTCACTAATCGAATATGGTGTCGTCTCGGGACTATCAGGTCACTAATTGAGTATAGTATCGTCTCGTGACTATCAAGTCACTTGTTACCCTTTCATTAGCAAGTCACTTTTCAAGCATACCAAACCTCTTAGCATGAAGCTTTAAGATTACCATGCTGCGGATGGCGTACATCGCGGAATACCAAGGTTGGTAAATACGGGATTGTACGAAGTCTCCCCATAAATCTCCAGTAATTGAGAAGGAGGCCTTTGGCTTTCCGTAACTATCAGGTTCAATTACAGTCAACTGTCAATAAGTCGAAGTCCCAAGGGACCGGCTAAACGTACGAGTTACTGGTAGTTTGACTTATGGGAAGTTTTCACAACAGTCTCAAGCGTTTGGGACGCGATTAAAACTTCGAAAAAAAGGAATATTCGAGTTCTAAGTTTTGAGTTATCGAGATTTGACTGTATTTGGCTATTTTTTGACTGCGTGTGGCGGAGTTAGGACAATAATCCTTACATATTGACATAACTAGGATTAGCAATACGGTTCGAAGGCTAAGGCTTTTGAAGAATCCCGATGGTTTTTTTCATAAGTTGTGTTTTAGCAGTCTTTCCTAAAATTAAGTAATATTTTTAGTTGTGCAGTTCTTTCGGAAAGCTCTCCTGAATATTTACTGTATGTTCTTCATAGTTTAGTTAATTTCTCGCCAAAGCTGGTTTCATTCCCTCTTAAAAATCGGGTCGGTACTGCTTGTCTTCTCTATGCTTTAAATGTAAAAGAAAAACGAAAACAAGGAATAAAAAATAAAATGTGTAGCATAAAAAAAATAATGTAGAAAAATAAATTCCCAAGTTTCGGATAGAGTTCAAAGTTAAAAAAAGGGGAGGGGGCAGAGGGATGGGTAGAGAAAAAAAGTTAAAAAAAATGCTATTGCGTTCCAATGGATAGAATAATAAAAAGTAAATAAATAAATAAAATAAAACGGAATGAAAGATAAAAAAAATTCTCTCTGACTGAAAGTCGGAGGGATGAGGAGGGATGGTAGAGAAAATGAACGAGAGGCAGAGAGAAAGAGAAAGACAAAGAAGAGGAAAAAGAAGGAAACAAAAGAAAAAAGGATAGAAAGAAAATTAAACTGAAACGAATAAGAAAAGCGGTGGGCACAGAGCGATATCAACTGGTTGTTCAACGTTCTTAAATCCTGGAGAGGGGCCGACTGAATATTTTAAGTGCTTCTGAGACTAGTCGAAATATTTAATAAACCTAATTTGCAATATTGATGCAGGTGAAGACATCAAAGCTAAGGATAAAAGATCTAAAATGGGAATGAGGAAGAAAGAGAAAAAGAGGCTAGTGAATCAAGTGTCTTAATTTAATCTGTATCAAACCAGAGATTATCACCCTGATTAATAGTCCTCCCACAATTGCTGTAATTCACTGTAATTCATGTTATTGAAGATGAAAATAATTTAATCTGTGTCTCTACTACACTGTAGATCATTTTGATTATTTTTTCCCCCTAACATATCTGAGTAGAGCTGCAAAATTTCCAGAAATTTTGAGACGGGTTATTTTTTTTTTCCTTTTTTTTTCCTGGAAAATAGGGAAAAAGGAAAAGACGATTTTACACACACACAAAAAAAAAAGTAGTTTTCAAAGAGAATTGTTATTCATCCATTTTTTCCCTCTAAATAGAAATGTACATTCAGCATTTGCTGCTAAAAAAAATCTTATCTGTTTCATAACTATCAATTGCTTTCTTTTTTCGAAGTACCACAAATTATCCAAATTAGTCAAATTATCTTTCAACCATTAATTTGGGATAGGATATGATTTTTCTAATTGTTAAATCAATCTTTTTGACAGTAATTTGCTAGTTTTTATTACACAAATAGTGAAATTTTTGAAGAGAAAGTTGCCTTTTTTTTGTTTTGTTACATTTATTTATACAAATGTGTGCACACTGCACATGTATAGACCACATTAAATAGATTATAGTAAACTTAAAAATTTCCGTTTAATTGATATAATTCTGTCCGACAGATATGAATTTAGCAGATTAGTGAGAAAAGTAGCGTATAAAACTTGATGTACAGGGACACTGAAATCTTACAGCTTCTTGCATTTATCAAAATTAGGATTTTCATGAGAAATACTGAACTTAAAAAATATTTGAAGATAAAAACATTAAATTGGAAATATTATTAATTTCTGAGTACAATATTTTATAAGGCTCGACCGATGGCATTTTTTGGCCGATGGGCCGATGCCGATTGTTGGCCGATTGCTTTCCTCCAAATGGCCGATGGCCGATGTCATTGGCCAATGGCAAAAAAAAAAAAAAAAAGTAAAAAAAAAATTGAATTCTGATAATTTTAATTTATGTTATGGTTTTTGCAATCACAAGTTGCGACAGGACCCTACTCATTGGAGTTATTGTTTCTAGAAACTGCTCGTGTCCCCCCAAACCTGCTCCTTCTCCTGGGCGGTTACGTGTGTATAGTTATGTGTGTGTAGGAGCGCATGCATGTGTAGGCTTGTGTGTTGGTGGACCTGTGCATACACGTAGGCGTGTGTGTCTCTCTCTGTGTGTAGGCGCTTGTGTATGTGTAGTCTTGTGTGTGCATAGACTTGTGTATGCACATAGGCGTGTGTGTGTGTATGAGCGTGTGTAGGACATGGACGCCACCGACCAGGAGAAGCGGATTTCGGAGGACATTGCTCAGGACTGGAGGAGCCGCGCCTGCAGAGGACGGTTCGCAGGAGTGCTGCAGAGGGAGGCCGGGGGGGGGGGGGGGGGAATAAAATCAGCGTAACAGGACAGTCAAATGAGAACAATAAGCAATTATGATTGCTCAAAAAAATCTAACAGAAATAAATTGATAAGATTGTCAGGGATTTAAAGGATCATTGATTCAATTCACTTTACTTCCTTTCTACGAATAAGGAATTGTAATCACAAAAAAAGAAAAAAAAATCAGATTTCGACCTAAATTTCTATTTTACGATCACCCAATTTAAACTTTACAAGTGTTTTCTGCACATCTGTACATGCATTTGTATCTAAGAACATATAGATGACCGAAATATCCACTTTGAACGCCTCCGTAGTTAATTAACGCAAATTCTCTTGTGATGTCTTCATGCGCGTAAACTTGCGTCACTCAAAAACGTTATGAAATAGTAAGTTTAAAACTCATACGTACGTAGCAGATCTAAACGTTTGAGGACAAGTTGTATAAAACCTTACCCTGAATAGTTCACATTACCGAAGTACATCTATCTACAAAATAATCACCTTGAACGACTATGCACTTCTGCCAACATTCGTATAGATTTTAGAAGGACTCCTGGAAGACATTTATCGCAACCTCTTGTAAGGCCTCTTACGCTGCTGCTTTAACTTCATCGTGGGGAAGAAGGCGACTTTCATGTTGAGGATGCACGGTTCGATTGGTCAATACTCTGATATGATAAACAAAGAACATAACGTTTCCAGGAGTGTTTCCAAAAGTTATATGAACACTGGCAGAAGTACATATTCCCCCAAGGTGACCTTTTGAAGGTGGATGTGCTTCGATAATGTGAACTATTCTGGGAAGGTTTTACTTCAGCTTGTCCCTCGAACTTTTGGATCGTAGGAGAAGCTGCTGTACCCACGGACGGTAGTACCTACGGACGTTGGTCGGGAAATTCCGGGTATTGTCGAGGGAGATCCTAATTGGGGTTCAACGTGTGTGTCACAGCCCTCTCCAGTACCCCAAGAAGTTTCAACGCCATCAAACGAACATTTAAGATTCTATCACATTTTTTTTCAGTTTTAGTAGGACTAAAGTAAAAAAAAAAAAACATGAGCAATTTCTTTTTTTTTCGTCCGTCGCGGATTGTATTATTCATTTTTGTTGTAGGTATCATGATTCCCTATATTTTAAACGTTTTGTTTCTGATATTTAATGATGTAAAACTGTGGTCCTGTCGATGTGACTGGCTTGCAAAACCAAAATGGCGTACCTTTGTACCCACGGACTGAAATTTTTAGTACCCTTGGGTCATACCTGAGTCTTCTTACAATGTAAAGTATCTCAAAATGATGCCTTGTCATCAACGTCCGAAATTTGCTTTCAACAATGATGATGAATTTGAAAGGGCTTGAAGATATGGTGTTAAGTAACTTCCACCTGTTGTAGGATCTACAGACAGTCAATCCCACCTGTTTTCATTTGAAGTCGACTTTTCTAGATTTTGTTGGTTTAATCTAAATTGAGTTTTTTTTTTGTAATGGGCTAATTTTGGCTAAAGGTTTAAATTTGCATATAAATTGAAGTTATTATGTAGGTACATAGAGAACCATACTATCATGAATCTATTATTATTATTATTATTTTTTGTTTAAACACATATTAATTATTCATAACATCAGTAACTCTCTTAAGAATAATGACTTTTTTAAAGAGTTCAGTTAAAAATTACGGATAATTGAAAAAAGAGAAAAACCTTCAATTCATTTTCAAATTTTAATTTCTGTTGGATATTTTATTTAATGTTATTTTCAATGGATATTTGAAGTATTTCAATATAAAATGGCTTATGAAAATGTATTGAGTATAATTGAGTTCCTCAGACCTACTTATATATTCTTTTTTATATGTCCATGGGTACAAAGGCACCTGTCCACGGGGTGAACGGGGTGTTGTACCCACGGTCAAAAAAGATGGTTTTTAAGAAATCTTTTTTGAAGTTGAAATCTTTGAGATTTTCACCTGACAAAAATTGCGACATAAGATGATAAGTTATAGATTCTGCCAAAAAAAAATTCTGATCGATTATCCATTCCCCGAGACCAACAAAAATTGAAAAGTAAATTTTGTCCGTGAGTACAGCAGCTTCCCCTATTAAGTACAATCTGTATAGGGTGTAGTTATGCTTCTCTTTTTTTGACTGCTGTATGATGGAAGACAAAGAACAAGAGCCAAAAAAAGGAAAAAAAAAATGAAAAAAGGACGGAAAAACAAAGAGACTGTTTAATAACCAATTGATTTGTTTTTAAATTGAACACATGTATAACTAAGATTTCAGTAATATTGTAATAATGTATGAACTTAGGTACACTAAACATAGTTAAAAAACATTAAATTATGTTGTTTATTCATTCAAAAAAAAAAGAAAAAAAAAGAATAAAACTATGAAACCGTCAACAAATTACGCAATTTAAGCGGAAAGATTGCACGTAGACATTTTTTAGTCATCAAATTAAACAAAAAAGGTAACAGATAAATTACAATATTAAATCATAATAGGAATATTTTTATACTTATTTAAAATTTATGAATAGAAAATTTTGCAATTTTCATAAAATGTATAACAGTGACATAAATTTTGCGGAAAAAGGAAATAGCTATGAAAAGCGAGGTTCTTAAAACGCAGCTACAATCAACAAACTCAATATTTACACCAAGTTAATAACTGAATACATATACAACTTGATCTGATGTTTGCACACGTAATAATGAACAATTTAATTGTTTAATCTTTTATAAAGCACTACAAATAAGTTCAAATTAAATTTTTCAATTTAACAGTAATTTTCTGAAATTTTAAAAAATGCATAATAGAAAATCCTTGAAACTTTTCTATAACATACTATTAAAAATATGATGAAAACGAAAGTAACTTATTCATTGATTTTATATAAATACATAAAAATAGTTACTTACAACAGAAAAACAAATCGATCGCTATTAATGATGAAAAAAAGATGGCGCATTACGAAATATAGGTGAAACAAGTATAAGAAATACGCAAAATGACATTTCTTGACCAAAAAATCGCTAAATGTTTAACAAATGCTTGAAACGACGTGGGTGGGTTAGGAGGTGGGGTCATCCTCTGATTTTGGAGTAACTCACAACATTAAACTTCGCGCGCGCGGCCAAAACTTCGGCCTCATTTTTTTGTACAGAACCGCTACCACCAACGTTCGGAAGAGTTTCTGAATCTACTTCAGCACTTTCGAAGAAAAAATTCAAAAGTCCCTTTGATTTCCGAATTATGACACCATTTAAACAACAAAGGTGCTTTTTTTTTCAAAAACATCGGCCAATTCCATCGGCTTTTCGATGTTTTTTAAAGCCGATGGGCCGATGTTTCCTGGAAATTAGTATCGGGTGCCAGTGCCGGTGGTTAAATTGTTGAACCATCGCGCCGATGCATCGGCCAGGCCGATGCATTGGTCGAGTCCTAATATTTTATGCTAGAAAATTTCTCGTTTATCAATTTTTCCAGATGGAAAGAAACCCCGAACAAGGAAAAAACCGTCCCCCCCCCCACGCTACCCCTCCCCCCGTTTTTTTTCCTTTTTTTTGGTACGCTCCCATCTATACATCTGAGTTTTGGTACTTTTTGCTTGCTAGCTTGAAAAAGCTTTTTTCTTAGAGACAAAGATAAAAACATCATTGGGGAAAATATTTCAAATACAAATACTGAACCTTCGACTCGGCACGGTATTACCGGCAGGGTGTGCACAAGGGGGGGGGGGACACCTGTTGGCCCGGAACCGAACCTGAAGGAACCCCGAGATTTTCAAAATGAGGGGTAAAGTATGTGTAGAGACGTACGTTATGAACAACCTGGAGTGGTCCTGTAAAAGTCATTTGTGATGGGCCCCAAAATTTCTGTGCACAACCCCGATCACAGGTGATACTGCTGAGAGAAAATATTTTGAAATAGGTGATTCGCTATATAAATCAATTTTTTAAATGAAAGGAAGTTAATTTAGTTACAGATACGAGAGTTTGATGGTGTATAGCCTACCTGAATAGACTGAAAATAAGCTAAAAGCAGTCCAGTGTCATCTACAAATCCCTCATCATACTCAGAGCATGCCACCAAGAAAGTGCAATTTTTTCATAAAAATGCAATAAGTTTTTGTACATTTTATAACTTGCTTATGCTTAAGTATATTCTAGGGAGATACATTTTTATCGAAGCTTTGTTTTTAAAACTTATTTAATAGGAAGATAGCACTAATGACACCATAAGTACGTGATCAGCTTTATTAAAAAATATATATATATTTTGTTTTATATTATTTGTTCTTTTTTTATGCCTAGAAAGAAATATAGATGCAATGAATCCGAAAACAAATCTGCTACATCAGCGATTCTCAGCCAGTGGATCGGTGTTCGTACCACAAAAAGATTTGACCGGTCATCCGAGATAGGGGAGGGTGCCCAAAGCGGGTAGATTTTCGAAGAACGCTCTAAAATTGTAGTTTTTGGATTTTTATCGTAACAATTTCGGTTTTATTTCCTCGCAGGGTTCTTGAACTTCAAAACAGAAAGTGATTTTTGTATTATTTCAAATCCAATATCCGTTTATTATCGAACTTTACAAACATTTGAAAAACCCGCTTTGCCCTACTAGGGAGCGCAAAGCGGGTAAGCTTAACTAATTGTGATTTGGTACATTTGCCAATCAAATATGAAGTTATAAATGATTAAAATAATTGAGTAGCTACCTGACATTATAAAGTAGTATATAAAAAAGTTTTACTTATCCAATTTAAAGTCAGCACATCTTTTCTTTATCTTTACTAATAATAAAGCTGAAAATCTCTCCGTTCGGATCTCAGTCTGTCAGGATTTCTGTGACGTGCATAGCGCTTGACCGTTCGACCGATTTTCATGAAATTTGGCACGGAATTAGTTTGTAGCATGGGGGTGAGCACCTCGAAGCGATTTTTCGAAAATTCGATGTGCTTATTTTTCTATTCAATTTTAAGAACAAAATTATCGTAAGATGGACAAGTAAATTACGAAATTATCATAACGTGGAACCGTAACGTGGGTACAAGCCAATTGGCGAGAAAATTCACCATACATTATTTGTAAATATACAGGGGAACCAAAAGACCTTTTAACTTTTCTATTACGGGCAAAACCGTGCGGGTACCACTAGTTTGTTCATAAAACATTGAGAAATAACTGATTAAATTAATAGAATAATTAATTGCCATCCTAAAAAATACTTTTTAGTTACACTTATCCTATTGAAGTAGAAAATCTAAATCCGCACACGAGTCAAGAAATTATAAATAAATATATGATTTAATACTATACCCGCTTTGAACGAAGGCAAGTTTTTTTTTTAATAATTATAACTTTAAACCTAAAAAAAGAAACAAACGAAATGACTATCGTAGTTTGTAGGTGGATGGTGTCAGAATAACGTTATATTATTATCAAAAAAATAAGCTGGTCTTCAACTAATCACAAGTTACAAAACTTCATTTTTTTTTTTAGGAATGTATCTTTTTTTTTAAAGCCTGGTTGTGCCATGCCGCTTCACTGCTGCTTCGTTGGGAGTGATTAATACTCGGGGGTGTTCATGTAAACACGACATATGTATGCATCGCAGCTTACACACCATGGGGTGGTGGGCACACGAAGCCTACCCGCTTTGTGCGATCTACCCGCTTTGGGCCACCCTCCCCTATTTGCTCGTCCACGAAAAAAAAAAAAATCTTACCCCAAAAATAAAATCATAACATCCTATACGACATTTTTTATGTGAATTTTGTGATTAATTTTCAAAATTGCCTATGATTTTTATGAAATGCTTACTTGTTTATGAGTAGATATTACAATAATTAGCTATCTACTATCTTCACATGCAAATATTTTGCGAAAATTCCTTTAATATTAAAGAAAGTTTCATTTATTCATATATTTCTTTACTACTAGCGGCATCCGAACGGCTTTGCCCGCAGTAGAAAATTTAAAGGTCGTTTGGTTCGCCAGTACAGTTAACGGCTACTATGCGTTAAGATTTTTTTTTTTAAATTTCTTCATATTTTTGGCAGAGTTGAAAACTTATTCTGTAACTTAACAGGAATCAGCCTTAGAAATATTTTAAAAGAGGAAGGAAGTTTCCCTTCTTTGCTTAAAAGGCAAAATTCGACATTTTTCCAAAATGAAATACTATAGAAAGAACGTTGTAATGCAACATTGAAAATCTTACTGAACATAATTTCATAAAAAAAAGAAAATAAAAGCAGACGAATTTTTTTTAACAGTTAAAATATTTCAATTTAAATCCTTTTCAAAATAAGAAAAGGACTTCGATTGCAAAAATCAGTACAGTTTGCAAAGTTATATTGTTAGCAAAATCTTGTTTCTCTGAATACTGAAGCGCTCTCAGTGCCAGTTTTAGTTTCTTTAACAAAAAGCATTTTTTCAACCAAATGCATCTTGTTCTCCTAATTGGATGCAATCCATTAAAATACGTGATAAAACTTGACCGCGGAGAGATGGCGGCTGACCTCGAAGCGGAAATATCATCTGTATCATTTGTACGGTATCAGAAAGTGCCCACAAAATAACTACAGTGAAACCTCCCTTAACGGACACTTCCGAATAACGGACACCTCTAATTAACGGACATTTTTGCAAGTCCCAGTCCCTCAATATAGGCCATTCCATGTAATTCACTCTGAATAACGGACACTCCGAATAACGGACAGTTATTTCACAAACAATTTCCCTTGCGATCGTAGAACTTCCGGGTTTTTTTTTTTTTTCTTTTCACATAATATCTTAGCAACTGCTTGCCTTACAAAGTTTTTCATCCTCCACAACTGATATCCCCCTCCCCCCGTCATTTCCTTATCACTGTTTCTTGGAATTAAAAGGGTGGTAATGGGCAGAAGCAGCGATTCTGATGTCAGTCTAACAATTAACGTACGTTTTTCTTAAGATTTTAATGAATTTTGTACACAATAACTATTTAAAAGTTAAGATAAAAAAGGGGAAACTGGGCGCTTTTTCCAGCTGGGGCTCTCGGGAGATGCAATTGAGCAGACCGGCGCCGGTAGTAGTCGGCTTTATGGCGGCGTGGTTTCGTTGGGTTGTTTAATTTTTAGATATGAAAAAGATTTGCCCATATTCAAGATCATATTGCCAACTGTCAATTATGCAACAGTGATGCTCGAGATAAAATAAATAAATTAACAATAAAAAGTGGGGGAGGGGGGTTGCTCCGCCGAATCGTCGCCGTTGGTAATGCAAAAAAGAGATGTCAAACTGTTTTAACTGTTTACTTTAATTGATTAAATGCTTTTTAAGACAAGTGTGTGCTGTCAGTATACCTTTATTAAGAAAAAACAGATTAATTACACTTGACGTAAAATGTAGTAAACCTTTAGCAATTGTTTCGATTGTGTTCTACAAAGGAAACAACAGCCCATTTTGAAAAAGGTAAATTAAGTAGTTCCTCCTAATAGCGGACACCTCCCAATAACGGACAAAACTTCTAGTCCCTTGACTGTCCGCTATTCGGAGGTTTCACTGTACCAACAACCTATTGCAGATTATATAAATATTTCCGCTTCAAGGTCATCCGCCATCTTTCCGTGGTCATGCTTTATCACCTACACTGCTTTACTTGATTTGCATTGCAAATTTCATTTTCTTTACTTTTTGTATACTTGAAACAAAACTTAAAAGAAATACTTTTAAAATGTTTATTGCTCTTGATTAAAAACAGATAATTTCGTTTCTTCATTTTAAACGTGGTAAAATCTGTCGTGAAAAACGTCAATAATAACAAGGAATCACGAATGTAAATGTATTCATGAGTAGGCAAACTTATGCTCATAGTTATTGATTTAGCTTTTAGATGGCGCAACTAAAATTTAGCCTGTGGTACAGATATGTTGTACTGCGCTATCTACATGCAAACAAACTAACTATATTGAGGTTCGCTTAAAAAACGAATAAACACAATTATATATTCAGGATTTGTGTCATAAAAATTCATTTCTTTATCATTGGACCATCGAGACTGACAAGGAGAGGTTACGGTCTCGGAAATTCAGATCGGGATGAGATTTGGCAGATTAGTAGTATCCCTTAAGGGTACTCTCAGGGTAAAGTAATAAAGCGCACTAGCCATAAAATTCCGAGAAAACAGCCTTTAAAGATTTACGCGCAACTTATTAACTAGTAGAGATTGTCCGTAAACAAGCGCCCGGCGGTCATGTGGGCAGCGCGCTGGGCTTCCATGCTGTCGATCCGGGTTCAAATCCACTGCGAGTGTTTTTTTTTTGTTCATTTATAAAGTAACTGTTACAGCTTTGTACAATTTGAATTGAAGATAATGCGAAATTTTTAAACACGTAAAGCACTTGAATAGAGAAAATGGAGATAAATTAAATCGATACAAGTTAAAATTTGAATTACAACGGCTACAAAATTACTGTGGAGCTTAATTTATAGATGATTTTTAACAATATAGTTGTTATTTATATACATACACCAGAATGATATTTATCATGAAAACATGGAAAACAAAAACTGTTTTGATATCTCGCACAATTTATAAAGGAAGATTGCTTACAGGATCAACTTTTTTGTGAAAGAGTCGTTGGAAAACATACTTCATTTACATTCAGAAAAATTTCTCTTTTGTCAGAATGTTTAGAAGTATACCAGGTATATCGAATCATTTTATCAAAAATTGGCGATGACAGTTGATGGACAATTGATTGTATTTTTATGCAGTCTTCACGGGCATTTATTTCTCTATTATTTTCAACGAGAAACGCGCAATTATGTATATTTTTTATTAAATTCTTTACCTGTCTATAAAAATAGACGTCGCAAGGTTGAACAAGTGGAGTACATTTTGGTGGAATCCCTTTAACTGAAAAGTTGGAGATTTTTCATCATCCTGGAAAATTTGGTCGTATAGTTCAGGTTTTGTTTGTCCTCCCGAAGAGTCGATAATCAATAGAAATTCTTCCTTTCCCACATAAAACTTCAAGCAAACGGTTTAAAAATTCGATGTATAGTCTTGTCGTTACCTTTCCTGATTTCAAAGATGTTATTATGACATTTTTATATTTTTGTTAGTATTTATCAATTGTTTTTTGAATTCGGGGGCCAAAAATACCAGTTGCTTTTTGTAAAAAAACAAATACAAAGGGCAGAACTTTTCCAGACAGGGTAAAAGAATATTGAGCTGTATATGAATGCATTACTCTATTCATGTCGTGCCTTTTGACGAAAATAGTTTTACTTCCCTTTCGAGCCAAAGTCCTGTTGTACGCCGACTGATACTGACATCCTGGAAAAAGGAAATGGGAATTAAAATATTTTGTCAAAACCAGGCGCGGATCCAGAGAGAGGGTTGTGGGGGGGGGGGGTCATGACCCATCTTTTAAATGACCAAATATAGAATAAAATTGCATTTTTGGGACATATTTAAAAAAAAAAATTCCCATTTCGCACAAAAATTACCCTTTTACCCCTCCCTTTCCGAAAATGACCTCCTCCTAAACCAGAAGCTGGATCCGCCCTTGGTCTGAAGATTGTAAAATAAGTTTTTAATTACTTACCAGTTTGGTCAGCATTGATAACATAATCGTTTTTGAAATTCGGTATCAACTTTAACGTCTGGATTACAAAAGTGTCTGCAGAAGCCAAAGTTTCTTCGATCGTCGCAGTTTCTCTTTTTGAAACAAATTTTGTGACTTTTCGCTGACGAATGGCATGCTTCCTTTTGAAATTTTTTTACCCAACTGTCAGATGTTTTAAATTCAAAATCTGTAAACTGTCGTGCTGCTGCTAAAGCCCACTGTTGCAAGTTCCGAGTAGTAACTTGTTGATAATTCTCTCGAGCTTCTAGAAAACGATCATATGTCCAAGAATTGATTACATCGTATTGATCTAATAGATTTCCTCCATTTTTTATTTCTTTCTCCCATTGCGATAAATATTCATTTTTTTAAACCTTTTTTTTTTGTAAGGTTTGTAGATTCCATGAGGGGTGAGCCGTTGCTATGTTCACAACTTTAATTTTGTAATCCAAAGGAAGATGCTCTACCTCTCTTCTTTTTTTCTCTTTTGGTTCGTATTCAGCTGATGAGCTTTGAATTTCGACTTGCTCAAAAGGTTCCTCCTCACAGTTTTCATTTTCATGAGCAAGTTCGTCATCAGTTACAAATATTTTTTCAACCAGCATATCCATAGTACGTTCATAAATTTCTTCGCCCATTAACACTGCTTCATGAGAAATTGAACTTGATGATTCTGCTGCAATCAAATGGTTTTCAGTAAGCAAGCTCTCGTAATAAACGACCGCATCTTTTAATCTCTGCTTCAACAATTCCTTGTGCAATGAATTTTGATCCATTTTGCCAACAGATTTTATTTGTTTCCGGATTACTTCAATAACCGACCATTTCGATTCACAATATTTTAAAAACTGAAATCCTTTTTCACGGTATAGAATGTTCCAGTCTAATATACAGTACAGACGATAAATAAATTTAATGATGAAAACAAATATGAACATTGCAAACAATAATAGATGGAAAATAAAGAGTTGAATATTCAATGAAAAATACAGCAGACGATAAATTTACAAATAACAGAATCAAGGAGCAAAACCATTGCTCGATAAGTACGGTTAGGTTTTTTTAAAATTTGACTACCTGCTTATATGCAATAAAACAACATTCTTACTCATCCACAAAGAAACTGATTATGTTTTTATTGCAAAAATCATTTACTTCGTCAAAGTTTATAATATCTAAAAATGTGTAATCACTTGTTTGTGAGAATAGTAAATAGAGTTTTGCAAACTGCAAAAAGCGGTAATAGTCACTTTATAAATGAACAAAAATTAAAAAACTCGCAGTGGATTTGAACGCGGATTGACCGCATGGAACCCCAGCGCGCTGCCCACATGACCACCGGGCGCTTGTTTACGAACAATCTCTACTAGTTAATAAGTTGCGCGTAAATCTTTAAAGGCTGTTTTCTCGGAATTTTATGGCTAGTGCGCTTTATTACTTTACCCTGAGAGTACCCTTAAGGGATACTACTAATATGCCAAATCTCATCCCGATCTGAATTTCCGAGACCGTAACCTCTCCTTGTGAGATCCTTTCACACCTATTCAAAAAAAGTTTATCGTGATACCAGTATGACACCTTATTTTTTCCATCTGTTTCTAATTTCTACCAGTTTTTCTAACACGATATTTTAGTATATTAATTTAAAATATTTGGCTGAACATTGTGGTAGAGTTAGAAAGTCTATTCTATGTATTACATACGTGAGCGTGAATGGATGTGTCACGCTTGCATTGATTCAAAAATATTCGAGCAGAAAATCTTAAACCGAAGTCCATACAATAATTCGCGTTTTAATTGGATAAAAATGAGTCCCGCAAAATATTCTTCACCAAAAGCTTGGTTATGGCATTCTGATCTGAGAAGTCACTACATTATGAGATTTTATATGTTTTTTTTTTTTTTTTTGAGCAATCACGCGATTACTTATTGCTTTCATTTCACCGTCCTTGATGTTGTGGTTCCTTTTTCAAATTGGATCAGGGACACCAGCACCACCGGCTTCTGCAGGCGCGGCTGTCCCCCGGTCCTGAGCTATCCGCCTCTCCTGGTCGATGGCGTCCATGTCCTACACACACGCGTGCTCATACACACACATGCATACGCACACACACACGCTCATACACACAAGCCCTTACACACATACCACACGCCTACGTGCATACACACAGGTCTACGCACATACACAAGCCTACACATGCACGCACGTGCGCCTACACATACACACAACTATACACAGGTAACAGCCCAGGAGGGGGGGGTAGGCTTGGGGGGGACAGGAGCTGTTTCTAGAAACAATAGCCCCCAATGAGTAGGGCCCTGTCGCAACTCGTGATTGCGAAAAACATAATTTGAATTCAAAATTCAAATTAATTTTTTTTTCCGCTGAATCGAATAAAACCATGACCAGATCGATATTACGAAGATTAACAGCTTATTTGCATAAGAGGTTGTCCATGAATGATGTCACACATTTTCCTCCATTTTTGCCCTACCAAATTTGAGTTGAACCGAACCATTGCTTCGGTCACTCGTCTCGTCAGTGCTAATTCTGTATTAGCTACCAGTTTTGTTTGGCACTCTTGGCTTCCTTAAGAGGTTTTCCATCTCCAGCTCAATCACTTTCCTATGCCGGGCTGATGAGTGCTAATAAGCACGAAACTGCAGTCCTCGGCTGGAAATGACTGAGCTGGCGGTGTATTTCACGTATTTCTGCCTTAGCCCTGGCTATAGGGCGGTAACTTACTGAATATACCTGCCTTGCCTTCAAAATTTGAGTTGAACCGAACCATTGCTTCGGTCACTCGTCTGGTCAGTGCTAATTCTGTATTAGCTACCAGTTTTGTTTGGCACTCTTGGCTTCCTTAAGAGGTTTTCCATCTCCAGCTCAATCACTTTCCTATGCCGGGCTGATGAGTGCTAATAAGCACGAAACTGCAGTCCTCGGCTGGAAATGACTGAGCTGGCGGTGTATTTCACGTATTTCTGCCTTAGCCCTGGCTATAGGGCGGTAACTTACTGAGTATTTTTTATTTTTGGCAATAAATTTGCGTTTTCAATAAAAAGTGGAAAAATTTTTCGCGTTTATTTCATGGGGCAAAGTGAAAAATAAAATATTTTTATCATGAAATATTTTTTATTCGATTTTGAAGATATTTTTAATGAGATAAATGAGTAAACAAAGAATGAATGAATAAATAAAAAGAAAATAAAACAATAAACGAATAAATAAATAAGTTAATATGTGAGAAAAGATAAATGAGTGAGTAAAATAGTTAATGAATAAGAAAACAAGTGAGAAAATGAATGAATAAGGGACTTAATAAATGAAGCAAAATATTGCATTGTGTGGACATGACTCTTTCGTGTATGCATGAAAAAATAAATTATTTTGTAATTCAAAAACATTGAAAAGTTTGGCTCCACTTTTCAGGGACATGATAAGGTTTGCTTCTTGTATAGTTAAGCAGCGCTGTAGTTAGAGGGGGGAGGGGGAGGACGCGGGTGGACGCCGCCCTCGCAAATATTTGATTTTTTTATCGTCAGCATAAATGCACAAAATGTTGCATAAATTGGTTTCAAACCACCTTTTCTCTTGGTGCGTCTCTTCAAACCCTGAAGGGAGTCCCCCCCCCCCTCATTTGCTTCCCAACTACAGCACTGTGCCCAAGTTCCTGAATGATGCGACTCATGGCACTCCAGCTTTGACTCCAGGTTTAACACATGTTTTAAGCAAGGACAAATCCATGCTGCTACAGTTTTAGGCTATCTTTGGTAGCTGTAAGGGTGAGTTTCATGTCCCCTGACCCCTTGTATCTGCTCTTGGCTTCTAGTGTGACGTATCTTTTTTTGGGAGCAATCACGATTGCTAATTGTTTTCATTTGACCGTCCTTGATGTCCGGTTCCTTTTTCAACCCCACCGTCCTCCCGGTAGCCGCTGCTCCTGGTTGGTGGCGTCCATGTCCTACACACACGCACGCTCATACACACACACACGCCTTTACACACATACACGCACGCCAGCGTGCATACACACAGGTCGACGCGCACACACAAGACTACACATACACATCTACGAGTATACACACGTAACCGCCCAAGAGCAGGGACAGGAACCGTTTCTAGAAACAAGCGAATGGGGTAGTAACCAATGAGTAGGGTCCTGTCGCAACTCGTGATTACGAAAAACATAAATTTGAATACAAAATTTCAGAATTCAAATTATTATTACTTTTTAAATATGTACCCCTTGAGCGACGTTTTAGCATTCTGTGCATACGACTCATTCAAATAGGGGGATGTGGGGAAAAGTTAAATAGTTAAGATAGATAACCTTTTTCAAAATGAACAAATTGGAAATTTGTTGTGAAAATTACGGTACATAAAGAAAAAACAATATATTTTAAAACATGCAATGAAGCATTATTTTTATTTTTGGCAGTAAATTTTTACGTCCAAAGAAAAGGTGGAAAATTTTCACTTTTTTATAAGAAGCAAAGTGAAAAATAAAATATTTTCTAATGAAATATTTCCTATTCGATTATCAAAGATATTTTTGATCAAATGAATGAGTAAATAAGAAAATAAATGAAAAGGAAATGAAACAATAAGCGATTAAGTAAATAAGGTAAAGTAGGAAAAAAAGTAAATGAGTGAATAAAATAGTGAATGAATAAGAAAATGAATGAATGAATAAATAAGGGAATTATTAAGTGAAGGAGTGAACCTGAAATAATAAATAAGTTAATATGTAAGTTATTTGGTGAAAGATTGAATGAGTAAACGAAATGAACAATTTCACTCAGGGCTACAGAGAGCCATGGCGGGTCCCTTGTCAGTAATATGACCCCGGGTCCCTTCCGCCCTCAAAAAAGGAAAAAATAAAAGGGGGAAAGAAGAAAAAAAGGAGGAGAAAGAAAACAAAAGGAAAAAAGAAGAAATCAATGGGCGAAAAAAGGAAAAACTTACAACTGGCTTAGTAGAAAACAATAACCTCTATTTTTAGTGCCACAACAGTAAATACCAAAAGAGTAAGTTTTACTTCATCTTTACGTTTTCTCTTATTCGGACTCCCCCTCCCCCACACCCACACTTTTCCTCTCTTTCTTTCTTTATTTCCTTCTTTACTTTCTTTTTTTTTTTTGTGTCAGTGTCGATCCCCCCGCCCCCCCCCCCCCCCAAGGCCCGGGCCCTTAGTTTCCAACTAGGCTGACGTGGTCTCTCGTCGGGCCTTATTTCACTTTGCTCCGCATGCACTTGACTAGCTGAACAAAGCATTTAAAATACTAATAAGCTTAATATTAAACAAATAAATACTGCCATTATTATTAGTAAATCATAATTAATACTTAAAATGTTAATAACTAGAATTTTATCATTTATTAAATTAAATTTTATCACTTATTAAATTATTTTGGAATTAATTTATTTTGGAAACTGCTTGTGTTACCAAATTCTTTGATTTTTCAAAAGCAACTTTTTCTTGAACTGCATAGTTAACATTTTTCCGGATAGGTGACCCTAAAAGCAGAGCAAATATTTCATCATTTCATTTTGCCTCGCTATTTCACTTTGCTCACATTCCCCAATCTGTGTGATAAGCGGAAGTATTTTGTAGTAAAAATCCAAAAATAATTGAAGAAGTTTTATTACTAATAAAACCAAAAATTTAGTGAAAAATCCCGCGCTGCATAATAGATTCCTAAATCAGATAATTATATCAAAATTAACATGAAAATGAGCAACATTTTTAAACTAACTTTTTTATTATATGGTAGCGTTGTATAAACCATAAACATGTATAGAAAAATATTTATTTTCGTTTCTAACAATGGGGTGGTTTCCTTCAGTCAAAAGGACTACTTTTAGTCATTGAAACGGATAGAATGAGCAAAGAAAAAAAAAAAAAAAAACATGGGCCCAGAAAATACTTTCATTTTCCCAGCAGTTTTTTTTTTTAAATTAATTTTTTTAAATGTCCAATTTTTCAAACAAAGCGTAGTATTTATGACGTCACTTCTACGCTTGCTATCAACCATATCGTTGCCAATACACGTGAGTAAAGATGCGAATTAAATATTTAACTCTGTGAGAGTGGCAATACAGAATGGCATTTCATCATTTGTGATGTCATCGCCAAGAAATGTAAACAATGAAAGCTCGCCGATTTAAGTAATTTTTTAAAAATATTAAACTTAAACAAATTATTTAAAAAATGGTCAGATCCTATGTTTTTAAGCATGCTTTTTTAGAAAAAATACTTTTGAAATTTTGGAAACGACCCCATTTCAGAGCATTTTTCGGAGAAAGTGTTTTTGTGTACTCGATGAGCAAAATATAAAAAAATCAGGATGTGGTTGAATGCACATGGTGTTCGGGCATTGGACTCGCTAATAAGGGAAGTATTTGTTCGCTCTTATTGCTCAAAAATAAACCAGTTCTTCAAGGCCAACCAAGAAATGCTGAAAGTTAAAATAAAAGCTTGGTTATAATCTATGAGAAAAATCAAAAGAAAAATATATTTGGTAACAGTTCTTTGTACTGTATATACGGGATTTCAGAGATAAAATTCTCTACTTTTTTTCCTGAACACTAAGTTTCCAAAGATTTCATAATCAAGCGCGGATCCAGAGTAGGGGCAGGGGTCATTACCCAACTTTAAAGAGACCAAAGTTAGCCTAAAGCTGCGTTCTGAAAACTAATATTTCGAAAATTCTTTTCCAAACCCCCTATTTCACCCTATTTTCACTTACGACACTTCCTTTCCAAAAAGGTCCTCTCTACAAGAACTCGATTTTTGCAACCGCTAGGCCCTACATTCTAGTACAGTGAAACCTGTGTAAGTTGACCACTTGCGGTGCAATACTTTGGTGGTCAACTTAAAAAGGGGGTAATGATTATTATTATTATTTTTTTGTAAGTATTGCACCATGCATTCATTTTTTGACTAATTGACACTTACTCTTTCTGTTCAACTCACTTTCATTGTTTAGCATTACTTTGAATCAATAATATAAAATGTTATTCAAATATTTTTAGAGATTATTTTCCCAGAATGATGTATAGTATGTTATGCAAATTTAAAATTTCAGTAAATTGATCAAAAAAAAAGTCTTATTGTTTATGAAAAGTTACTTATTTTATATTAATAGTTCCTAAAAATTTATAGTTAATCAAAAAATAAAATTTTTTTCGTTTAACAACAAAAGAAAAACAAGTTTGGAGAATAAAAGGGTTCTTAGTAGTTTTCCCATGTGGTTAAACTCAAAAGGAGGTTTAGTTATGCTGCTGTTTCATTAGTTGGTAAAATGCTGGTCTGGCATCAAAAATATTCTTGGAAAGCTATAAAAAATAATAAAAATAATAATTTGTTGGATAAAATTTTAAAAAATAAACCAAGTGGTCAACTTACAAAGGTTTTTTTGCAATACTCCAAACCAAACTTGGGGTTCATTAGTGGTCAAGATAGAGAGGTGGTCAAGTTACAGAGGTTTTCTTTCATTATATAAGATAGAACTAATTCCGTTCCTGACAAAAGCGGTCAACATAGACGGGTGGTCAACTTACAAAGGTGGTCAACTTTACAGGTTTTACTGTATTTACTTGAATCGCGATTATTTCAGATAGATCATAAGGTAAAACAAATGCAACTTTTCAGAAATCAATAAAAAGTGATTATTTCATTCGAAAATGAACTAAATTCTACGAATTTTTTTTGACTAATCTAGACTCAAGTAGGATCATTACGCACCTTAAATTACGTTTCATTTCGTCACTGAAATTAATTAAAAAGTTTTTTTTTAATTTGGACTTTTGCCCTTTCTGCAATAAATATCCTGAAAAACTAGTTTAGAGTGATGAAATGTAAATTAAGTGAAACAGATTTGTTTCAAACTGATTATGATAATAAAAAATAATATTACAAAGTGACAAAAATAATTAGTGGAGTCTGTATTTATAAATTCATAATCTTAAGAAAGTACAGCGTGTATTTTCCTCTTTTTCTCGTCTTGTTTTAATGAAATAATAAAGCCTGGTGTAAAAAAAAATAAAAAAAATACAAAAACTAACAAGCTGAGATAAAAAGCGAAACTTTTACATGTGTATAAAACTATTTTCATATTCATATTCATCAAATACACCCTCCATGGAAATCTTTTTTTCTATCCTTCTCTTGTCTAGTTTTGTGTACAAATTTCGATGTACGTATTTCTATGACTATGTTCAAAATTGCACTGAATAATCATCTGAGGTCTTATTTTTAACCGACTTCAAAAAGGAGGCGGTTATCAATTCATACCGTATGTATGTTTTTTTTTTGTTTGTCCACTCATAGCGTCCTACCTAGTGAACCGATTTTGATGATTCTTTTTTTAATGGATAGGGGATGGCTCAACTTAGGTCCCATTACTTTGTTTGACCATATTTGTTCTTTAAAAAAAGTTATGGGCAAAAAACAGTAAATTTTATGCAATTTCCCTATTAAATGATTAAAATGACATTGTAGCGAAGTTCGCACCTTTCATCCGTGGATAACGGTGGCTCAGTGGTAGAATTCTCGCCTCCCACACGAGCGACCCGGGTTCAAATCCCGACTAGGACAAAGTGAATTTTACTAAAATTTCGTTTCTACTGTTTCCCGTATTTTCTCGAATCTTCTATTAATTTCTGTATCTTTCCAAGTCTGGAAAGTTCCAGCACTTTCTCAAGTTGTATATAAGGAGATGTAACGTTCATTCGTGGTTCTGAATAAAGATCTCGAGTTGAGACTAACGAGTATTCGCTTCATTTGGCGCACATTGTCTTCGCTATCTTCATCTACGCGACAATATGAAACTCATTGTTATAAAAGTTTGGTACCATATAACAGTAACATTAATAGTAATTATAATGATAATTTTGAATGAAGGCTTCTCTGAAGCATGCATCAAATTTCTTCAAGGGATATTTCGATAATGGGGAATCTGGCGCTGTCGGCTCATTTTTGGCGTAAATAATTTTATTTTAGTAACCCTGCTGATTTATAGTAACCCTATGTGAATTATCAAAATCTTCCTTTCTTCAGTGCTATTGCTCCATAGTAGGGGTAAACCTAACCTGGAAGCGAGGTGATGCAGTGATTAGGATCTGCTTAGCCTTCACAATGCTACCATTAGGTTTGACTCAACTACTCTGTAGTATTTTTATCATTATCATCTATGCCGATAACAGATGATCGGGGCTAAGTAAGAAAATACAGGATTGCATCATGAGCAACTTAGATTCTGTGAAATGTATATTAGTTAGGAAAAACGTAATACTTAAATGGTTATAATTAAATTAACTACGCATGATTTCCAGAGAGGAACAAAGATAAGTTTTTAGTGCCAATCGCTTAAAGTTTAACGCGTGTCAATAGTTTTTTTTTTAGTATGGAGCATTTTTAAGAAAAAAAAATGTGAAGTTTCGTGATGGTAACTTTCTATTATTTCTGAAATACCTACATTTACCCTAAAAAGAATGAAATAAAAAAATTTTGAAAAAAAATAGAACCGACTTCAAAATTGCTCTAAAAAGTGAAAAATAATTTTATTCTTTAAACACCATCGATAATGCTTTTAAACATAATTTTTGAAGTTGGCGCGAAAACAAAACGTAAAATCCAGTGTAACCATGCTTCGTTCATATTTTTTTTCCAGAGAAGTATCCAAAGTTACGAACGAAACATTTATATCGCTATTCAAATATGCTGTCATCAATGCATAATGTATGTGATAGTGAAGAAACTGGTCCTGGTTAAATTTATAGTTGTATTTGATTTATGGCTGTGAATGATTTTATCTATCGTTTTTGCGCCAACTTCACAAATTATGTTTAAAAGCATTATCGATGGTGTTTAAAGAATAAAATTATTTTTCACTTTTTAGAGCAATTTTGAAGTCGGTTCTATTTTTTTTTCAAAATTTTTTCAACAATATGAAAAATTTCCCTTTATACTCCATATTGACAATTGTAAATCTGCCGACAAGCATTAATTTGTAATATTATCTTGAAAACCGTCTGTAAAATAACTTATCTGAAACCGTTCCTTGATGTTCTATCGAATACTTAAGCATCATGAATGTTGATGACTGAAAACATTTGTCGCCCTGTAGAATCTTTTTCCAAATTCTTAATTTTGGAGATAAGTCCTCTTAAAAAATGATTGACATCTGTTTAAGCAGTTACAGATTTCATTGTTTACAACAAATTTGACGGTAAATCTTGATGTAATTTCAGGATTTCACATATAAGAGATTGGATTTCACACGGTTATAATTTGTCATATCTGTTGAACATTCGCTTTAATGTCCCAAGATCCCGGTCGCAAAGGACAAACGAAAGTCCTCTCAAAGGAAAGTCATCAGCAATATTGTTAAATTTCTTCAGTGTTATTTCTAGAAAAAGTCTCCTGCAGTGTTGTTTTTATTTTGACCAGCGTACATCTCACCGAAAGCATGCAGTTTTTTCGCAGTTCCTAGAGTGATGTTAATAAAACCCCTGAGAAATTAGCGAATTTCATTCGGATTCCGTGATTTTGAATCCCCTCCCCCCTAACACCCCGAACTGACGAACTTACCATTGCCGGAATTATGTTAGATCAAAGGAGTTACTTGTTTTTACTTCATTACGCCAAAAAATCTATTTCTTCTATGATCTTGCCATTGCGTCTTACTATTTCTTCCTTCGCGTTTAGTGCAGAAATGGCATAAGTCCGGGACTTACGCTCTTTCTGCACTAAACGAAAAATGTGACCCCTAAATAAAGTGCTTCGATGTACAAGAATTGACTTCTCTGCTACACTAGTCGATGTCTCTACATGCAAGCATGGGAAAACCACAACTAACTCAATTTTGAAAAAAATGCGACTTATCCCCTTTCTGCAATAATCGATTCACTTGAAGTTACAAAAATGGTTAAAATAAGAGGCAGAATTAAGAAATTCAAAGTTTGAAGCGAAAAAAAAGTGAAAAAATACGAAACCTCATTTACGACTCCCCCCCCCCCCTTTTCTAAAAACGACCCAACCCATTCTACAATCACCCACAATTAGGAGCTGCATCCGCCCTTGATCATTTATGATTCTATCTATCTATCTACCTATCATTATTAATCTGCAAATTAACTGATTTGTTCCATTAATGAGCGGTGTATCGGGGGGGGGAGTCCTCCCCTTGCCGCCTGTCACTTCGTGACATTTCGCCAAATTTGGCGACTAAACCCGATAAACTTCGCCAAATTTCACGCTACTGGTATGACATTTGAAGATTTTAATGGTATATTTTCTACTATTTACATCTCCAGCACGTTAAAGTTTAAAAGGATGAGCCGTAGTGGAATGACTTCCTCCGGATATCCTGTCACCAACAGTACCTAAATCGGCCTGGGAAACGTTGACAGTCCGAAGGAGCTAGGGTTAGAGACAAACGCGTACAGATTTTAATTAACGAGCTGATGTGTGCATCACATGACTTCCTTTTACTCCAATTTAATGTCATTTTCCCATTATCGGCAATTTTAATGTGATTCAATAGTTTACTTTCTAAATATCACCACCAGTGGCCAAGTTGAAACCAGATTTTAAAAAAAAAAATCGCCAAATTTGTCACGAAGTTAGCGACAAAACTTGGCGACCTAAAGACTGGCGATATATCGCCAAGTGTCCGCCAAATTATAACACCACTTGAGTATCCATCGAAATTAACAATGATTTCCAAAAGATCCCCTTAAAAACAACCGAATGCAACCAAAAGGAGAGGTGCACAACTAGACCCCACTCGGAGTCTACGTATCAAATTTCAACTTTCTAGGACATACCGTTCTTGAGTTATGCGACATACATCCGCACATGCGCACACACATATATACGGACGTCACGAGAAAAGTCGATGTGATTAACTCGGGGAATGTCAAAATGGATATTTCGGGTGTTTATACGTTCTTAGGCACTTATCCGCGTGTGGTCGGGTTGAAAAACAAAACTCAACATTAATTGAGGGGTGAGCAAAATGGAAATTAAGGCCGAATTTTAATTGAAAATTTTTTCGCGAATACAATACTTCCTTTTTTGTAAAAGGAAGTAAAAATGTAAGTTTCTCACGTACCAAGTTGTAAGCGTCATACGCTTATGTTGTAGCCTCTCCATGTTGGTCTAGTATACAAAGAGATGACTTCGGAATCCATATCGATAGTTCGTCGAAGATATAAGAATCATACACTGAATTTCATTTTATGTTCCTAAGAAATCATTTATTGGGAGTCAAAACATCAAAATTTCTCTTATCAATGAAATGAGGGTTTTATTTGGTTATTCGAGGGTTAATCCTTTGAGTTCCGAATTTATATTCGTTAGTCAGCTTAAGTTTATCTTCCAAGTTCTGAATTCTTCAAGAGCTGGATACTGTAAGTAATAAGAGAAAAAAGGCTTAGCACAATAGTTATTCAAGATAGACACTTTATTTTCTTTCTGCAATTAAGTAGAAAGAATTTTGAACTTACTAAATCCAACTTCAGAAATTTTCTAAAACCCTTACTCTATTCCCCAAAACCACGGAACTTATCTCACCCACACCGTCTGGTTTCCATGACAACGACATTCCCTCTGCACGCGCCACCCCTTCATCCCTGGACGTCAAAGTACAAAACCTCTAGCTCTTCATTCTTTCTCTCGTCGATGTGTGGGGAGAGAAACGAATGAATAATAATAAAGAGGTAAAAAATCCAAAAGGTAAGGAAAATTCGCAGGGGACGGGAGCAAAAAAGATTAGAAGAAAAAAAGTTGGGAGAGAAAAAGAAAAAAAAAAAAGATGAGAAAAAAAGTACTAAATGAATGAGAGCAGGAGTGAGGAAAAATGGCGGAGTGTATTGAGGAAAAGAAATTCAGAGTTTAAAAAAGAAGTGATGATTTTTTGAAATATACATCCATTGCAACTGCTATCGAAACAGAAGAAACCCTCTCTGCTACGAAGTTTATGGAATACCGACGTAGCAAGGAAATAAACAACTGATTGCTTCAGGTGATCGTTTTGAAAGTTGCAATAATGCTTTTGAAAAATTCTGATGTGGACACCACACTACTTCCTTTTGCATCTAATAAATACTCCATGTTTTTCTAATAACTTAAAAAAATGGGTGCTTGCACTTATGTACGCCCGATTAGAGGAAAGGGAAAAGACGAAATATGGATTTTTTACCTTTAACAGTGCCTTAGAGTAAGCAAGGAAACACTTTAAGTACTTCATCCCTAGTTTGTCGATGCAAAAAATCGTTTTACAGAGGTTAATTTTCCCAATATCGACAATTTTAACGTGATGCAATGAATAGCTCTATAAATATCGCCAATAGCGCCAAATTGAAACCAGATTCCGAAAATAATTCTTTTCGCCAAATTTGTCGACAAGTTGGCGCCAAGGCGACCAAAAGCTAGGCTATGTCGCCAAGTGATCTCCAAATTATAATATCACTTGAGTATGCATTGAAATTAACGCTGCTTTTCCCCAAAAAGCTGTAAAAGGCCCCTTAAGGTGCACAACTAGACTCCACTAAGAGTCTACGTACCAAATTTACACTTTCTACGGCATACCGTTCTTGAGTTACGCGAGAAAAATACATACATACGCACAGGGGCGGACTGGCTGACTTTGGCCCAGTCGGCAAAAGAATATTTTGACCCACCTACCGCTAGTTCCTAGTTTCCTTTAAGTTTCTTAATCAAATTTTAAAGTTCTAAAAAAAGAAAATTGTGAAACGTAAAATAAAGCTACCACTGACACATTTTTTATGTACCTTGAAAGAAAGATACTAATGGTCAGGGCCTGATTGCTGAATAGGCTAACTAGGCCGTAGCATAGGGCCCCCATTTTTTAGGAGTCCCCAAATGACCTAAACTTTTTTAGCCAATGGTTAAAATTGTAAGGATTGACTGCATAACATAACCCCCCAGTGCCCCCTGTTTCTATTACTTGGTGAGAATTAACTACAAAGGGGCCCCAAAAAACCATTTGGCCTAAGGGCGCCTGCTATCTTAATTGGGCCCTGCTAATGGTCATAAGACTGAAAAGGCACATCTTTATTCTTCTGTAGTGACAACATCGGAAGGACACGAGGAAAGGGAGGAATCAGGTAATTCCCCCGGAAAGTTTTCGAAATTGGTTGATCTATATAGGCCTAAGGAGAAAAGAATCGGAAGAAGGGGTTCTATAGTTCCCTTCCAAGCGATATTTTCAAAGTTGATGTCAAAAACCGCAATTTTACAATTTTTGGTAATGTTAGAGGAAAGGGGAAAAGAAGGGGTTCCCTCATGATTTTGTCTTCTTTTTTTTTTTCTTCCAAAATTGAAGTCTATTTAAGTCTATCTTTGTTTACAATAGAATGTCAGAGGCTCTTCCCAGATTTTCTCCGAAATAGGAAGTTTCAGAAATGCAATTTTAGGCTACCCTTGGTAAAATTAATGGAACAGGGAAGCATCGGGAGCTTTCTCGTTTCCGCTCTCAAACGTTTCGACTTTGAACTACTTTTAAAAAACGCAAAAATATCTTTGGTCACGTTTGAGAGAGTAGAAAACTCAGTGATCTCATTTGGGAGCATTTAAAAACTGAACTATATCTAACCCAATTTTAAACTACAATTCAGTTACCACAGGGAATCCGGCGACTCTGCCGACATTGAAAATTTAAAAACACGATCTTATGTTTGGGAATATTTAAAGGAAAAAGGAGTTTTCCCGAGTGTTTCCCTTAATATTCTTTTGGAGGGTGATTACCTCTTTTAAGCTAACCTTTGACCCTAAACTTAATCAACCCTCCTTGCCCCTTAAAAGTTTAAACAAAACTTCACAGAAGCGAATTTTTTTCCAAAAGTTAAAGATTCACACAAGCCTGCCCTTGAAACATCATTCCCTCGTTTCAACCACTTATTCAACCACTTATCCATAAGAACATGATTCGAATATATCTGAATGTTTTTTGCATTACCTTTAAAACTAAACATTGAAAAGCTTTTTAATATTTTAAAAATATTTACTATCAAAACACTTGAACTTTGTAGAACCTATACCAAAAAGTAAGAGAACCTTTTTTATTTGACCAAATTTCTCTTAAAAAGTACCCTTTTATCAGAACGCGCACTGCCCTTTTTTTGGTCTGAGGAAAGCACTAGTTCCCTCTGGGTATTTTTTTCTGAAACTGAAATGAATTTTAAGCTACAGTGCAGATAAAAGGGTTACGGAACTCTCCCATGAAAATTTCTATCAGTGAAATTTTAAGCTATCTTTGGTAATTTTAAGGGACTGGCGAAGGTTTTACGATTTTGTTTGGCAATTTTTCGATATTTAAATCTGAAAAACTCAAATAAGGGCACTTGATCCAAGAACCATGTAAGTCCAGACTAACTCATTTTCGGTAAGACCAACAAAAACCATCAGTGTCCGATAGAAAGGCTAATATCTTCCCCACATTATTTACTACAAAGCAGAGGTACGATCTTATATTTGCGTCTCGTTTTTGCACCAATAGGAACATCAATATTCTCCCCACGCAAAAATTGAATTAAAAAAAGGGGAAAAGTTTGGACGTAACTGGTTCTTGCATCAAGGTCCTCAATGGGGTTGTTTCCTTCAGTCAAAAGTACTACTTTTAGTCACCAAAATTGATAGAATAAGCAAAAAAAAAAAACATGGAGCGACGAAAAAAAACTTTCATTTTGTCAACCCTCAATTTTTAATATGTCCGATTTTGAAAATGAGGCGTGGTCTTTATGCCGTCACAGGTGATAGACTTTGGCGTATCTCCACTGGCGCCATGAATGCGTACGCTTGCTGTCTACCGCGTTACCAGGTTATGATTATTCAGAAGTGAAATAAATATCCCACTCTACGCTTGCTATCAACTATATCGTTGCCAGTACATGTGAGTAAAGAAGCGAATTAAATGATGCGATCTGCGTTAATGGCATCTCATCAGTTGTAATGTCAGAAGCGTAAAAAATGAAATTGCACCATTTAAAATAATTGTTGAAAAATATTAAACTTTGCCAAATTGTTTAAATAATGGTAAAATCCTATGTTTCTAAGCATTTTATTCAGAGAAAAATGTTTTTCAAGTTTCGAAAACAACCCCATTGTAGACTTTAGACTATTGTTGGTGACTATAGGACTACAAAGAGACCTCATACCTGAAATACCTTAGGGACTCCATTTAGTCTCAATCTGACTATGATTACAACTAATGTTGCTCAAATTAAAAAAAATGCCCCCCCCCCCTGGTTGCAATCCTAAATTCGCTTAAGTTCAGGAGCAGTTCTCCCTTCTAAGTCGAAATTTTGTCCTGTTTCAGATTCAGTTTATCGTAGTTCTGGCTTGCTTTCCCGTATGCGATTCTGAGATGAAAATACTCGCATAGAGATAATATACAATAACACCAACGAAATATCTTGCCAACTGACAGTATTTAATTGAATCGGTTACAACCAGTGAATACCAGGGGCGTGCACATAAATTTTGGGGTCCGTCACAAATGACTTTTACGGGCGCACCTCCATCTTGTTTCTCCCTACACATATTTCACTCATCATTAAAAAAATCTCGGGCCTCCTTCAGGCTTGGAACCGGGCCGACAGGTGCCCCCCCCCCCCGCATGCCCCAACTCATTTGTATTAACAGCCCAAACATGACCCAAGCATTTATGGCAGGGCCGGGGCCGCTTTGTCTAATGGTGGAGGCCCCTTCAATTTTTGTTAATGGATGTACAAATATAAGTTTTTAACCCTCTTTTTTCGTCCCGGGCCCTTTTTCAGGCCGCGTCGGACCCCAATTTCTCGGTCCTTCCCGTTTCGTCAATGTGGGAGCTATGGCCCCCAAAGCTCTAAAGACTAGAGAGAAAGTTGATGAGAGGAAAGCATTTGGACGTGTAGACTTGGCTATTTACTTTGGTCCCTACTAAGGATGGAAAAAGAATACATAAACCTGTTTCCAAACGCTTTTTTCACATAGAGAAAACAAATTACCTGTTTTTTTTTTATTTTTTTTTCATAATGATATTTTAAAAAATGTTAGGTGTGAATTTATATGTATTAAGTTTAATAAAAAAAATTGCTGAAAGTGGCCCACTCGGCGATTGGCCCAGTCGGGTATCCCCGACTAACCGACCTGGCCATTCCGCCCCTGCATACGCACATGCTCTACGAACTTACAGACGTCATGAGAAAACTCGTGGTAATTGATTCGAGGATCAACGGATATTTCAGGCTTCTATACGTTCTTAGGTACATATGCACGTGAGGTTGGGCTAAAAATCAACTCAACATTCATTTGGAGGTGAGAGAAATAAAAATTTAGGCCGATATTTGATTGAAAATTTTTTTCGCGAATACAATGCTTCCTTTACTGTGTAAAAGGAAGTAAAAACGAGGTACTTCATACTCTTAAGTTCTAATAGCACTTTTTTTGACTTTCCTATAGTAAGAGGGAGGTTAGTGCATTGAAAAGTTTTGGGCTACATTTCACCAAAACTGGTACTAATTTACCTTGATTAAGGGATAGGTAAGTGAACTGTAAGAAATTTGCTGGTACGCTGCACCAAAGAGGTGCAAAACCGACCACGGCAATTACCGACTGGGGTTTCATCACGACTCCGCCTCCTTAACGGGTGACGTGTGGTTCCCCTAAAATCTCTGTTTATGGCCACTTACGACTCTAGACGTCATGGACTCAGATATAAGAGCTGGTCCGGTGGCGTCTATTGCTCACATAATTTACGACCCCGAAGTCGCTGAACTGATACAGATCTGATGAAACATTCGTAAGGGGTGAAAGGTGGGGATTTAGCGTTTCTCAGGCAGCACCACGTGGAGGCCCCACTGTTACGGCTCGTACCAAGGAAGTATAATTTTGTTGGGTACTAAGAGGGAAGCTAATGAACTGTGAAAAAAAAATAGTGGTATGTTACACCAAAATGGTTCCAAATTTGTTAAACATTAGGAGGGAGGCTAGTGCACTGTAAACAAACTGCTGGTACGTTGCACCAAAAGAGATGGAAATTTTTTCTGTATTAAGAGAGGAGGCTAGTGCACTGCAAAAATTTGGTGTTACGTTGCACCAAAAAGGATGCGAATCTGTCCTGAGAGAGTCTAATGCACTGTTAATAACTGATGGTAATTTGCACCAAATATGGGACAAATTTGCTGGATGCAAAGAATGGTGTTTATTTTTATTATATTTTGATGCGAGAACAAAAAATCTCATTTCTACGAGTAGAGGTTTGATACTGATACCTGTTTTCTATAGTGTCTACCTAATAGACTTAAAATAACTTCGAATGCTGAGTTTATTGCTAGAGCTATGAGTAGGGGAAGAATGGGTACAGTAAGACACGGGAATTCAATTAGTTTTTAGTATTAAAAACCACGGTAATCAATTTCTTTCAAATGGCTATGAGTAGGGGAAGAGTGGGTACAGTAAGACATGGAAATTCAATTAGTTTTTAGTATTAAAAACCACAGTAATCAATTTCTTTCAAATGGCTATGAGTAGGGGAAGAGTGGGTACAGTTAGACACGGAAATTCAATTAGTTTTTAGTATTAAAAACCACAGTAATCAGTTTCTTTCAAATGGCTATGAGTAGGGGAAGAGTGGGTACAGTAAGACACGGAAATTCAATTAGTTTTTAGTATTAAAAACCACAGTAATCAGTTTCTTTCAAATGGCTATGAGTAGGGGAAGAGTGGGTACAGTAAGACACGGAAATTCAATTAGTTTTTAGTATTAAAAACCACAGTAACCAATTTCTTTCAAATGGTACAATATTTGTCACTGTTATAGGTAGTATAAAAATGGATCTCTAGAAAAAACAACGAATTCACGCAAAAAATAAATAAATAAATAAATAAATAAATAATAAATAAATAAAAACGAAATTCAATTTTGTCTCACTGTTCTCCCACTAAGTGGGAACAGTACGACATATACTTTGCGAACTAGCAAACTTTCAAAGAATCTAAATTTACCAGGAAAAATGTAAATGGTTATTGCCATTTGGTTTTCATATGAGCTATTGGCTTTGGCAAAGTAAATTTCATGTCGTCTTGACGCACAGAAGTGACATCAACTGCATATTTGTTTGGGACTGAGATCGTAGGCTTTTAATGATTCTGGATTAATAAATTGACTTAAAATGTCATCTTGTGATGTAGCATTGGGCAAGATGGAATTCTTTCACTGTAGCTTTTATCTATCACTAGTATAACTGCTTCTTTCCTGTCTTTCAGAAAATCTCTAAACTAGCTTACCTGACTTCTTTTTTCCAGGTATGTTAAAATTTTGAAATGTGGAATTAGTTCATGACGCAAAACTATTTTTACAACAAAGTTTCCCCAAATCTTAATGTTCAAATTTATGTTTTGATTAAAAGTTTTGCCAAGCTTTATAGAATCTTCTTGTGAAAGTTTTTCGTGAGGTCATTAGTAATAGATGTTTAAAATTTATTTAGAACTACAAATGTTTATGTCAGATTATGTTGAACATAAGTACTGTTGCAAATTTGGTAAATGTTTGTTAGTTTTATATTTTTATGAGCTTAATTTGTTATAATCTTGCTAAATTTTTCATTAATGCATTCATTTTTGCTTACAATTACAGTCGACTCCCGCTACAACGCGATCCGACTTACGCGAAATGGCTATAACGCGAGTTTTTCCCTGGTAAAGAATTTTATTCCTAACGCGAATTCTTCACCCGCAACACGAAAATTTTCCGAAGGGAATCGCGGTTTTTTCGTGAATGGACCTTCATCCCTTTGGCATCACTGAGAGCGGAAATTCCCACACCGTACTAGTCTAAACATCGCTTATACAAATAACTACTCCTCATTTTCCAATTAATTTTTTCATTCTATATGGGAAAGTTTATGAAATATAATGACACCTAAAAGCACTGTTTCATTTCAAGTTTGTGAAGATAGAAGGAAAAAGAGAAAGCTTCAACAACTTATAGTGCATTTGTTTTTCTTACTACATAATATACGTACAGTAGTGGTTTATTTACGTCTTCCTTTCCCATTGATCATTGATTTTTTGCCTCATAGCAGTTTTTTATGTTAAAAAGAAAGTTAAAAAAAAAAAAAAAAACAATAAATAAAAATTAAATTTTTTTATTTAAGAAACAGTAATGTATAGTCAAGAAATGTTTTTTAACAGTTTGAGGTGGTGTTTACAAGTGTCTTTAATCGTATGGGTATGTTTATAAAAGTTTTTACAAATGCTCTTTACCACAACGCGAAATTTCAACTTACGCGAAGGGTCTTGGAACGCATCCCTCGCGTAAGTCGGGACTCGACTACCTTATTTTTAAAGTGTTACATATTTGTTTTGCCTGCTTTTCACCAGCATCTTTAACATTGGAGGCTCCGCCTGAAACTGAAGAAATATCGCCATGTTGGCATCACTTTTAGAGATTATTTTTTGGCGCCGAGAAATCTCAAAATGTCGTTAAACTTGGCGATATTTTTGTTGGCAATAACTTGGAAAAGCAAGACTTCAAAAGATACTTCCTATCTCAGATGAATAACGGGAAAAAAATATTGGATTCGAGAACAGTCCCCCCCCCCCCCCTCCTCTTTTTATTCTGGTTGGCGTTCTCGGTTGTTTTACATCTCTTGGTTTTACAATACGTATCGTAGCTGTTATTAAAGACTAGAAAATCGCCACTCAAGATATGACGGGGTGAAAATTGCTTCTGTATTTGAACGAAGCAATTGCCAGTTTGGCGATACTTTGATAGCTGAAATTTTAACCCTAAGTCCAGTAGATTAACCCTAAACTCCAGCAGATAGCGGTCATTGCAGACCACTTTTTCATTTCTTCATTCCCTAGAAATTACACTGTCTTACCAGTAAAACAGTTAAGTTACCGGATCCAGTTCCGTCTCGTTACAATAAAGCCTTTCCCTGCACGTCGAACATTACCAAAACTAGTATGTTGTGGCTATCACGAAACTTTCTTCTATATTTCTCTTTTCTTTCTTTTTTTTTTTCCTGATCCCTCCCCATGCTTGACGAGGAAGCAATATTCCCAACAAAAACAAAATTACACATGCAAAAACTTCACGACCATCCCAATGTCTGAATTATTGCAAAAGCAAAGCAAAGAGCTAAAATCGAAAGTTATTTTAAAAGCCTTGCTTGAATTAATTACAAATATTTTATTTGTTAAAAAACATAAGATGGCAACAGTTAAAAATTTTAAATCATTGAGATAATATTTCCGATCATTTCCATACAATTGAAATCACGAGAAATACGCAGACGATAATCTATTACGATTTATCTTTCTTATTGTTGCTTTAATAAATCTATTTTTATTCGCTAAAAAATAATGATAATAAAAATAAATCAGCACCTCTTGGCGCGATTGGCGCCAAAATTGAACCAAAGCCTGTTTACATATGGATTCACATATATTCCAAATTTCAACCAGAACGTAGCATTGCTTCTTGAGATAGGGCACTCACAATGGAAAAAAAGAACGGGCGATTGCGCTACCCCCTTTTTAGCTGTTGACACCAAAATAATATCAGCTCTTATACCCACTAAAGGCTACTTGCCGATAAATTTTTCTTTCATTCCGTTCATTATTTCTTGAGATACAGCAGTCACAATTGACGACAAAAAAAGTTCTACAGCTCAACCCCCGTTTGAGTTATTGACACCAAAATTAAATCAGCACCTGTTCCTGTTAATGACAACATATGGACCAAATTTTGTTCGATTCCACGAGTTACTTCCTGAGGAATAGCAAGCACGCGAAACTCAAAAAACGTCCCATTGCTCCACCCCCTAAGAGGAATTCGCGCCGAAAACCAATGGGCACAAGTTCACATAGGGGCACATATGTTTACCAAATTTTGTTCGATTTCATGTGGTAGTTTTTGCTGTAGAGTGGCCACAAAAAACTGATCACACACAGACGTGACACACACACACACACAGACAGACAGACATTTTCCAAAAATAGTCGAAATGGACTCAGCACGACTCAAAATGTTCGAATCCTTCAAAATTCGAAAATTACTTTCTTCTATATATTAGATATAGAAGAAAGTAAAAATATAATCAAATTATCATGTCGTGCCACGAGTTTCATTGTTGATGACATCAGCGTTATTCGATCATTCGGTACTATATATATTAAAGATGCTACGAATAAGCCATGTCTGTACCTATACAAATAGGAATAATTGTAGACTCTCTCTTCCACAAATACAAAGCCATTTTAGAGTGCGGCTAATGGAGAGTTTGTCAATTTTCGCAATTTTCGAAAATGATTGGATTATGAAACTGCTTAACATGAGTTAGTTCTACTCGTAGAGGACTATTTCGGCAAACTTTGATTCTGCATGTATGAAACCATTTTGAAAAGTGTTAACATTGCTGATGGAAAAGAAAGTTATGTCTAGAAATTATTGCCGAATTTTTCCTTCTCTTTTTTTGAGCAATCACGATTGCTTATTGTTCTCATTTGACTGTTTTGATGTCCTATCTTTTTATTTTCCCACCGCCACCCTCCGCACCCTGTCACCGTCGACCGGCTCCTCACGATGCTGCTCCTATAGCGAAAGCCGTCTCCAGGTTGCATCCATGTCCTACACACACACGCATACATACACAACTACACACACATTCATGCCTGCACACTGACACAAACACATATGCCTACACACACATACACATCCCCCCACACACATACACACATTCATATACACAACTACCCACACACTTATGCCAGCACACAGACAAACACACATGCCTACACACACATACACATACCCCTACACACAAACACACATACCCCCCCCCCACACAAACACACACGCCTACATACACACACTTGTGATTGCGAAAAACATAATTTGAATTAAAGATGTCAAAATTCAAATTAATTTTTTTTTTTTTTGTGAAATTTATCTGGGTCATGAATACGTAATTTGCTGTTCTCAAGTAGTAGTCTGAAAAAGTCACAACTCTAAAATAAATCTCCTAATAATTTAAGAGAATCAGTAAATAAATAGACATAAGTTTCAGACATAAGCATATCGCAAGCTCTATTTGTTTCAAAAACTTTTAATCGAAACTATGAATTTTCACGTAAACTAAAATAATTTTTTCTTGAAGTTAGAGTTAAAAAGGTATACGAAAGAACCAGTAAAAAAATAAGAAAGAGGGCATTAAATCTCGCTTGTGCTGTAGCAAAAATGGCTACCATAGCAACGCAGTTTCTAAGTTGAATAAATGGCACATTGGACTTCTTTTGATCTCGGATTGTGTAACTAATTATTGCCATTGAAAAATTCGTATCGTAAATGTTTTGAGTGGTATAACTCAATGAAATGTAAGATTTGATTTGGAGGTGAGAAAATAATGTAACGGATTCGGTGCGACTTCCACTTTCTTGAAATGAAGACACAGTTCTTGATAAAAACATAGGAGCTTTATTTACACTATGTACAGGAGAAATCGTTAACAACTGCTAAAATAATCACCAGCAATTAAGCAAATATCACTCAACACCGTAAACTCAACGGTTACACTCGTATCTACTTCCAAATACGAAAACAACACAGCGAAATGCCTCGCTATAAACAGAGCTAATACACACTCTCAGTACAAATTCTCAATCGAAACTCAAACTTTTTATCACGCGGGACGCCTTTATAAACATCGAAAGAAATCTCTCAAATATTCCACACGCTTCTGGAAAAAAAGTAGACCGTTATCAAATTTTATCAATGAACAAAAAGGAAATAGGGGGGTCGTATACTTTAGCCATAAGAAAAGGGGTTGTATATTCATTACGGGAAACTATTTACAGGTTACGTTACTACTATAATTGCTATTTACAGGATTTGTAACATTGCCCCCTTCCTGAGGACTGCACGTCCCGGGCAGTACAATCCCCAGAAAGGGTGCCAAACTTCTATCACAAGTTCACAATTACACACATTAAATAATAACCAATAGTGCAAAGGAAACACAATAATAACAAGAAATATTACTAAACATTAAAAGCAAAAATTATCTACAACTTTCATGTTATCAACCATTGTTGTTTACGTAATACTCATGAACTATGGCCATAGTATGGGGCTAACCGATCATAATGTACAACCCTAGGTTTTACATTAGGTGATTTTTGGATCCTCACAACGACGTCATTTAGTCGGTTAAGGACTTTGTAGGGTCCATCCAATGCGACTGCAATTTGGGTGAAAGACCTTTCCGTCGGATGGGATTCCATAACCAAACCTTGTCGCCTTCGTTGAATTCATGTCCAGTAGACCTTGTGTCGTATCGGGTCTTCATCTTCTCCGCCGCGATGTTGATTCGCTCTCGTGCGAAGTTATGAACGTCTTCCAACCGGGCCTGGAGATCCTGGATGTACTCCTCAGGCGATGCAGGCGCATCCGGAGGACGACCGAAGACGAGATCACAAGGTAGCCGAAGCTCTCGTCCGAAGAGCATCTGAGATGGGGCATATCCGGTAGTCTCGTGGACAGCACTGCGGTAGGCCAGCAGGAACAAAGGTAGCTTCTTGTCCCAATCCTGTTGATTTCTGGATACCATAAGTGAGAGATTATTCAGGATTGTGCGGTTAAATCTCTCCACCATGCCGTCCGATTGAGGGTGTAGTGGTGTTGTCCTAGTTTTCTCAATTCCGAGAATTTGACATAGGCCCTTAAACACAGCAGAGATGAAATTCCTCCCTTGATCGGAATGAATCTGCAAAGGTGTTCCGTATCTCGAGATCCAATGTTGGACTAGAGTCTCTGCTACGGTGGTAGCCTCTTGATCTGGAATGGGATATGCTTCCGGCCATTTGGTGAAGTAGTCGATGGAAACAAGAATGTATTTGTTCCCATCAGCAGTTCTTGGTAGAGGACCCAGGATGTCGATCCCAATTCGTTCGAAAGGAGCTCCAACGTTGTACAGATGTAGCTTCCCTCTGCTTCTTTTCTTCGGTCCTTTACGAGCAGAACAGGCGTCACAAGAATGGCACCACTTTTCCACGTCATCCTTCGCTTTGCTCCAGAAGAAGCGCTCCCGAACTTTAGTGAGGGTTTTCAACACACCAAAATGTCCTCCAGTCGCACTACTATGTATTTCTTTCAGAACATCTGAAGTCCTTGATCGGGGAAGTAGTAACTGCCACCTAGATGTTTTGCCGTCATCAGATTCCCATTTTCGGTACAGTACGCCGTTCCGTAAATGGAGTGAGTTCCATAAAGCCCAGTATCTTTTTGTAGCAGGACTGAAGATGGAAACGTCCTGCCAGCTAGGACGCCGACTGTCACTTTCCATGAACTCCAAAATTGGTTTTATGTCGGGGTCTTCAAGTTGATCTTTTCGAACTAGGTCGTCACTCCATGGATCAGGTTCTGATGATGTTAGCGTCACTGTCACCTGATAGGCGGTAGGGCTAGTCGCTCCATACTGTTTCTCGATTCGGGAACAATAGTGGCAGTTCTCAGGACAGGGTCTCCTTGATAAAGCGTCAGCATTACCGTGAGATAACCCTTTTCGATGCTTGATCTCCATGTCATATTCCTGCAGCCGCTGTATCCATCTGGCTATCTGGCCTTCCGGATTTTTTGAAGTTCAAAAGCCAAGTTAATGAGGCATGATCTGTCCGAAGCAGAAATTTTCGGCCGTAGAGGTAATGATGGAAGTGTTCTATAGCTTTCACTATGGCCAATAACTCCTTTCTGGTGACGCAGTAATTTCGCTCCGACTTTGATAAGCATTTGCTCCAGTAAGCGATGACATGTTCATTTCCGTCAATTTCTTGGGATAAAACAGCTCCGATGCCCTCGTTGCTCGCATCAGTGTCCAGGATGAAGGATTTTTCAGGCTGAGGATAGGCGAGGATAGGCGTTGATGTTAAAGCCTCCTTCAGTCGTAGAAACGCATCTTCGCATTCTTTGGACCATTCAAACTTTTGCTTGCTCTCCGTCAGCTTATGCAAAGGTCGTGCAATGTTGGAAAAACCCTTTACAAACTTCCTGTAGTACGTGCAGAGCCCCAGGAAACTTCGCAGCTGATGGATGTTTTCGGGACGACTCCAACTCTTGACCGCAGATACCTTTTCTGGATCGGTTTGTACACCTTCAGAAGAGATGATGTGACCAAGGTAGTTCACTTCCCAGCGGAACAAATTACATTTGGACGGGCTTAACTTCAGATTGGCTTCCTTAAGCTTTTGCAGCACCTTCCTAAGATTTGCCAGATGTTCTTCGAAACTGCGTCCCACAATGATGATATCGTCTAAGTAGACTAGACAGGATTCGTAGGAAAGTCCTCTTAACACTGTCTCCATAAGACGCTCGAACGTAGCTGGTGCATTGCAGAAGCCGAAGGGCATCACTTTAAACTGCCATAAGCCTTGTCCAGTTGTAAACGCTGTCTTCTCTCGGTCATCAGGGTGTATCTCAACCTGCCAGTAGCCGCTCTTCAAGTCCAAGGTCGAAAACCACTTGTGTCCGAAAAGAGTGTCCAAGGTGTCGTCTATCCGTGGAAGAGGGTAACTGTTTTTCTTGGTGATTTCATTCAGCCGTCGGTAATCGACACAAAATCTAGTGGAGCCATCTTTCTTTCGGACCAAGACGATGGGAGAGGCCCAAGGACTGGACGAGGGTTCGATGACATCATTCTCCTGCATTTCTTTCAGGAGGGTCTCAACCTCTTCCTTCTTGGCAAACGGTAGTTGTCTTGGATGCTGTTTAATAGGGGGGTGTTCTCCAGTATAGATCCTATGCTGCGTTAAATTCGTCCGGCCCACATCCTCCGATGTAGATGAAAACAGATGCTTGAAGTCGTCCACCAATTGTTCCGCAGCAGTTCTTTGATTATTCGATAACGGCGCACTCCCAATTAACTTCGATGTCAAGGACTCAGAAGACACAGTCGCAGGGGAATTGATTCTTCTAATGATGCAGTTTACTGGAGTACAAGTTGCCAACACTTCACCTTTTCGGATATTCCTTGGCTTTTCACTCACGTTGGCGACTCTCACAAGAATTACATCCGTAGAAAGGTCCATAAGCGTAGATGCTACCAGCACTCCTTTTAGGTTATTGTTTAGGTTAGGGTATTCAATGAGTCCAAATCGAAAACTATTGCTTTCTTCAATGGAGCCAGGTATTAATGATTCTGACCTTGAGGGAATCGATAAATCTGTTTGGGCTATTATTTGATGAGCGTATTTTACATCACTTTCTGCGGGGAAAACGGCTATGTCTTCTCTTATCGAGTGCAGCTCATTAGTCTTGAAGTCGAGGTTGAAGTCATACTTCTTTAAAAAGTCCAATCCGAGAATGAAGGGGTCTGTGATAGCAGCAACGAATGCCGTATGATGGTAAGTGGCATTTCCAAACACAATTTCTAAGTTCACTTTACCTTCAATCTCGATCTTGTCACCTGTCACAGTTTGGAGGGTAACGCAGGGCGGCGTCCATAGAATGTTGAGTCCAAATTGACGAGCCACATCTGTTCTAATGATTGTAACATTGGCTCCAGTGTCAATAATCAGTTCGCATTTAAACCCGTTTACATATGCGTAAACAAACAGTCCATTACTGCCGCCACTCGTCGATGAAATCTGGAAAACTTTAAGATGGGGCTCGTTCCAATTTGGATACCTCCGCCCCGCGAGATTGCCATGGCTTAGTTTTCCTGGACCTGAGAGGGAGAGGTGTTCTTCCCTCTGGTTTCTTGGCGAGCTTCACAGTTTCTTCGTAAGTGACCCTCGCTGCCGCATTTCCAGCACTTAAGTGATTGTCCATTTTGGTCCTTGGGAGCCGAAATCCTTTTGAGGGTTCCTGCAATTTCTTTTATTTGCTTTTCCAGTTCAGCAAAGCGTGACGAAACCGAATCAGGCTCATCAGTTTTCACGCCGCGGATTAAATGGCGATCCTTGCGGGTTGCTTGCTGGGCGACCTCCAACTTCATCGCATACACAACAGCAGAATTCAGGTCTTTGACATCCGCCATCCGTAGAGCTTTCTGTATTTCCGGATCTCGAACCCCGTCGATGTAATAGTTGAGTGCCAGGTTGTCTCGAACATCCGCAGGACAGTCGCAAAAAGCAGGATGAGACAGTCTCTCGGTGTCCGCCGCTAGCTCTTGCAGGGTTTCCCCCGTTTTCTGGAAACGGGACTTCGGAGTCGGCTGAAATCTTTCTGGCACTTCTCACCGAAGCGAAGCTCCAACGCAGCTGTGAGGGCGGCGAAATCCAGGCGCTGGCTGTCCGGAAGAGTCTGAAGAATGTCCGCTGCGTCACCTCTCAGGGATGCTGCAAGATGGCAGGCCTTGGTAGCAGAGTCTCATCCGTTCGCTTCCGCCACTATCATGAACTGAGTTTTGTAAACCTGCCACGAAGTTTTCCCATCAAATCTGGCAAGTTTAATGGACGGTCGAGCAACCGATGTGGGAGCGCCAAACTGTACAGAACTGCTTTCCGCGGTCACCAATCTCCTTTCCATGTTTTTAATTTTCTCATCCACATGATTTTCAACTGTTGCGATACGGTTTTCTACTGTTTCAAGTTTTTCATCAAAAGCATCAACTCGATGCTCTATCTCATTAAATTTATTTTCCATCACAGTCTTTACCGAAGTAAGGTCGTTTTTAATTTCCTCTTGGTTAGAAGCTAAATCATTTTTCAGCACCATTAAATCACTTTTCCATTGTTCTTGATTAGCCGCCAATTCATTTTTCAATTGTTCTTGATTAGCCGCCATATTATTTTTTAATTGTTCTTGATTAGCCGCCATATCGTTTTTTAATTGTTCTTGATTAGCCGCCATATCATTTTTTAATTGTTCTTGATTAGCCGCCAAACTTTCAGTCAAGTCGCTTTTCACAGCATTAATTGCTTCCAGAAGTTGTCTTAATTGGTCATCCACTGCGCGAGTAATCACCATAAAAACAAAGTCTATAAATTCAAACAGTCTTTATGAAAAAATGTCCAAAGTCACACTTACTCCAAGAAAGTCCAGAAGAAGCCCCACGTTGGGCGCCAAATTGTAACGGATTCGGTGCGACTTCCACTTTCTTGAAATGAAGACACAGTTCTTGATAAAAACACAGGAGCTTTATTTACACTATGTACAGGAGAAATCGTTAACAACTGCTAAAATAATCACCAGCAATTAAGCAAATATCACTCAACACCGTAAACTCAACGGTTACACTCGTATTTACTTCCAAATACGAAAACAACACAGCGAAATGCCTCGCTATAAACAGAGCTAATACACACTCTCAGTACAAATTCTCAATCGAAACTAAACTTTTTATCCATCGCTAACGGCTTATATACACACCGAAAAGAAATCTCAAAGATTCCAGAAAATGCTACAACGTTCTACAACTACACTTTCATTGATAAAATCAGTGAATGAAATAAGAAAAAAAGAATAGGGGGGTTATATACTTCGGCCGAATGTTAAGGGGTTGTATATTCATTACGGGAACTATTTACAGGTTACGTTACTACAATAATTACTATTGACAGGATTTGTAACAATAATTTTCGGGGGGAAAAGCTTTATCTTCCAATAAAAGAGGGAGAATGAAGAACTTTGTTACTCCCATTTATTCCAGAGTGCAGTAGTTATGGGGTTGATGGAAACACCTGAAATACACATCAAAAATAGATGGGAATGTGAAATTCATAAATGAATGATTTTAGTAAACTTCTTCATGACAGGTAAAATTAATTGAAACTAGTTATTTCGTATTTGTAGGCCTGTTGGAGAGGAAAATGTAAGCTCGCGAAACTTTAAAAAACACATTTTTACTTCCTTTTCCAAAAAGGGAAGTATTGTATTTGCGAAAAAATTTTCACTCAAAAATCGAACTTAATTTCTATTTTGCTCTCCCCCGAATGAATGTTGAGTTTTTTGTTTTTTTTTCGACTCGACCACACATGGATAAGTGCCTAAGAACGTATACACACGCGAAATAACCATTTTGACGATTCCCGAGAAAAAAAACGAGTTTTCGCGTGACGTTTGTATGTTCGTATGTATGTGCGTATGTATGTCGCATAACTCAAGAACGGAATGTCCTAGAAAGTTGAAATTTGGTACGTAGACTCCTAGTGGGGTCTAGTTGCGTACCTCTCTTTTTGGTTGCATTTGGATGCTCCAAAGGGGGTCTTTTGCCCCTGTTTGGGGGGGGGGGAATCATTGTTAATTTCGATGTAAACTGAAGTGGTGTTATAATTTGGCCGGCACTTGGCGATATATCGCCAGTTTTTTGGTTGCCAAGCTTTGTCGCCAACTTGGTGACAAATTTGGCGATTTTTTTTTTTTTTTAAATCTGGTTTCAATTTGGCCACTGTTGGTGATATTTAGAGAGTAAACTATTGAATCACATTAAAACTGCCAATAATGAGAAAATGACATTAAATTGGAGCAAAAGGAAGTCTTGTGATACACACATCAGCTCGTTTTCCGCAGTGTCATGTTCAAACAATGACGTTCCCCTACACAACTGTTTAGAAACACGCGGAATTCTCAGAATGTTTTCTATATGTTCCCTCACTCAACAACATTGGAATTTTAAAAGTTATCGCGAGTGTAGCATTAGAGTTTGTTTTCGTTTACCCTGTGTTTTCCCTTTACCCCAGCTGACCATTATCTCTTCTATGTGTTACCTAGTTTTCACTCACCAACTGGTTAGTTTCAAAAATTACTACATGTGGTATTAGAGTTCGCTTCCATATACCCCATGCTTCCCTTTACACCAGCTGACGATAATATTTTCTGCGTGTTTCGTAGTCTTCACTCACCAACTGTTTAGTTTAGAAAATTACCACAACTGTGGCATTAGAGTTGGCTTCCACTTACCCCCGTGTTTCCTTTTACCCCAGCTGACCATATCTCTTCTATGCGTTTCCTAGTCTTCACTCACCAAAAGTTTAGTTTCAAAAATTACCATCCGTTTCATATTAGAATTTGTTTCCATCTACCCTATGTTTCCTTTTACCCCAGCTGACCATATCTCTTTTATGTGTTTCCTAGTCTTCACTCACCAAAAGTTTAGCTCCAAAAATCACCACAAATTTGGTATTAGAGTTTGCTTCCATTCACCCTATATTTTCTTTCGCACCAATCATTCACTCCATATTTTCTTTTACACCAATTAATCCTATACGTGTTAAAGAATTTGAATTAGCTTTTGAAAAGAGCTATTGGATCACGGAAACTGCTATTGTTGGCAAGAGTTCCGGAACTGCATACTTGACATCAAATCCTATTGTAGCAGAAAAAAGGAAAATGGTGCAAATGAAAACAAGATGCTTTCATAAATTGAAGACTGCGAGGACGAAGTTCCCCTACAAAAATTCTTTCTTCAACAAATTAGATTTCATCATAACGTTGAACTCCAGAAACGAAAAGTGTCCACTCTTTTATATTTCTGGTAGACATCTCACAAAAAAGTTTCTTTCGCTTAAAAATGATTTCAAGTGAAGTGAGTGCTGTCGAATTGAAATATTTTCGAAAAATACTACTGCATTGTGAGAACTTCAAGTTTCAATAAAATAAAAGGAAAACAAAAAAACATATTTTCTTTACCTTTAGAATAAAGCTTAAGAGTAGCTCAAAACCAACCCTAGAAATGGATATACATTCGTTTTATTTTTAACTAGCTGGGTTGCCCGGCTTTGCCCGTCTACCTTGAAAATAAAAATTGTGTCAACTGACGTATATTCAACAATCGGCGTAAATAAATAGATTTAAAAAAAAATATTGCAAAATTTCCGTTCCAAACAATGATGACAGATATTACAGTACTTTTACGAAATTAAATCCAGAAAGATGGATTTAAAAATCGTAACCATGGAAACACAAAATAAAGTAAGTTTAAGGAATTAAAATGCGAAAGAAAATGGTTAACAATTTGAATGGACATAAGATTTTTTGAACTTGATTTAAAAAGGATTGTAACTTTTTTTCCTTTCGAGATAGAAGCTTCTTTTCTCAACCGTTGGTAGAGATGGATCTGGAGTAAAAAATGTCGCTTTTTCCAATAGTGTCAAAAAGAAAATTGTGGGCCAATTCCTTCACTTTTTATTGATTTGAATGAAGAAAGTAGTAACTAAATTTCAGCCAAGCCTAAAAGAATTCGAGCTAAAAATACAAATAACTCCCGCCGTAACTAAGTTAGAGCATTGAAACAGATTGCGTAGAACGCGAAAAATTCTACCCTTTCCAACGTTTTGTAACATTAATATGTGCAAGTAATTTTTCACCCTCATATTCGAGAAAACTGGGCCTAAATTGGAATAAAAAAAGAACTACTCGTCGAATTTTTTTCGAACCGGTCTGCAAACCTTTCCATGTCTAAAAGAAAGATACTGTGAAAATTTCAGTAAAATCTGCCGGGTAGTTCTTGGATTTTGCGCTTTTAAACAAACAGACGTTTTTGGAGACTTCATTTTATACTATGTAGAGAATTCTTATTTTTTGTGGCAAGGTTGGCAGACTTAGACTAAAAAATTCGTTATATTACATTTCATTTCATCACAAATAAAAAATGATGCTAAAATTGCCTAAGATAATGGTTCCCGACCTGGGGGCAATCACCCCCAAAGGGCGATATGACTTTTCAAGGGGAGAGATAAATTCGTGAAGGTTGACAGGGAGCGAAGAATATTAATGACATCCTCATATATATAGGCGGTGATCGAGTAATCCGCGTGTATCAACAATGAAACTCGCCCCACGGCATGATAATTTGATAATATTTTCTGGTAATGTTTGATATGCAGGGAAAGACTTGACTGTGACAAGGCTAAACTCGATCTGGTAACTAAACTGTTTTACTGGTACGACTGTTATTTCAGGGGAATGAAGAAACGAAAAGAGGTAAACTATGAACGCTATCTACTGGAGTTTAGGGTTAATCCACTGGATTTAGGGTTACAGTTTCAACTATCAAAATATCACCAAACTAGCAATGGCTTCGTTCAAATGTAGAAGCAATTTTAACCCGTCATACCTTGACGGGCGACTTTCTAGTAATAATAATAAAAAGTCAATGATTATCGAAACGGAAAACATGGAGCTTACCAACAGTTTAGTGTCAAAAGTCAATAAACGTGTGGTAATAGTTTGTTTCCATTTACCCCATATTTCCCTTTACCCCCGCTAAACATAATCTCTTCTATATGTTACCTAGCCCTCATTCACCAACAGTTTAGTTTCAAAAGTCACCACACGTGTGGTAATGGAGTTTGTCTCCATTTACCCCATGTTTCCCTTTACCCCAGCTGATAATCTCTTCTATGTGTTAGTTAGATACCTAGTTTTCACTCAAAAAAGTTTAGTTTCAAAAGTCACATACACGTGTGGTAATAGTTTGTTTCCATTTACCCCATGCTTCCCTTTACCTCAGATGACCCTAGTTGTTTTGGCTATATTTTAATCCTTCGGCATTCTTAAATATTGAAATTATAAAGCAATAGGTCAGTCAATCGCTGAGCATTTGGGCGAGTTTTTCTCCGTCTGATTTGAATCCATCAGTTAAATTATCATACAATCCAGGGTGTACGAAACAGGGAACCCCGCTCTGCTATGCCATCTGGGGCTTCCAGAGAACGGACCTTTCGGCCGGGGCCCCCTTACCCGTAAGGGAACGAGATCTAAACCACTTACGACTCTAGACACCGTGGACCCAGGTACGGACCTGACTCCGGTGGTGCCCATTGCCTACTCACTGTCCCACTCGATAGCCGTTGGGCAGATACAAACCTGCTCACACGCAAGTAAAGAGTGGTACAATCCAGGGTGTGTGTGCACAATGCAGTAGGGTGGTTCGAAAAAATCGATTTCTTAATTTCGGAATCGCGTTACCTCTCAAAAGTTGTAGTATGGTACGCTCGGGGAAAAATGATAAAAAAAAATTTCTAAGTTGACATCATAAATTCGCGCATGAAGCTGAAAGTTTGAAAAAAAGCTAAAAATTGAATTTATCAAAAATGATAAAATTATTTTTTAAAAATATTTTTATAACGCAACAGCCATAAATTGTCTTTATATAGCGTAGTTCGAACCGAAAGAAATATTTTATAGCTTTTACATAAAATCTTTAGTTTGCGCATACGCCTTAAATTGGGCTAAAATCTCCTGTCCAATCTAAAGCGTATACGCGAACTAAAGATCTTATGAAAAAGCTATAAAATATTTTTTAGGCTCAAACTACGCTATATACTGACAATTTATAGCAGTTACATTATAAAAAAATGATTTTTTTTTATTATTATTGTTTGAAAATTTCAGTTTTTAACGTACAGTGCTGGCCAAATTATTAGACTAAAGAGTTTTTTTTTTGTTTTTTGTACACTATTTGTACTAAAATACTATTTATTTTACAGTTAAAGTACAGTACATACTTTACACTGCTTATTATGTTATTTTAGAATAATTTAATGTTTGCAGGTGGCAGCACTGTCTGCTTTGTTTATAACCTTTGTTTATCTACTTACCGGGAACATAACCTCATTCAGCTTAATCAGTTCACTAGTTCTTTTTATTAGTGTGTTCTGTTATCTTTAAAGTTAGTTTTAGGTAATTAATGAGTATGTGTATGTGAATATATATAAATAAATAAAGGAGGTAAAAAATTGTGAGTATAAACAATTTTTTACCTCCTTTTTTAAAAAGTTAAGAAATGGTGTAAACCTTGTGAAAAATATGCCAAAAAGACTTAAAATGCTCATCAAGAACAAGGGAATGCATACTAAATATTAAATAATTATTTCACTGTCCGTTAATGTGTCTATAGTTATGTAATCAATAAAGAATTTGCTTTTAAAACAGTCTTAGTCTAATAATTTGGCTAACACTGTATTTTTTCAAACTTACGGCGTCATGCGCGAACTGAAGATGTCAACTTAGAATCTTTTCATTATTTTCCCCTAATTGAGGATACCAAACTACAACTTTTGAGAGGTAACGCGATTCCGAAATGAAAAAATCGATTTTTCCGAACCACCCTTATGTGCACTTCTTTATGCAATTTGCAGCAAATGAAGCTTTGTGTCATTTGCAAGATGGTTGTCTTTAACTGTTTCGCTTTCGTTTTCGATGATGACCTCCTCAATTGAATCGATGACATTAAACAACTGATTATAGCTTTCAAAGTACAAAATTTCAGGTACAAAATTTGCTGCATTTAAATTTTTATTCACCTCTGCAATTTTCTCTCATGTAGCTACTAATATATTTTCTCACCAGTATTTTAATACTTCAAGGCCAGCATCAATAACACAATCATTTTCTCTAGAAATGAAAGAACACTGTTAAAACTACCGGTGACTCTGGGAACCTACTTGCCTCCCTGGGGTGAATGCACGGTGCCTCAGGGTGCAATAAAAGCTAGGAAATGTGATCAAGGTGTTTTTTTGGTTCCTTTATGGGTGAATGACGCTAATAAATGTGCCGCCGGATCTCGTAATAGTAAAGGTGACACGTGGGCGCATGTGTTCTGACATCCGTTCAACCACAATCAATGGCAGACGAAGGAAGTTACTAGACAGATGCATTTTTACATTAAATAAAGTACAAAATAGGATTAAAACTGAACATTTCCTGGATTAATCTTCAAAATTTCGCGTAAGTACAGTTGTTTAATCATAGTGTAACTTTTAAGGCTTTCGAACATATTTAAAAGTATTTCAAATAGTACGTTGACTTAATTACTGGTTATCGTTCAGTTTACCGTTATAAACATTGCAATGTCTTGCTATATCTATCATGAATTAATTTTACCTAAAAATATCTATCAATATTTTATGCAACACCGGATAAACAACATTTAAGCAAAACATTTAAACTAGCTGATACTTGAAAGAACAATTCAACTAGCAATAGAAGAGTTTTAGAAATTATTATTTTTTAAACTCTAAAATACCTTTTTTTTAAAATAATGCTGCGTTACTTGCTTGTATCGTCAGGGATATTGTAGATTTTCTCCAAAACACTTATTATTAGCAATGCGAAGCAATCAAATAAAAATGCTATCGTAGACATAAACTTACAGAAGAGGAAGCAAAAAAAAAAAAAAAAAAATGTTTTGAATGTCATGACTTTTATATCGCGTTTTAACGTTAATATCTTTCGTTGGCGTTTCTGCATGAAGCGAATGTGGGATCAACTACTTTTTTGTTTATATTTTTTCTGACTTAAGTATTATACTAACGCCTTTCTTTCCTCATATTAGTTGGAATTAATACATCATTAAAAACTTGTTTTGATTTTTCATTTGTCGAAAAAATTTGGATAGTTTATTCTTCTGTTAGGATATTTAAATGTCGAATGATATATACGTATCAGAGTATGTTACTCTTGAATAAAATTTTGAACGATTATGAAACAACTTTATTTCTCCGTGCATTCTTCATTTTTGGCACGGATCATGCTGTAGCAAATGCAATAACATATTAAAACTGCTGAGCAATCTAAGTGGATATAGGAAAGTTAGACCACGAACAGACGAATAAAAGTCATGATTTTCTTCAAACGTTCATCAAACTTCGCATGGACGGCATCATTTTGAAGATTTGTTTTATAATTTTTGACGAAAAATAAAGAGAAATTTCTCATTTTGTCCGTTTTTCGAAAAATTGGTTTAATTATTTATTATTATTTTTTTTATGAAGCACTGCTTTATGTATAGCCGACTATGAGTGTTGCCGTGATCCGAACATGGTTTTTAAACGGCTTTTTTTTTCTTCAGAATATTTTTGATCATAATTAAGTCATTGCAGGATGCTGAACTACAGATCTACTGAGCTAAGTTACATAAAAATCATAAAAATTAAACGTTTATTTTAGCATGGTGAATCGCAGTACCATTAATAATGCTTCTTAAGAGTTTTTTTTTTTTTTTTTGATGGGGAGGGGATTTTTCCGTGATACTTCATAAAACTTCAAAAATGTGGCATCATTTTATTTTCTTTTTCACTGCCATCGGCAAAAAATAAACGAATTCACATCGTTACTGTTTTTCGAAACATTTTCCGTTAAAAAAAATCGAATTTTTAAACTTTCTCTACGGGTCAGCTAGTATAAAAAAATATATATTTTGTTTTTAAATCTTCATCTATCTTAAATTTTCCGTAATACTAAAGCAAATCAAAAGTAAAGATTTTTTTTCTTTCGCGCCACCCCGTTGTGCATACTCGTATTTTATCATTTGGTACAAGTCAGGGTTTCATTCGGCAAAATTTCACAAAAACTTAAGCTCGGTGTCCATTCGCCCCTGAACATAAAAATAATTAAAATTATGTTGGATAAATATTGGGTCATTGAAATGCACGGTTAATCAAATTCGATAGTTATCGGGGGGGGGGCAATCCCAAACTTGATATGTGATCAAAAAGTTTTAAAAAATGTGCATGCTTTTTGCTTCACTTGATGGGAGTTGCTTGGTTTTATTAGTATTCTAAAAAAAATTTCTTAGCTGATGTTGCGTCATCTTAACTTTTGTTTTTCTTCCTCCTTCAAGTTTAGTATAGTGCTGCCATCTTTTGTTTGTTTTGAGAAATTGAAGTTTACGTTTCAACTGTATGAATATAACAATATACACATTGATAACGACACGTTTGTCCCTCATGCTTGTAGTTCAATGGAAAAAATGCAGGTAATTCATCATAAAATATTGTTATTAATTTATTTTTTGATGCTATAAAAGTATTCGTTGGATCGTTAACAGGGCCCAATTTCCTAATAGGCGGAGTAGGCTAGCTGCGTAGGGCGGCAAAAATTTCAGGAGCGGTAAATTTTGCTAAAGTAAAATTAGACCCTGCATTTGTTTTCCTTTTATTATTCTTCTAGAAAGTAATCTTTTTTTCTAGCATTCTTTCATTTTCCATAGTGACACCCGTTTCTTGTAATTTAATAAGGTTTACTTTCGCATGTCTTATGAATATGAAAAAAAAATTTAAAAAATCAATCATGGTAGTATATAGATGTGTGTAAAACAATAAGTGTGAAGTCGAAAAGCGGCGTCGACTGAAGAAAAGCAAGTGTCATTGAGTTTGACCTGTAGCCTCAAACAAGATCGGAGTTTTACTAAGATTTTTAATGCCGTAATAAAGTTTATTCAGTTGGGGTTTCTTCGGTGATTGACGCGTATTTTCTCTTCCATTACGATTATTTAAAAACTCGTCTGTTAATATTAAGTGTCAGCGCAAATAAAAATGATTGACGAACGAAAAATGCTGAATGACTTTGAAGGAAACTTGCTAAATTAAGAACCGAAGAACAAAAAGGAGTCTTCTAAAAGCTTTTTAAATGGGATACATATTTTTTAAATGGCCAATTTTCAAAAGCAGAATCTTTGGATCTTTTGGAATGTAATTCAGTAACAATTTTAGTATAATCGAGCAGTGAGGGATGGTAAGAAACTCAAGTCAGTGAACGTAATAACACAGAGGAATACATTCAAATCGTTGATTCATAGATGAAAACAACCCTCAATTTGCCAAATAAAGTTTCCATTTTACGGAACTTGAGACATCATATCATTAAACGAGCTGATGTGTGCATCACATGACTTCCTTTTACACCAATTTAATGTTATTTCCCCATTATTGGCTATTTTAATGTGATTCAATAGTGAACTCTCTAAATATCACCAACAATGGCCAAACTGAAACCAGATTTAAAATATATATATATATATATATATATATATATATATATATATATATATATATATATATATATATATATATATATATATATATATATATATATATATATATATTTTGAATTTCGACATTTGAATTCAAATTATGTTTTTCGCAATCACGAGTGTATGTGTGTGGGGGGGTATGTGTATTTGTATGTAGGGGGTATGTGTATGTGTGTGTAGGCATGTGTGTTTGTGTCTGTGTGCTGGCGTAAGTGTGTGGGTAATTGTGTGTATGAATGTGTGTGTGGGGGGTATGTTTGTGTAGGCATATGTGTTTGCGTCTGTGTGCAGGCATGAAAGTGTGGGTAGTTGTGTGTAGGTGTCTGTATGTATGCGTGTGTGTATGTGTGTGTGTGTGGGGGGGGGGGGGTGTGTATGCGCATGTGTTTAGGACATGGACGCAACCTGAAGACGGCTTTCGCTATGGGAGTAGCATCGTGAGGAGCCGGTCGACGGTGATGGTGCGGAGGGTGGCGCTGGGAAAATAAAATGATACACGCCAAAACAGTCAAATGAAAGCAATAAGCAATCGTGATTGCTCAGAAAAAAAAATAATAATAAATAAATAAAATAAATAAGTAAATAAATTTGAATTTTGTCATCTTGAATTCAAATTATGTTTTTCGCAATCACGAGTGTGTGTGTGTGTATATGTAGGCGTGTGTGTTTGTGTGTGGGGGGTATGTGTGTTTGTGTGTAGGGGTATGTGTGTTTGTGTCTGTGTGCAGGCATGAGTGTGTGGGTAGTTGTGTGTTTGTGAGTGTGTAGGTGTGAGTGTGTTTGTGTGTGTATGTGTGAAGGTGTATGTATGTGTGTGTAGGTGTATATGTGTGTAGGTGAGTGTATGTATGCGTGTAAGTGTAGGATATTGACGAAACCTGGAGACGGTTTTCTCTAGAGGTGCAGCATTGTGACGAGCCAGTCGACGGTGATGCTACGGAGGGTGCTGGTGTGAAAATAAAATCATAGGAACGCCAAAAACAGTCAAGTGAGAACAATAAGCAATCATGATTGCTCAAAAAAAGCCAAATTTGTCACCAAGTTGGCGACAAGACTTGGCGACCAAAAGCCTGGCGATATATATCGGCAAGAGTCCGCCAAATTATAACACCACTTGAATTTGCATCAAAACTAACAATGATTTCCCCCTAAAAGGTGTAAAAGACCCTTTTTGAAACATCCGAATGCAACCAAAAGGGGAGGTGCACAACTAGACCCCACTAGGAGTCTACGTACTAAATTTCAACTTTGTAGGACATGCCGTTCTTGAGTTATGCGACATACATACGCACATCCGTACATACGCACGTACATACGTGCATACAGGCGTCACGAGAAAACTAGTTGTAATTAACTTGGAGATCGTCTAAATGGATATTTCGAGCGTCTATATGTTATTAGGTACATATGCACGTGTGATCGGGTCGAAAGAAAAAACTCAACATTTATTCGGGGTGAGCAAAATGGAAATTAAGGTCGATTTTTGAGTGAAAATTTTTTTGCAAAAGGAAGTAAAAAATTTTTTAAAAATTTGAAATAAGAATCCCAATGTTATAATTTTATCTCCAAATTTTCCAAATCTTCCGCAAAGTTTGTCGAATAAGGAATATTTGAGATTTCACAGTAATCTTCCATCGGGGCTCCCTGAATGTAAAATATCATTATTTCTTCACATGCTTAAATTTCGGGAACACTAATTTTTGCGTTTTTTGAGTCAAGGAAATTTTTCTTCTCTTTTTTTTTTCTCTTTAAAGGGGGGTTTAGGGAGTGGGACGGCAGATTTCAAATTTGCCTAGGGGCGGCTTCGAGCTGATTTCGGCCCTGATCGTTAGCGAAGCCAGAATTTATCTTCGGGGGGAGGGGTGGTTAGAAAAAAATCCTGACCTGAACAAAAGTTACCGTTGAGTATTATTTTTACGTTGAAAAAAATTCTGGAGAAGGGATTAATTAATTTATGCTTTGTGAAAGCAATCGCACGAGTCCCCAAAAAACCAACCCAAATCACTTTAAGTGTGCCTATAAAATTTGAAATTGTTTCCTGATTTCTCCAGGATCCTATTATTAGACCCTGACCTGATGACTATTAGACCACCTGAAAAGTATACCCTTTCAAACAAAAGAATAATTTTCTAAATTGGTCCAGGCGTCTTCGAGTTATCAGGGGAGATACAAAAGAGGATTTTGGCAAATTAAAAACCTCCTCCTTTTTTTGAAATGGTTAAAAAATTGTTAACCCTCACAGGGCCGTCCCAAAGGAGGGGCGAACGAGGCAATCGCCCCGGGCGCCACGAAATGAGAGGGCACGGCAAGCCGCCCCTCATTTCATGTAACATAGTATTCTCCTGCGTATAATACGCGGGTTATCTGTTAAAAAAGTGCAAAGTTAATGAGGTGCGGATTATACGCTGCCGCGAATTATCTGTGATTTTTTTTCTTAACACCAACGCATTGAACCTCAATATTTACAGTAGAATTCATCGATAGAGACCGTAGGCTGACTGCATGTTGTTTATTTTACATAGCTTGAATGTTTCTCTTACGCGATTCAGGCCATGTAAATTAAACAACAGTACAGTGAAGGAAGAAGTCTTCATTTGCTCAAGATTAGACCGTTTGCTCCTTTGTCTTGAGGCGCAGTATAGTCTATCAAGGCTCTTGCGCGAAAAATACCCAATCAAACGAACCAACCTTTGTCTTGACTCTTTATTTTTCTAGTAATTAGCATACTATAATCATGATTTAAAGAAGAAATCATTTTTTTTCGACTATATTTCAGATTAATTCCAATTACAACTTCGAAGTAATTACTTTTTCACGTTTTTAGTTTAGTTGGTCAATTAGTATGTTAAATCCAAACATTTTTTTTACATCGTACTATCTGCTTTTTTTCTTCAGGCCGATTTTAGGCCGTCCTCGGATAAAACGCAGGAAAATACGTTGATGCATAGTCATAGACACACAAAATAGAGAATCATTGCGACGATTCTCACTTTTTTCCTAGTTCACGAAAATATTCCTATCTCCCAGTCTCCAAAACATTCGTTTCTTTTGTATAATTGAAGCAGATACAAATTCTGAGAATATAACTATTTAGAATTTAAAAAAAAGGCACTTCTCCTTTTCTTAGTTCCCACCAAAATTCTTGGAATTCTTTCCCTGCATGCAGTTACGTAACCGGAAAATTTTTTTAGGGGGGCACATTGACAAAAAAAATTTTTTTTTTTTGATCTGATAAAAAAGGGGGTCCAGTTAAAATTTTAAAACTTTCATTTTTAAAAACGCACTTCTAGACTTTCTTTGCAGGTGCTACGGCAAAAAAAAAAGTATAGGGGTCTAAGTAGAAATTTCAGGAAATTGAAGTCTTAAAAACGCGATTATAGGCCATGTTTATTGACATTAGGGTAAAGATGGAGCTCAGGCACTGTCCCTGATCGATTTAAAAAAAAAAAAAAGATTGAAATCAATTCCTTCTCTCTCCTTCAAGTTTTCAAAATTGAAGTTTCAAAAACGGAATTTTAGGCAAACTTTGAAGATTTAAGGAAAGGAGTATGTGAAGGCCTTCCCTGGAAAATTTTACAAAATTATGGTCCAAAAAACTTAAGCAATTCATTATTCAGAGGTTTTTCGATTTAAATATTTTGTAAGTTCGTTTAAAAAACCCATTGCTTATGATATTTAAGAAAGGCGGTATGGAGACCCTTGCCCGAATATTTTTTGAAACTAAAGTCTTAAAAATACAATTTGTTAGGCAGTATTTTGCAATATTAGAGCCAGTAATTTCCCGAAATTAAAGCTTCAAAAACGCAATTCTAAGCGGTTTTCGATGTTGTTGAGTTTTTGGGTGGTTTTCCTCTGAAACTTACAAAAATTTGATGCAAAAAATGACATCTTTGTTTTTAACATGTATGAAAGCTGGCATTAAGATTATACGAGCTGATGTGTGCATCACATGACTTCCTTTTACTCCAATTTAATGTCATTTCCCCATTATTCGCTATTTTAATGTGATTCAATATTTATTCTCTAAATATCACCAACAATGGCCAAATTGAAACCAAAAAAAAAAAAAAAAAAACTCCGCCAAATTTGTTGCCAAGTTGGCGACAAAACTTGGCGACCAAAAGACTGGCGATATATCGCCAAGTGTCCGACAAATTATAACGCCACTTGAGTTTACATCGAAATTAACAATGATTTCCCCCCAAAAAGGTGCAAAAGACCCCCTTAGGAACATCCGAAAGCAACCAAAAGAGGAGGTGCACAACTAGACCCCACTACGAGTCTATGTACCAAATTTCAACTTTCTAGGACATACCATTTTTGAGTTATGCGAGATACATACGCACATACGCACACACGCACATACGCACATACGCACATACACACATACGCACATACATACAGACGTCACGAGAAAAGTCGTTGTAATTACCTCGGTGATGGTCAAAATGGATATTTCGCGTGTCTATACATTCTTAGGCACTTTTCCGCATGTGGTCGAATCGAAAAAAAAACTGAACATTCATTTGGGGGTGAGCAAAATGGAAATTAAGGGCGATTTTTGAGTGAAAATTTTTTCGCGAATACAATACTTCCTTTTTTGTAAAAGGAAGTAACAAGTAAAACCAAAAACCTCTTGAAAAGAATCATTGGATGAGTCCAGATCGAAATTTAATTTTGATGTAATTTACATCTATAAGAACATTTTCTATTTTAATCAACAAGTTATTTATTAGTGTTCTTAGTTTGATCAATGTGAGTAACTGATTCAGTTTTAATTGTTTTTTATGTTGTAAGGCGACATTTTACAAGATAAATATTTGGATTTTTAACATTTTCATTTCTCGAAAAGTTTTTGGAGTATTCAATCTTACTACTATTAAATATGCGAAAGTTTGTCTGTATGGATTTTTGTTACTCTTTCACGCTAAAACTACTGAATAGATTTTGATGAAACTGTACAATAATATGTAGCTTATGCATCAGAATAACACATAGGGCAGTTTTCGTCCCGTAATGGGCGGGGGGGGGGGCAAAAACCCCTTAGGGGGCAATAAAACACAATTTTCGTATAAATTCTCTGATATGGGGATGAAAAAATACTTGCACATATTAAGATTATGTGTCCATGGAAAGCTCCGATTTTTCTGCTGAAGATGGCACCTGTTCGAAATTTCTAAGTAGAATAAAAAAACGAGTTATGAGCTTTTTAGCTCCAATTTCGAAGGCTTTCCTCAACTCAATACAATATTTAGTGTATCATCTCAACTCCCGGTTCATAGCGACTATTGTTGTATGACTATCTTTGCTTTTCGTGACTGTTCAAGGCTTTTCTCAAGTCAAATCTTGAAGAAAGATTTTTGCACAAAATTGGCAAATGGATACATGGATTTGGCTGATTATTTTCCATTTTAATGCAACTTTGAGGCAATTAATGGGGTTTTTTTATTTATTTGTGTTGACTGGGTATTTAATCGATCAGCAGGAATCTAGCCAAACTTTTTTTGTGGAATCATTTCAATAGCTAAGGCATTTGGTATTTTTTTTCAACTGTCGCTGTTTTTGAAGCTGAAGACTACACAATACTGTTTCTCGATTTTCACCATGTAAACAAATATCGCCATTTCTTTAATATTTCTTTCTTTAAATTTGTTAACACGTAAAATAATTCGCCACAACTGAATTAAGCAAATCCATAAACAGCACAAAAACTTCCATTAATTTGTCTTTGCACACAATTTCAAACAACTGCCAAATTTTTACTGTTTATTGGAAACATTTCGGGTAGCATCATTTTATAATCATCAGAAGTATCTCTGTATTTGGCGACTCTATCTCTTCGATGAAAATTAGTAACACACAGTTTTACAAGCACAGGAGGAGGAGCCTCATTTAAAGTATCCCAAAACAATTAACACAAATTTAATAACATTTTAAATCGCAGTAAGGGATTACGGGCAGCTACACTTTTAAAAAGTTTGTACTTCAATAGCAATATAGAAAAAGTTTTAGACTATGTTAAAAAGAAAGAAAAAGAAAAATCTTTTTAAACAAGTGAAGTTTAATTTTATATTTTGGAAATTCCTCAAATTTGTATATGCTTAAATATCGTTTTTTTCGTTTCTAAACGAGTACTATTTTGTTCTTCGTACCTATTGCCATTTTACTTTTATGGGTAAAGAAGCTCTATTTTTAATCACGTCAAAGCGGTGTGTTTTGAGTTATTTCAGTTACAGCAGAGAACGAATAAAAGTAGCGATTGTTTCTCATAATTATTACAGACCCAGGCAACAGCGGGTATTTTTGTTACGTACAATTATCTGGTAACTAAATAAAGTTATGAAATAGTCTGCCCTCTACCCCCCCCCCGTTACCGTCGAAAAAAGATTTATTTTCGCCAGAAACGGCCAAATACATGCTAAACATTTTCTTTATATCATCTTCTGTCCGGAATTAAAAATCATATGTTATGAATATAGATTAGCCAAACATTTGATGCAGTTTCATAAACTTGACAAGTCTCTGCCGAATGTATGGTACTGTGGTCCTTTGGCGATAAATAATGGATTAGGATTTATTATTTTACATTTTAACGTTGCTTTGAATTGCAAGAAATATGAAATGAAACTAAACAAAAACATTATATATTAACATATTATGACATTTTAAAAACTTATTTAATAGGCAGAGTTTTGATAACGTGCTCGGGACGAGTGTTCAAAAATTTTGGCGCTACAGCCATTACAAAAGTTGCATTAAAATGTAAAAATTCGCCAAATTAATTTTGGTAAAAAGATCATTAAGTATTGAAGTTAACATTAATCCGCCAAATTAGTGAAACAACACTCTTAAATAACATTAAAACTGATATTAAAATGTAAATTAATCCACCAAATCCATTTTTTATCTCCAGTCTTACCAGGCGACTACTTTAGTGCATTGGCGAATTATTGAAAACTTTTATGAGACTTCATTTTCTTTTTTTCCTTTTTGTCTGTGTATTTTTAAGGGCTAATGATGCTAATTAGGATTTTGGGAAATTTATGTCCCTATTTTAATGGCGACAACGAAGAATGTTGTTCTTTCTTTTTTTTTTTTGTTTTTTATCCTATGAGACCTGTACTGATGAAGATTTTTTAAAATAATCATAACTGAGATCATCAGAGGGAAATGTTATTTGAAAACGCTGATAGAGACCATTCTAATAGAGACTTTTGGGATTTTTTCTCTTTACGAAATGAGAAGTTTTTTGTACTATTATCCTCATTTAAATGGGAACTTTAAAAAAAAAAAAAACTGTTGTGCTTACTCTGATTTTAATGGTATTTTTACTCTGAACTTTTTCGTATTGTAATCAGGATCGTTTCCGTTATTTAGAAACAGTTGATTTCCTTCTGGTGGGGATTTTAAAGGTTTGATTTTCTGACTCTAAAGGGACATTATTAGAATCAGGATTTGTAGTGATTGTTGACCCTATTTTGGGACGATTTCTACGGTAAGAAGTTATACATTATACAATAATTTAGATTGCCGGTGTAGTGCTGGTATTTGACGGAGATCGGGATTATAAGGGAACTGTTTCAATTTATTTAAGAATAGTTGACCTCACTCGAATTGGATTTTTTGAGAATTACCCAAACTAACTTCTTGACAACTCCTGAACGTTTTCCTGATTTATTTTTTGTGATTTTTGGGTGTCTTCCCAGTTTTGCCGGCATTTCATTTACTCCCCTTCCCCCTGATTTTCAGTTTTAATCATACCTTTTAAGGGGGCAGGCAATTTGAAATGTCGGCGAAACTAGAGACAAACAATTTTTTGGTAACTATTTGACCTCTGCCTGTAATGACCATTAACTTGAATCAATTGAAAAAAACTACATCAACGTGAGCGAAGCCGCGGGTAAAAGCTAGTATATAATAAATTTTTAAAACACTGTTTTAATTTGTATTATCCACAGCCTTCTGATTTTTTTTGTTCAGTTTTTTTCTTTTTTTTCCTTTAACGCAAGTGACGAGTTCATGTGTATGATGGACTGATGTTATAACTGACTTGATTTTTCTGTGTGTGTGGGGGGGGGGGACTTTCGCCCCGGACTCGGTCAGCTATTCGGACGTCCCTAATGTAATACGATTGGCACTAACAATTAATCCTTGTTCCTCTCTGGGATTTATTAGTTAGTTAAATTTAATCGGAACCATTTAAATCTCAATGGTTTCCCAAACTAATTTATATTTTACAACAATACGTGTCATGCAACTCATGATAAAATTTGCATGTCTCCTTCACTTGACTCGGTTACAGATGAAGATAAAAGCACGACTAGAACAATGATAGTACCATGAATTTCCTCTTTGGCTTCAGAGAAGACTTTATTCAAAAAATTCCATTATGATTACTATTAATAGTAATGTTTTATGGTACTTTCTTTAACACAGGGGAGACAAAGTTTCTTTGTTTTATGGCACTTTCTATAACAATGGGTGTTATATTTAATCGTTTTTTTTTTGGAAAATTACATGAAATTTCTTGTTTTTACCCATAACTTTTTTTTCTAAAGAACAAATATGGTCAAGCAAAGGCATAGTACCTAGTTAGACCACCTTCCAATCCATTCAAAAGAAAAAAAAAAACATAAAAATCGGTTCACTAAGTGAGACGCTATGAATTAACGAACAACAAATCGCTTTAATTGTGATTGGGAATTTTTCCAGGATCCCTCATCAGACCCGGGCTTGGTGACCATTAGATCTCCGGGGAAGGAAAAAAAAAAAAGAAAAAAAATGAATTTTCCAAATTGGTCCAAACTTCTTCAAGTAATCTAGAATAATTATGCATAAAAAATCCCTACGAAATCAGAACCTCTTGCTTTTTTGAACTCTGTTAATTACTATTACCGTAATTTTAATTAAACTGGCGGCACCATGAAATAGTAAATCCATAATACTGATCAAATTTCAGAAATCAGACGCCAGTTACAATATGCTTATTTATTTAGAAATATAATTAAATCACAGGAGGTTACATCGGGGGGGGGGGGGGGGTCCGTTCTCTATTCCTCTTCAGTTGAACGTTTAAAATATATAAAAACTGAAATAATAAAAAAAACTAACATTTTAATGCCTGAAAAAAAGTTATTTATTAATAAAAGAAATATTAAATGAATTAATTCAACTATTATAGTAGCGAAGTACATTCTTTTTAAATATTGCTATTTATATTTAGTAATACTGTAATTAAAATTAACAGGCCTTGAAATGGACCTTGAAAATTAATCATCCCAATGCAGTGAAAATCAAATATTGTTCAAAACAAGGACAAAACCTCCGCCGTGAAAATGTATCGTTCAAGGCAAAACCATGTGACCAGTGACGTATCGTTAAGCTCCGTCACAGCCATCTTAACACAAGGCCTGCGCGCTCATTCAACATGGCCGCCCGTGAAGGCGGTTTGTTTACATCTCATAATAGCTTTACCGTGAATAAAAATTTAGATTTTTTTATAATCCATAAAAAAAACAGTTAATTTTAATGAAATACTCCGATACATCTCTAAATTAAAAATTTATATCGTTCGAGTTTTAATATCGACACAAATAGTTCTTAAATAGTAAACTAAATTAAAATTCATGCATGACGCATTACATATTATATTCGCAATAAATATATAGATAATGAATAAAAATGAAAATTTTAATGAGTAAAAAGAAAATACACTTCAACTTCAAATCATAATGCAAAAGAAAGTACGAAATAAATTTTGCTTACTGTAAATTGTAAAATGATTAAGACAGACGGGGAAGATAAACGGGAAGTGAATGTTTCTTATTCATAAACTAATAAATATTTTGCATTTTTCACACGAATGATTTACAGTAGTATTGATTTCCTTTGATAAAAATACAGACAAATGAAAAAAAAATAAGATGGAATAAAATAAACCAATATTTAGTCATATTTCTAACTGTTACAAACAAAAGAAACAGCATACATTTTTGAGAAAAAAATTACTCCAATACCCAATAATAATTACAAAACATCTGAACAATTGAAACAAACTAAACAATTGGTATAAAAGGACAATACTGATGCATATATTTCAGAGTAAAAAATATAATTAGATTTATCATGAGTTATCTGTGAGTTTTTTTTTTTTTCTTTTTGGAGAAGTTATTCAACAGTATGTTATAAATCGTTTGCATAATATTTCTCAAAATCAAGAAAATGGTGTGAGAGCTAAGCTTGTAATGGTCATGTACCACATTTCTAATGCATGGCTCGCTAATAGTTGTTAAAAGCTTTAATTCATTTTCATTTGCTATGAATTCCTCAAAAAAAAAAAAAAAAAAATTCCACAACATTTTAAAATACATTTATACAAATAGAAGTTGCGTTTAAAAGAAAAAGTTGGTGTTTTTCAAAAGTCACGATTTCATGTATCTATTAAACTGCACTCTTCAGAGAAGTCATATTAAAAAAGCTCCTTGAAATTTTAGTTACAAAAAATAATCATCTACCAAAGTGAGGGCAAAAAGCTTCGTCATTAAAATCGAAAGTAATAAACGTGTATTACATGAAAAAAACATAAATAAAAATGTGTACCTTTCAATAATAGAGTACAGTACTTTACAGAAATAGAAACTGCTTTAAAAGTTAAAACAGTTGTTCTTTTTAATGAACCGCGATCTAATGTATATATTAAACAGCACTCTTCAGCCAATTCATGTTAAAAAGTTCCTTGAAACAATAGTTACAAAAAATAATCATTACACAAATTGAGGGCAAAAAAGCTTCGTCATTAAAATCGAAAGTGATAAAAATATGTAGCATGAAAAAACATACATAAAAATTCGTCCCTTACAAGTAAAAAATCCTTAAAATATTATTTAACAAGTACAGTAAAACTCCTCTAATACGGACACTAACAAGACAAAATTTTTTGTTCGCAATAGAGGGGTGTCCGCATGACAGAGGTTTAATACCTTTTAATTTTACCTTAGAATCGAGGAATTAAATACTGTCCACATAGGAGGGGTATCCGTTAGAAGGGATTTTACTGTATTTATTTTTATTATCAATCCTGCTTAAAAATAACCATTGGTAACCACTTACCTTCTTAACATTTTTTAATCCAACAATAGTAGCTTCAAACATATTTGGAGATGTTAAACATTTGATACGTTAAATTTTCACCACCAAAGTATCCCAACGGCTCATAATGTAAACTTGACGAAACGTAACGATTTAGCACAGTCAAATACAAAGAACAAAAAAGAAAACATCATTTCAAGTCTCCATAAAGACAGTTGATAACGTATTCACACATTTGGAATAAATATTACTTTGCTATTTGATACTAAAGTTGTGAGATGAAATACAATATTGTATCCGCAACGAGCAGCTACTTGAAGTCCACAACATTGTTTGAACTAAAGGGATTTTCCCGCTCAACGCCTGCTTGAGGTCACGTGACATCGAATGCGCAATACAGCGCGTAGGCCTGATATATAGAAGGCTGTGGCTCCGTTCACTGATGTGAGTCATATACGTAGCCACAACGTATTAGAGCCGCTCAAGGTATGAAATTTAAAATTTCTTGGAATGCTCCAGGATTCCTCATCAGATTCAGAACAATTCGTCTACATCCAAGAATTATTAAAATTCAACTCTTTGATCGCTGATATCTTTCTAAGTTTTTAAGATATTGAACTGGAATTTCATTATGAATTGGCGGATCTACTTGGCCACTAGGTCTATATCAGATTTTTTTTATTTCACTCATTGTGTCCGAGTGCAACCCTCGAACGGGTAATAACCGGGGAAAACAGTAGTATCATCCGTATTTGATATGTGATAACACTCTATTGTTGTTTTATCCCGTATTAAATGCTTTAATATGCTATCATTTGGCACGATATCAGGATTGACACTGACTGTGAATTGGAGCACAATACCAAGTTGCAAAATACCGATTTTACTCACATTGCATCAATTTCATGAAGAAAATTTATTTATTTCAAGTTCTTGAAGAATAGTTTCATAAAATATTATTTCCTTCTATGCTTTAATGCTTTCTTGAATAAAATTCATATTTCCTTCCTTCTCGTACATTTTAAGCAGAACCAAAAATTTTGCAAATTAATTCAGGAGAAGCTATGTAAAATTTAAAGAGACTGAAAAAATTATTTTCAATGAAAGAAACGGAAAAACTGGAAAAAATATCTTTAAAAAGATTTTGAAAAGTTTTTTTAGTGCTGCCATCTGGTATGATTTGCGGTAAATAACTTTAAGATATGGTTTCCATCTGGATCAGCGTTTCTCAATCTCCTGTAAAAGTTCGCGAAAATATTTCGCTAATTGATTGTCCCTTTTCCAAATAAATAAAGTTCCGTCTGGAACTAAATGAGCCCTCTTTCTCGCATACCAACATACTTTCTAGTAATTAAAAATACTTTCTAGTATTGAATCAAGACGTTTTATTCAACGTCTTAATTTTCCAAAAATTTCTGGTTTCTGCATATACGTATTCTGCCATGTGCATTTAAAAGGTAGTAACAGCAAATTTTTCATTTTTTTGCATTTTTGTCATCTGTTGTACGTTAGCTTTACTGTACATGTACAAGCTTGCTTATTTGGTTTCCACTGAAAAAAAGGGGCGAAAAAAAAAACGTCTAATTCCAACATTTCTCTATTGTTAGTATTGAATTCAACACACATTTCTTCAACTATCTCGAAAACTCATTTCTGTAGATACTGCCGTTTACCAGCACAGGGCAGTATTATCCTTTCTGGCATCCAAAACTCTTATCAAATTGGTCCTTTTGGTACAGTATGAGAGAGACGTGCATGAAAGACATTGCTTTCGCTTACTGAATTTGCATTGTTGAAGCATTTTTTAAAATATATACTAGCTGCGTCGGCCGGCTTTGCACGGTCCACCTCGAAAATAAAGGTTGTCAAGTAAAGCTTGTTCAACACTCAGGCTTAAACAAAAAAAAAAAATCGGTAAATTTTGCGGCAGATTGTGGAAAAATAACCAAAAGGTAAACATTTCAAATCCCCCGATTGCAGGAAAAGCCTTTAAAACGATAGCATTAATATAACTTGTTCATATTCGAGAAAAAAAAAAGGTAACAAACCTTTTATCTCAATGATTTTCTTCACGCTATAAATTTTAATAAAAGCATCGTTGCGGAAATTTGAGATGAAGCACTGAATAATAATGTGAATAGAGGGAAGCTTTCGAAAAATAGGAATTTTATGTCGAAATCTAAGTGTTATAATTAATAGTTTTTAATTGGTATCGTTGCTAATTATTATCGGAGGATTATGTTAAATAGCCAAAAATGAAGACGGGAAGATTACGGATCCATCAATACCTGGTTCGATGGTCAGTAGAGTGGGTCAAAAAAATTTTTTTTCGAAATGATAAGAGGCAAGGGATTAAAAAAGTGCTAAATAGTCGCAAACTAACATGTGTGAAATATACCATTCTGATAAATCTTTTTGAATCCGGATTGAGTTTAAAGTTTGGATTTCCTTACCCAAATAGGATACGTTCCAAGTAAGATAGCAATAATAATAAATGTTACTTCGTTTACAAAAACAAGTGATGAAACTTTCAAATTTGCATCTGGTTTAAATTCACACTTGCCATTTTAGGTGTTAGAATTGGCTGAAATATGTGAATTAGGTCAAACGCTCCCTCCCTACCGTGCAATGTAAATGAGTAAGAAATGCTAAACATCTACCTCTTGAAATGCAGCAGCAATCTTTTGAAATCCTATCCGAAAATAACTAAGAAAATGATCAGAATCATTTTACCAAGATAGTAAATTGCTGTTTGACACTTCATCTTGCAAATTCAAAGATATTGACGACTACATTTGTCCGATGTAAAAAAAAAAAAAAGAGAGAGAGAGAAAGAGAGAGGGAGAGAAATTGCAGCTTTTTAGCTTCAAGAAGAAAATGAAGACAGTTTTAATATCATTACATCATCGCATCTCAAATATCGGATATGAACAGTGAGGATGAATTCAAGGGATCTTTACAAGTTTCAAACTATATATCGGTAAGTTTATATCGATAAATTTACCACTACAAGCAATATAGTAAATTTAAATTTGCTTTCACGGGCACACTGGAGTCGTAGCTATTGCTTCAGCAGTACTTTAACCCACACTTCAGAAATTGAGAAAAACAAGCTTCGTCGGAAGCGCAAAATAGCACGAAAATCTGCGCTGGCAAGAGCCAAAGCCTAGCAATATGTATAATTTTCTATATATTTACCACAGATAGACATTTTTATAACTATGAGTCTGAAGTTTTTCTGCTGGGAAAACGGCTGAAATGCGAAAAGCACCCGAAATATTTGGGTTACATCCTTGATCAGGAGATTCTCAATCATGCACATATAAATAACTTGGTCTTGAGAGGCAAACAGAGACTGAAAATTTTAAAATATATCTCTGGCAGGACCTGGGGAGCGGATGCTCAGACACATCGAAATACTTATACTGCGCTCATTCGTCCCGTTTTGGAATATGGGTTTCAAGTATATCGGGCTGCCTCTGTCAGTAACCTTGAAAAACTGGAAAGGGTTCAGCTCTCTGCTGCAAGAATCATCACTGGCCTCCGAAATAGTTGTCCTAGGGATATTGTTCTGTATGAGGCTGACCTCTAGGACTCCGAAGCAGATATCTCCTGGCTAAATACTTAGTTAAGCTTGTTAGTTATGGTGACCAGAACAGGACCTCCAGTTATGTATGAAACTGGAAGAATAATTAACGCCTTAAGAGACAGAGTCCACTCAGCTTTGCTGAAAGCGAGGGTTTCCTTTTTAATGAAGTTGAATATGTTTCACTGACTTGTGGTCTGGATGCTGCCCCATCATTATATGAACGAGTTTTCTTCAAACCTCACTTGTGCTCGTACACCAACAAGAGCTCCCAACACCCGGAGTATCTTAGACAACTTGCTTTGGAGGTTATTCACCAAATCCCATGTGATGCATTGCAAATATATACTGACAGTAGCAGGGGTGACGGCGCTATGTCCGGTAGCGGTGTTTATATCAGAGAAGGAAACGGCATTAAGATTTGTATTAAAAACCCCGATTTTTGCTCCGTCTTCCGGGCCGAACTTCTAGCTATTGAGGAGGCTCTGAATTATTGCGTCACAGTGAGTGTCAGTACTGATATTTGGATCTTGAGTGATAGCCGAAGCTCTATTCAGCATCTGTCTGAATGGTGGGAACAGGGTGACAAAACGACTCTGAACATAATCCAACATCTAAAACAATTGAGTAAACGTCTCACCATTACTTTTCAATGGATACCGTCACATGTTGATGTATTTGGAAATGAGATTGCTGATGGACTGGCTCGTCAAGGGAGCCGAGAGATTTCTCCTCATAACGGATGCCTTCCTTTTTCAGAAATTGCAACCCGTGTTAAGCAAAGCATCAGTTCCTCTTGGAGACAGCCCCCTATTCATGAATGGTACAAAGCATCCCGCCCTGGCCAGTGGCGGCGCTAGGCGTCGGCGACGTCGGCGACTGCCGACGGCCTCGCGCGGATAGGGCCTCGCAAAATTCTCAGAAGTAAATTCTCAAAAGTTTTAAGAAATTTCCATGTTTTCAATTGAAGCTCTTATTAAATGCAACAGACACAAAAGTAATCAAAATAGTGCGTGCAGCGGAGACTGGACAGAGCCAGCTTTAGCAAATGCGGGGCCCAATTCTGTAGGAACCTGAATTTAAAATATTCACTAGCTACAGATTATTGATCAGTTAACTCTATCCCCCCCCCCACCCCGTTCTATTTCTTTTCTTTTTCTCTTGTTGAAAAATTAGAAAATATTCAAAATGCTGCTCCTCCGAACACACACCCCTCCATACACGCGCGCACCGATAGTATTATGGAGCATCTGAAATTTCGTTTCGAGATCTTAAATTTCGCGATATTTCCAGCTTAAAGCTAAAGCCCCCAAATACTAAACAACATCGAAAATCGCTTAAAATTGTGTTTTTGTAGCTTGAATTTCAAAAATTACCGAACCTAATATTACAAAATATGGCCTTAGAATCGCATTTTTAAGGCTTGAATATCAGAAAATATTCGGGCAAGGCTCCCCATACCGCCTTTCTTTTATATCATTAGCAATTAGGTTTTTTAAACTACATCAACAAAAAGTTTAGGTGGACTGGCTCCTGAATATAAAATATTGCTAAAGTTTTTATAAGCATAATTTTCAAAATTTTTCGAGGGAAGAGCTCCCTCCCTTTCCGTAAAATCATCAAAGTTTGTCTAATATTCTGTTTTTGAAACTTCGATTTCGAGAATTTGCAGGGGATTGATTTTGACCTATTTTTTTTAAACAAAAGAATCGATCTGGGACACTCTCTGACCCTTTAAGTCAATAAAAATGGCCTATAATTGCGTTTTTAACTCTTCAATTTCTAGAAATTTCCACCGAGACTTCTGTAAATTTTTTCCCCTAACATCAGCAAAGAGAGCCTAAAATGGCGGTTTCAAACTAAAAATTTTAAAATTTTTCCGGGGGAGGACCCCCGGACCCACCTTTCTATCGGGTCATTTTTCCTCTTTCAATGTGCCGCCCCCTCCCCCCACCACCAAAAAAACTTTTTGATTGCGCTACTAGTCACGAAACGTTTTTGTCCTAGCAATTAAGTGAATTGGAAACTATAAGTGCCAATAGTTAGTACAAAAATTAATTCCGTGAATTCAATGATTTGTCTGAAAATATTTTATGATTAAAAGGGCCTCGCAAAACTGCATCGCCGACGTCTACTTTTGCTCTTGCGCCGCCACTGGCCCTGGCGCTGCTTTACTTCGGGCAAGTAGTAGAGAACATCAAACCGTCCCTAGCCGACTGAGAAGTGGACACACTCGAGCACAGCGATATGTGGCTGTTATTAAGGTTTTCTCCTTGTGCACAAAATGAGCCCATATTTTCTCTTGCATCGGCTGTGACCTGAATCAGCTGTATTCCGACCCGTCTGCTGTTTTGGAGGGACTTGGTTCGTACGGCTTCATGGACTTGGTATGATGTTTCTGTCTGCCAAGTGGGACAAGCAACAACAACATAATTTTCTATGACTAACTCGTGCTAACCGAATTCTACGTTTGTGTGTTTCAGTGGAATCTCCTTCTGAAAATTTAATAATTCTTGCAATATAATTCGTCAGCGTTTATGCTCCAATCTGGTTTGCTATCAAAAGGTACCCTTTATGTACAGATTAGCTCGGAAGTTATTCAAAATCGCTGCAACTAGATATTTATCAAATGGGTTGAAGTGCAAAATCCTGCAGTCCAAAGAAACGTTGTGTTCGTATGTCCTAAAAATTAATTTATTACAATGCTGACAGACTTGGAACTGCACATCCGTGAATTGGCAGCCTGTTGGATTTTAGAAGCTTGTAGTGTTCAGCAAAATAGACTCCCGAATCACAAATTTTTCTCATTCTTATTGTTAAGTTTGATGCAGAATCTTACATTGATCTCAATGACTGGAAAAATGTGTCTGATCCACCAATACAGAAATCAATCTCTGAAGAAGATATTCAACTGTTTGTTTCAGCCAAAAAAGAACTGTTTACTATGCGTAGACTGAGGCATTAAAATTTTTAAGAGTTGATTTTAGAGATTTTTGACCTTATTTTTTTGGAGGGGGAGAGGGGGCTATCGCTGTGGGGGGTACTTCCCAGCATGTGTGTGGGGGGGGGGGCGCCATCACCCTATGGGGATGGGCACCATTGTGGAAGGGCAGCTAAAATTTACTTAATTTTCAACTACATTGTGCAGAAAGAGAAGCTTTAATAAAAAACCAACTGGAGTCCCGGAAACTTACGCCAAAACTAAATAGTAAGGATTTTCAAGCTATTTTAAGATGAATATTTTTAATTTTGAAAATTAATGATTATCATAAACGTTTTCGTAAATAAATGATTAATACTTGGACAACCTTACGTTGTTATATATATTTGAAGTTTTTTTTTCCTGTTTTTTTTATGAAAATAGACTTTTTTCCTTAAATACGGGTTTTTCAAACTCAATCCGGAGGCAAAATATGAACTCATAATCGGATGAAATTTTATATATAACCTTTGGCACCTTTTTCTTGCCCTTCCCGATGGAAATCGGGAACTTTTTTTTACCATAGAACGATGATTTACCCTAATGGTCAGTTTACTGTCGTTCGGGGAAGAAACTGGGACTGGACATACTTATATAGTTGCATACATCGTTATATACATACGTAAATACGCTCACTTTTAAATTATATGAAATATTCGCAATAAATAAAAAAATAACTGGTAGTTAAACAAATAATATAGATTGCTTAGGGTGCTCCGGCCTCTGCTTGTGAATCCCCATTTTCCTCTTGCAGTGGCTCTATTCTACCTGCGGCAGGTGACAATTATTGATGATTTTAATGTTTTTTACCCCTAGATATCCGGACCCGTGAGGTTTAAAGAAATGCGACAGAGCAAATAGCTCTTCCTGGATGTTCTGCTTCCAACTGGAACAAGAATTGATCTCTGGTAGATTTGCCAGCCGGGAGGATATAGGGTTTCCGTCCAATTTTAATCAATATTTTTGCATAAATTCTCTAATATGAGAATGAAAAAAAAAAAAATGCGTGCACAAATTAGAATGGTGTAGTTTCCAAAATTTTAAAAAGTACTTTTTTCTGAAAGAGCATGCTTGAAAACATAGGATCTGACCACTTTTAAATATTTTTTTAAAGTTTAATATTTAAAAGAAATTACTTAAATTGATGTTCTTGTGGTATTTATTTTAACCCCTTCTGGTTTAGGTTCATGATTAGTAACATTTACTCATAGCATTGCGATTGAAATATTTTATAAAATCTATATATATAATTCTCTTACGTGCCGGCAAATGAAGGGGTGAATTTCTAAACCTCTGTTGGCAACACTTCGCCGATAAATCATGTAAACAAACTTCTACGTTGTTTTGAAATCTTGAATCACAGAATACTCAACGAACTTTTTTTTTTTTGAGATGAGTTTGAGTCGGGCTGTGGCCCATTTCAACCTTAATCAGCAAAGAAAAGCTCAAAGAAGGCAGGAAACCGTTCTTGAATCCAATTTAAGACGAGCCATTTCCAGAGTTGTATTCTCTGATTCGCTGCCGATAATTTTTAGCGGCTGGGGAATTTTCAGTCAGCAGTTCCTTCAACAGATCAGGTGCGTCACACAATGCCGGTAACCGCACCTTTCCGTCATGGCAACATTTAGTATATTTATTTGCAGTATTACGCTCTTTCTGCCAATAAAGAGCACCACAAAATTCGCATTCTTCACACATTGCTCCACAATCATGTTCATCGGCAATGTTGTTTTGAACGCGTAGGCGCTTTGAGCGTCGTCTATTCTCTGCTTCAGTACGACAGTTCAGTTCAAAATGAATAACCGAGAAAGAATTTACTATATTCCTTTTATTCTCAGCTGAAAGGTTTCGCCAAATTTGTTTAGGGTTATAGTAGTTTTAGTATTGTGCAAGCAAAGTAGCCTTGGCGAGTTTTCGCGTTTTTAGTTAAACCATTTTTTGTTCGTGACGTGGCAAGGATTCAGAATAACAACAAGAAGGACAAACGTTTGAGAAAATATGTTTGGTGCTCTCTGAGCCTGTTTTTAGTCATGGCCAGCTCTATGTGGCATTATCAAGAACAAGATCTTTTGAAGCAGTGTCAGTTGTGGCTCCCAAACGGGACATTTTTAATTGTGTATATGAGGAAGTTTTCTCAGATTAGAATATATAAGAGTGTAAATATGTAAATATATAAGAGTGTAAATAATGTAAATACATCCCTCGGGGGAGCCTGTAACCCCTAGAGGGCGCGTCCCCAGGTGGCGGATAGGGGAATGCCTTCATTGGTTTTCCAATGGGTGGTAGAAGGGAAATAAAATACCTTCCGCGGACCAACAGGTAGAAGTGCAATCTCTCCAAAGCAATGACAGACACTTTTGTATCTATAATGGTAAAGTTGTGCACATTGCCAAGGCAGTCATCTTACATACAGCAAAGTTAAACTGTCGAAAATCTGGCTAAAGCAGACAAATTAACATTATGAACGTAATTTTCATATTGGTTAAATGGATGGTGACCTAAATGCAATTACCAACTTTAATTTTTACGGAAAATTTTAGCTAGGCTAATGTATTGGCATACAGCGAGCGAGCGAAGCGAGCATGGATCGCGAAGCGATCCACAGGGAACTGCGTAAGCAGTTCCGGGGGTTGGCGAGCGATAGCGAGCAGGGGGCGATAGCCCCCTAGTAATTTAAGAATTAGCCAAGAGTGTGTAACCCTTCCGATTGAGCATTTCAGAAATCTTTCAAGCCTATGTATGCAGCGTTATCGTTTCTGGCATCCAAAGCTCTGATCAATTTTAGACCCTCTCGTACGGTATGAGAGAGACGTGCATGAAAAGTTTTTTTCACTGCCTTAATTTGCTTTAATGAATCAATTTTGTTTAAAATATATATATTTGCAATAAATTAAAAAATAACTGGTAGTTAAATAATATAGTCTCACTTTTCCATCCGCGGGCTCCATTCCGCCTGCGGCAGGTGACAAATTATTGATGATTTTAATGTTTTTTACCTCTGGATGTTCGGACTTTTGAGGTTTAAAGGAGTGAGACAGGGTGGAATGGCTCTCCCAGGATGTACTGCTTTCAACTGGAACCAGAATTGACCTGATAGATTTGCCAGCCCGGAGATTATAGGGTTTCCGTCCAATTTTAATCAACATGTTTGCATAAATTCTCTAATATGAGAATGAAAAAAAAAAAAAAAATGCGTGCACAAATTAGAATGGGGTCGTTTCCAAAATTTTAAAAAGTATTTTTTTCTGAAAGAGCATGCTTAAAAACATAGGATCTGACCATTTTTCATTTGTTTAAGTTTAAGATTTTTATAAATTACTTAAATCGGTGCACTTTCATTGTTAACGCATCTGCCGATGACATCACAAATGATGAAATGCCATTTAGTGTTGCTATTCACAGAGTAAAATATTTAATTCGCATCTTTACTCACGTGTATTGGCAACGATATGGTTGATAGCAAGCGTAGAGAGTAATATATTCGCTTTTTGACTATCACAACATGGAAACGTGGTAGAAAAATGCGCCAAAATGCATTATTTGTGACGCCATCAAGACCACGCTTTGTTTGAAAAATCGGACATTTAAAAAAATTAATAAAAAATAACTGTTGGGAAAATGAAAGTATTTTCTGGGTCCATATTATTATTGTTACAAATCCTGTAAATAGTAATTATTGTAGTAACGTAACCTGTAAATAGTTTCCCGTAATGAGTATACAACCCCTTTTCATTCGGCTAAAGTATACGACCCCCTATTTTCTTTTCTTTTCTTTGATAAAATTTGATAACGGTCTACGCATTTCGAGAAGCAGTAAGAATGTTGTGGAAACTTCTTCGATGTTTATAAAAGCGTCCTGCGTGTTAAAAAGTGGAGTTTTCTTTTGAGATTTCGAACTGAGAGCGTATTTGCTCTGTTTATAGCGAGGCATTTCGCTGTGTTGTTTTCGTATTTGGAAGTAAATACGTGTGTAACCGTTAAGTTTACGGTGTTGTGTGATATTTGCTTAATTGCTGATGATTAATTTAGCAGTTGTTAACGATTTCTCCTGTACATAGTGTAAATAAAGCTCCTGTGTTTTTATCAAGAACTGTGTCTTCATTTCAAGAAAGTGGAAGTCGCGCCGGAATCCGTTACATTATTATTATTTTTTTGCTTATTCTATCAATTTCAGTGAGTAAAAGTAGTTCTTTTGACTGAAGGAAACAACCCCATTAAATATCCATAGAAATGTCCTGACTTTTCAGGTAAAATGTGCTGAAAATTTTCAAGGTAATTAGAACGTGAATTATAATTGCTTTTAACTAATTTCATGCCAAAATGTGGGTGAGCCTTCAATTGAAAATTCATTTTGATCACAGTAATTGTTGAACAATGCTTTTATTAACATTTCTTGATGATTTTAATGTCTTTAAACCAAAGCTGTGGAGTCGGAAGAAAAATTGCCGACTGCGACTCCTGGATTTCGAAACTAAGGTCTCCGAAATAAAAATTCCCAGAGGCGAATTTGTTTTAAACAAACTTTGAAGGAAAAACTTTCTTAAGAGCATGTATAGAAAACATCTTTTTGATTTGAACAATTTTCCGTTCAATTTTGAACAACTTAAATCCCTTAACATTTTTTTGGAAATGTAGCTCTTGATGACCAACTCCCGACTCCTACAATTTTAAGGCAGTCGACTCCGACTACAACTCTTGTACCTGAAAATAAGTCGAAATCCGACTCTCCGACTCCGTAGCTTTGGCACGGAGGGGAAACGACTGACTCCGACTCTTGGAAATTTAAAGTATTCGACTCCGAATCTTTTATCCCAAAAATAAGTTCGACTCCGACTCCGCAAACATTGGCAGAGTTGGAAACTTTAAGGAAAAATGACCGATACCGACTCAGAGTCTTTGAATTAAAAACTTTCGATTCCCGAATCCGACTTTTTTACCCCAAAATGAGATTGACTCCGACTTCGCAACCATGGTTTTGACTTTGAAATAATATTATTGTTGATAAGATTTGTTTTTATTTTCACACTAAAGTTTTAATTTATGTATTCAGTGTTGGCGAAGAAATTCGGAGTCCTTTATTTTCCTACACTAGGGGACTCCGCTCCCTGCTCGTTGCCACTCGCCAACCTCCGAAGAACGCTTCGCAATCTTACTTGATTTGCAAAGATTTTATTCGCTTATTAGCTGTACCCGACGCGCGTTGCTACGCCAAAAAAAAAAAAAAAAAAAAAATACATCATTATACTGATTTTCATAACAATCGGTTGAACGGGGCAGAAGTTGCTACTCTGCAGTGCCACCTGGTGGCGAGTGGCTTCAATGAGCATATTATGCACCTTCTCCGTGGAAAAATACATATATATAGCAATTTTCATAATAATTGGTCCAGGTATCAAGTGAAGCCGTGACTATACTCAAATTTTGTACTCACGCAGTTTGCAAGATCAATCAATCGATAAAAATATCAAATAGAAAAAGTTTTAAATCCCCCCGTTGCATGAAAAGCCATAAAACAATAAAGAAAGAATTTATTTGTTCAAACTCAAGAAAAATGGCAACAGCTAACTTCTTATCAATGAGATCTTTCACGCGAATTAATTTCTGCAGCCGATAATTTTATTCGTATTTATCCAATGGACTGTGACTTAAATTGGAATAAAAAAGGAACTATCGATCGGATTTTTTTTCAAACTGATCTATAAACATTCCCAGTACCAAAAATAACAAAAGGTGAAAGTTTCAGCCAAATCTGCCGGGTAGTTTTTGAGTTCATGGATGACATACAGACAAACATTCATTTATATATATATAGATTACAAATAATCAGATTGAAAAAAAGGTTACGAGTTCAGTTTCGAACAATATGAAAATCCCACTCTCCCTCTCGTAGAAAATAGAATTTAAGTAAAGAGCTCATTATTAGAACACAATCTCACTCCCAGACGAAGACAAAAAGAACTTGATAGTAACATGCATAACCGAGATATTAAAACGAGCTGATATGTGCATCATATGACTTCCTTTTACTCCAATTTAATGTCATTTCCTCATTATTGGCAATTTTAATGTGATTCAATAGTTTACTTTAAATATCACCAACAATGGCCAAATAGAAACCAAATTTAAAAAAAAAAAATCGCCAAATTTGTCGCCAAATTGGCGACAAAACTTGGCGACCAAAAGACTGGCGATAAATCGCCAAGTGTCCAATAAATTATAACACCACTTGAGTTTATATCGAAATTAACAAAGATTTCCTCCCCCCCCCCAAAAAAAGGAGCAAAAGACCCCCATAGGAACATCCGAATGCAACCAAAAGGTAAGGTGCACAACTAGGTCCCACTAGGAGTCTACGTACCGAATTTCAACTTTCTAGAACATACTGTTTTTGAGTTATGCGAGATACATACACACATACGGACGTCCATACGGACGTCACGAGAAAATTCGTTGTAATTAACTCGGGGGCAGTCAAAATGGATATTTCGGGTGTCTGTAGGTTCATAGGTATATATCCACGTGTGGTCGGGTCGAAAAAAAACAAAAACAAAAACAAAAACAAAAAAAACTCAACATTCATTCGGGGGTGAGAAAATAGAAATTAAGGCCGATTTTTGAGTGAAATTTTTTTCGCGAATACAATACTTTTTTTTTTTTTGTAAAAGTAAGTAAAAAGTGCTTTGAAGAACACTCCTTTCCCAGTTCAAGCTAACATGTACCAACTTGCTGCTAAATGGTTGTTTTGTACGTTTGAAAAGTCGCTTTCAAATTCATAATCTCTAGTAACATATTTTGCTCTTTAGCTCTGGGCTTGAATTGACTTGAGCCTAGGACTTTTCGCTAAAAAGAAACCTGCTGTTCCAATAAATTGAGAAAGTCGGAACAAGCTTTATTTGATGCTGGAATAAAATATCATTCAAACGACATCGAATGTTAAGGGGTGTGAGAAATCGTTTATCCCTTTAATAGGCAATTTTAGCTTAAAACATTAATTTTAAAAAAACTAATTTTAAATTTAAAATATAAACCCCAGGTGCAAGCCCCCGGGCCTCGAAGTAATTTTGCACAAAATTTCAAGGCTGTAGGTGCTATGGGGTCTACTGGGCGCAGACCCGCCATAGTTTTCCTTTCACAATTGTTTTGATGTTATTTTTTTTAATATAGAGATAAAGATATGTGCGAACAATTTTTATTTTATTAATTATTATTGTTTTTTTTTTGTAATTATTATTTTTTGGGAATGAAAGTTATTTATTTGAGTTGACATTTTGTTGTTTTTTACTTTTTTGAAAGTACATTTATTTATTTATTTTTTTTTTAACAACAGGGAAAAAAATCAAACGATTTTTTTTTTCCTTTTTGACATGATGTATTTATTTTAACGAGCTTATTACTTTTCATCCTTTTTTTTTCTTTCTTTTGAAAGCGATTAAAGATTTTTTTTAATGGGAAAAAATATATTAGCTGCTTTGCTTAAAAAGGCTACTTCTTCATTTCTTCCTTTATTTATTTTTCAGACATCATTTTCTTCAGATGAGCATGACGTATTTTATTTCTAGAAATTTGGTTTAAATGTTAAAAAGTTACGCTTGAAATACTAATTTGCAATTTTAGCTAATTTTCAGAATATTGATCAGATACTAGAAAGTTGATATTGGTATACGGGAAAGTACGTTCGTTTAGTTTTGGACGGAACTTCTTGTTTTAAAAAATGAAAAAGATTAATTTGTTCCTCTTTTAATGTTCAACAAGTCGATATTGATCAAATCGTGTGCTTTCAATTTTTGAAAGCTGTAACTTGAGAGGAAAAATGTTTTCTTGTGAAAGTCAAAAAAAAAAAAAAAAAAAACTTTCTTGAGAGGGGGCGCTCCGCCCCAGGGGACACCCTGACACCCACCTGATGGGTAACACCCCCAAGTTATTTTCAGAGTTTATAAAGGATATAAATACTTTAATTCCGAAAATTTTCCCCAATAAATCTTAAAATTATCTTTCATCTATAAAATAGTAACCAAAAATAGGGCATTATATTGCGAGGAGAGGCCGGGGTGCATGCACGTCAAGATCATATTTTAGACAAAATGTGGCGGTAGACAGCTTTGTACGAATAGTTTTTACTGTATTATTCGCTAAATGTTCAAATTAAATATTATTGGCTGCTTTGGAATTAATGAAGATTTTAAGATTAACTGTAGTTATTGAGTGTTGTAGCAAAGAAATCATTTACTTATTTTGTTTCATACTTTTTAATGAGAACTAAACTTATATAAATCGATTTTTAAAACATTAAGATATATTTTATCGGATCTTTTGGATTCGTTCTTTCGTGCCAAAACTTATTTGAATTTACGAACACCCTCAGAAGTTTTCACCCGAGCTACGGGTTCCGATTAGCTCAATGGATACCATTCCATTTACTATTTTATATCTGAGATCGAAGTAAAAAGTAGATAACTATTTTTATTTGAAAATGATTACTTGAAAATGTTAGGCAAAACCGTTTGCTGACAGTTGCTATTAGCTAAAGAAAATTGTAAAACAAACAAACTGGGGGACGGCTACAGAAAGTTCGATAAATAATCTAGCCAGCTGAGTGCCAATTGCACTTATTTTCTTTATTTGTAGTCCCTTACACATAAATCGAATCGATTGGCAGTCAGTTTTTTAAAAAATGCAAAGAGAGTCAGTGAAAATTAAAGAAAATAAGAAGCCCGGACTCGGAGTTGGCATGTTTTCTAATGACTCCGACTGCTTTACCTCAAAGACTCCACAACCCCGCTTCTACCCCTTGATATCCTTCAAGGACGGATCCACAGAACATTTTCAAGGAGAGGGCGATTATCTTTTACTCTTTACTCCTTGGAACTTCAATTTCTAAACTTTTTCGAAGGGGTGTACCGAACCCCATCACTCAGCCTTACGTAATTAAAGGTGTCCTATATTTGTGTTTCTTTCAAAAAAAATATTCACTGAGAGTCCTCAAACCTATCTCTAATATCATCTAACATTGTCTAAAGTTGAGGTTTTGGAACTTCAATTTCAAAAAAAAAAAAAAAAAAATCTGTATAAAGTTCCGGTCCCTATTGACTAGCGTTAAGAGATGGACTAAGATTTCGTTGTCATGTTTTGAATTTCGGGGAAAAGCTCCCGTTCTCTATACGCTATCGAAGATTATGTAAAATTGCGTTTTTGGAACTTTGATATTGTAAATGTACAAGAAGAAAGTTCCTGTACCTCGGTTCAAGGAGGGGCGATCGCCCCCCACCACCCCTCCCTTGTATCCGTCATGAGACAAAGCGGAAAAGCTGTCTCTGGACGTCCTGCATCCAACGGCACCAGAGTATTGACCTGGTAGACATTGCCAGTTCGGAGGAGATAGGGTTACAACACAGACAGAGGCGCATAGAAATAAATAGCACGGTCGAATTATTTTATAACGAGCGCAAAGGGACTGCAATATTTGCTCGTTATAACCAAATTCTCGTAAAAAACGAGTTCGCAGAAAAAAAAATCCTTAAAAATCATCATAGTTGTTTGTTGTATCTTTAAGCTGTCATTGTTTTTGAGGAAATACGTATACACACTTACATAGTTTTTAAATGCTTGTTTGCCCCATAAATTAAAAAAAGTGCTGTAACTGCTTGTTCTAAAGATTTGCGACTAATCACTATTTTCTTGACTTCAAAATGTTAAAGAAAATTAACAAAAAAAGGATAAACTGAGCTGAAAGTCATTAGAAACTTAATGAATCACAAAAATATTGCTCGTTTTAAGCGGGGTTTTCTCGTTAAAAGCGAGTTTTGCTCTCATAGATTTAGCATTGTACCAATCAAGTCATTCTGCTTTCCTAGTTAAAACCGGGTACTCGATAAATCAGGGTTCGCTATAAGCCAGTTCGACTGTATAAATAAATTGAAATTGGATTAAAATGTATTTTAAAATTATCTACTGCTTATAACTTCTTTTTATCAAAGTTTAAATAGTTTCTTAAAATTCTAAAAATATTTCTGTATCGAAAAATGTCTTCAGTAACATTAGCAGAAGATGCGATAAAGATATGTAGTTAATTAATTCATTGATGATTTTTAACAATTAGCTAGAAGAAACATTCAATTTCTAGTTTGAGCCCGGATTAAAAGACTAATAAAAGCATCAAAATATGCACTAAAAATTTTTAAAATAAGCACTGAAAGTGCAAGGAATATGCACTATTTTTTTATTATTATCGCAAATAAAAGCTTTTACATCGGAATATAAACACGAATGTTGTACTTCACATAAAAAAGTTGTATTATTACTTAAAACAATAATGATAATAAAACAAAGCTTCAATAATAAAGCTTCTGGCATTCATTTTAATTTTGATGTCATGATTTCAAATTATGTTTTTTGCAGTGACGAATTGCGATAGAGCCCTACTCTTTGTATTTCTTACTTTTATTATTAGAATAGAAATTCGCCCACGTCACATTATGACTGGTAATTTTCTAAATTGGGTAATACTAGGTATATGCATAAAAAAGGGGGAAAAATGTTAATTAGGATACGGTAATAAAGGTATGGTATTATGGAAATTTGCACTCGTACACTTATCATAAAGATCATTTGCAGTTTTTCCTTTGTGCATTTTTTTTCCTAATTAGTCTTGAATGATGAGAAATTAGTAATCTGGAAATTAGATGAAGTTTTATGTTAAAATTTGTTTGTGTAAAGAATGCGGGGGGGGGAGGGGGGATGAATGAAGGCAAATCACAAACGATTTGTAACCATGACGACGAAAATTAGTCTGTGTAAAAAAACATTATAAACAATGAGCTAGACTTATTCTTGTCGTGATGGTGATCTGAAAAATCAGAAGAACATCAACTACGGTCAAGTGTATACTGCCGTGGGCTAGTAAAGGACAGTAACTGCATAATTTTCATTTTTCTTTTTTTTTTCATTTTTGTCATCTATTGTATGTTATCTTTATTGTACAAGCTTGCTTATTTGGTTTCCGCTGAAAAAAAGCGTCTAATTGTAACATTTCCCTACTGTTAGCATTAAATCCAAAACGCGTTTCCTCAAATATCTCGGAAACTCCTATCTGCAGATACTGCCGTTTACCTGCCACGGCAGTGTAATGAGGAATTTGTGGTAGGGGGCGGTTCATTAATTACGTAAGGATGATTTTGACAATTTTTGACCCCCCTCCCCCCATGTAAGGGTAAGTAAGATTTTTCAACTCCCCCCATCTTACGTAAGATTCCATTTTGTTTTCCAAAGTAATAAACTAACGAATCTTACACCTCTGGAATCGTGTTTAAATTTACTATTATTAATTTAAAAAAAAAAAAAAACCTTTTTGTGTAAAGAAATATTTACTAAAAGGAATCAAGACTGAATGTTTTTTCGACAAATAACTTTTGTATATCATGCGGTACTAATTAAAAATAAAGTTTGCCATACACAGTGCGATTCTTTTATTATATTTTACACTATTCATTATTTGAAAAACAAGTAAAAAATAGCTCATCCTAATACATTTTTTACTTTCCAGAAGCAAATGAAATAGGATCCCTGCCAAACCACTTGACCGCGCGATTTTTAATATAAAATATCTACTTGGAAAATATTACATAAGAATGGGTCTGACCGCCTTCCACCCCCAAGTAAGGGTATGTCAAGATTTTTCCATCCCCTCTCGGGATCCTTACGTAATCAATGAATGGCCCTTAGCTCAAAAACCATATGCTAATAATTTTACCAAGTGATACATTTGCAGTAATATTTAGCAAAAAAAACTTTAGAAATAATAATTAACTGAGAACCATCTTTAATTTTAGAACAATTTTAATTTAAATTTAATATTTAGTTAAAAAAACTATATTAACAACTGAGTAATCTTTTGACATTTTGTGTCTCACTTTATCGTTTGGAATAAAATCTGCTTAGGTTTGTTTACAGAAGAGAAAGGAAGCATTCCTTGCTTTTCCCTTTAGGAGAAAGGCACACTTTCACACATGCATCCATGCCCAAAGTCAGAAACAAAATTTTACGGTCCCCATGGTAACGCCAGAACTCGATACGTGACGTCATGAGACGAGCGACTAAAATATCTCAACACTATTACCTGGGGCAGTATAGTTCGACCAGTTCGATTTGGATGTAACAACTAACTTCTGTTGCGGTTAAAGTTTCGAAAGTTACTCTTAATTAATAGGATTTAAGTAATGTTGAAAGTGAATTAGTAATAGATTTTATAATAAGGGAATTCGATAAGCATGACAATATTCATGAGTACGTACCTGTTGAAGGTAAAGCTGAAACTTAAAAAAAAAAAATAATAATAATAATAAGTAAATAATTAATTTGAATTTTGACATCTTGAATTCAAACTATGTTTTTAGCAATCACGAGTGTGTGTGTGTAGGCATGTGTGTTTTTGTCTGTGTGCAGGTATGAGTGTGTATGTGTGTTTTGCGTGTGCGTTTGTGTCTGTGTGCAGGCATGAGTGTGTGTGTATGTGTGTGTAGGATATGGACGCAACCTGGAGACGGTTTTCGCTAGAGGAGCAGCATCGGGAGGCCGGTCGACGGTGGTGCTGCAGAGGGAGGCGGGAGGAAAATAAAATCATAGGAATTCAAAACAGTCAAGTGAGAACAATAAGCAATGTGTGTGTGAGCAATAAGCTCAAAAAAAAAAAAAAAAAAAAACATTTTCCCTTTCTGTATAGGGTACAAATTTTAGGGGTCAGCTGTCTTGAAATTTGGGAAGGAAAGAGAATAAATTGTAACATAATGTATGCAGGGATGTACACCTAGGTGCATCATGGCGTAGATTGCGCCGTTGAAATTGGGGGGAAAGGGGTGTTTGAGGGGTATTTTTATCATTTTTAGGGGGACTCTTGCTTTTGAGGGGGGCTTCGCGATACTTGAGGGGGGGGGGTGCCCTTGCCCTTAATTGAGGTAGGCACCCCTAATGTATGTTTAAATTCAATACTAAGAGATACCCACGAGGAAAGGAGGGGGATTGGTTTTACTGAGTTCTAAGTAATGTTGTTGGGGGGGGGGCGTTCGGGGATTGTTCTCAGGGACGGTCGGAACTTAAATTTTTGGGAAGGCAGAAGTTTTCAACTTGTCAAATGGAACTCCAAATTCCGCCGAATGATGGTAATTTTGCCGAATGGCGTTTCAAATTTCGCCGCATGCTTATAATTTTGCTAAATCGTATCGTCAGATAAAAATTTGCCGAGTAAGGGAATTTGTGGAAGGTCGCAGTGAACCCCCGCCCCTGGTTGCTCCGTGTATTTGAGGTTGATTTGCCATCGCCCTTAAGGGGATGGGCACTTCTGCATGTCGTATTATTAAACTATTACCAATTTTGGGTTCTAATTAACGGACATATGCTAAGTCTGTCCAATAAATACGCGAACTGAGGCCATAAAAAATTTATTTTGCAAAATTTAGTACACATTGATTTTTGTCCCCTTCAAAGTGCTCTCCATTCGTTGCTATGCCCTTATCCCATCTTCTTTTCCACTTTTTAAAGCACCTTCGGAAGTCCTCAGAAGTTAGGCTCTTTAATTGTCTCGTCGTTTCTTGCTTTATTGAATCCGAATCTTCACAGTGATGTCCCTCATCACATTTTTTTTGCATTTTGGGAATAGGAAAAATTCACAGAGTGCGAGATACGTCGAATAAGGAGGATGATCAAGGATGGTGATTGAATTTTTTGCCAGAAACTCGCTAACAATCAATGCTGAATGTGCTGGTGCATTGTCCTGATGAAGGATCAATACATATCGCCTTGAGTCAAATTTGGTGACTAAAAAAAGAAAGCTTTTAAAAACGCCTGATTGAGAATTCATTTATTCATTGTTTATGGCAACAATTAAAAAGCGGAAGTATTTTAAATGGATAATTACTATTATTTTTCCTTGTTTCTGGCAGCAATTAAGAACCGTCAGGAAAACGCGGAATTATGACAGATAATGTAAGCTAAGAAATAGTGTTTAAAATAAAAATGTAAACAAGCAACGATAAAATTAAAAAATTTAAAACCCCCCGACTGAGTCGCCATTGTAGAATCAAGAGGGAAAATTGAAAATCCTTTTAAAAGCCTTATACTATTAAAAATCAATGTCAAGTATTTTATTTGCTATTAAATAGAAACTGGCAACAGATAAAAATTTTACATCACTGCTTTTAATTTCGGCCAACAATAAATTCAGTTATTAATCGCGTGAATAAAGGCTTAGCCGTTATTAAAATCTGCTTTAAAAAAACGTTATAATTCGAATTCTATGAAACATGGAAGTTCCAAACACATTCTATCAGACGCGGAAAAAAAAAATCTCTTTATTTCGGTATTAAGTTTTTAAATATTTAACTATATTTTCACTGCAAAAATCGTGAAAAACCTTTTAGAGGTTTTTAATTAATATCTTCGTTAATTTATGTGATCCAAAGATGCAATCTAGCTAAGAACACTCTCGATCAACTCTCCTTTCGAACAAACTTTTTTTTTTTTTTTTTCAAACTCGGTTCATCCGTTTAGGCCACAGACAGACACACAGATACGTCAAACTTATAACCCACTTCCTTTGTGTGTCGGGGGTTAAAAATAAAGGTAATCACAAAATTGGCGATATTCGTGTGGTTGAGTCACACAACAAACCAAAACGGAAGAATTTTACAGAGGCAGATGCAATCGGATTTTTAAATGCGTAACAAATTGGCAATAACGCATAAAAAGCAACTACAAGTTGCGTAAGTTTTACGCCTTATGTGTTAAAGTTGGATTGTTGGCAAGTATGTTAACGTCTTACAACTTTTGCGCTGGATGGTAATGCCATTTTAACGTATTCCACATTCTCTGATAGCCAAGCTGTGTTGAAAGCTCTCAATCGTAACTGTTTTACTACCAAAACAGTTTGGGAGTGCCATAATGCACTGGTAAGACTAGCTGGCAGTAATAAGGTCTCCCTTTACTGGGTTCCTGGTCACCGTGACATTTTAGGTACCGAATTGGCAGATCAGTTGGCTAAACGGGGCTCCAATGTACCGTTTATGGGACCCGAGCCTGTCCTCTGCCTGCCCTACAATGCAGTAAGAACCACTGCAAAGAACCTTCTTATGGATGAATCTTATGTCCTGTGGCTTCAGTCCGAGTCTCAAAGACAGGCCAAGACTCTGAACCAGCAGCCTCCCTGGCTCAGGTTCAAGGAACTGCTTAACTTGAGCAGGAATGAGATCAAGAAGTCTGTTGGGTTACTAACTGGACACTGCTCTCTTAATAGGCACCTTAATCTGATGGGTGTTATCGACAACCCTTCGTGTAGAGGATGTCATATGGCCGATGAAAGCTCAATTCATGTGCTATGTGAATGTGACTTCTACTCTGCACAAAGATTTGAGCACTTGGGATACCACTACGTAGATCCCTGGGAACTGCCTAGAATTTCGGGCAACTGCTGAGATTTATTTCTGTTACTGGGCTCCTTTAGTAGTCTAAGCGGGGATAGTACAATGGACCTGTGGTCTCGGTGCTCGCGCTGTTTTCAAGCGCCCCCCCCCCCCTTTTCACTTCATACTTCAACGTATTTCACAAACACACAAACGTATTTCACATAAACATATGGCTACCTTTGCTAAAATTTTTCATATTTTGAGCTAAAGTTTCACTCAATATAAGCATCAAAAGTTAACCAAATTGCACAATTGAAGCTTTGCTAAAATCAAGTTTAAAGATGCAGTTTAGTTTTTTTTTTTTTTTTTTTTTTGCTATCTAGGTAAACCATTAAAGCAGGGTTGTTTGGTTTAAACCAAGTAGTTATTATTATTATTTTTTTTTTTTTTTGAAAAACTGAATCGTTTTCCCACAAATGTTTCCATGAATTTTGCATATGATAGGAAGATTTAAATTCAATTAATGCAAAGTAACCAGCAAAGCTTTAGAGATAAATTACATATTAATATGTTTGCAAACTTTTTTAAAAATTAAATGCAAATTTGCAAGATAGTTTTTCTTTCCTTTCTTAAATCAACGCAACCATTCTTATTAGGTTCCTTAATATAAGGCAGATCACAACTATGTTTTCTAAAATTAGATAGGGAAAAATCCTAGTAGTTTATGATCGTGCGTTATCTATTCATTTATTTTTCTTTCATTTATGTTTTTAACAACTTCAAAAAGGAGGCAGTTATCAGTTCATACCGTATGTATGTATGTATGTATGTTTTTTTTTTTTTTGTCCACTCGCAGCGTCTCACCTAATGACCTGATTTTGATGATTCTTTTTTTAATGGATAGGGGATGGCTTAGTTTAGGTCCCATTACTTTGTTTGACCATATTTGTTCTTTAGAAAAAGAGTTATGGTTGAAAAACAGTAATTTCATGCAATTTCCCTATTAAATGATTAAATATAAAACCTATTGTTACAAAAGTTTGGTGCCATACAACAGTAAGACTAATATAGTCATTAGTGATAATTTTGAATGCAGGCTTCTCTGAAGCAAGCATCAAGAAGCAAGCTTAGTGGTAGTATTTTTATTGTTATCATCTATGCCAATAACAGATGATCTGGGTTAAGTAAGGAGATATAGGATTGCATCACAAGCAACTTGCATGCTGTGAAATGTAAATTAGTTAGGGAAAACGTAATATTTTAATGGTTATAATTAAATTAACACACAAATGAATTCCAGAGAGGAACAAAAAATTTTAGTGCCAATCATTTGAAGTTTAAGGCGTGTTTATATTTTTTTTTCTTTTTTTTTAGTATGGAGCATTTTTATGAAAAAAATAAGGTTAAGTTTCGTGATGTAGTAACTTCTTACTATTTCTGAAATACATTCACACTAAAAAGAATGAAATGAAAAATTTTGAAAGGAAAAAAAAAAAAAATCACACACACACACACAAAATTGCTCTAAAAAGTGAAAAATAATTTTATTCTTTGAACACCATCGATAATACTTTTAAATATAATTTTTGAAGTTGGCGCAAAAACGATAGATAAAATCATTCACAGCCATAATTCAACTACAACTATAAAAATAATCAGGCCCAGTTTCTTCTCTACCACGTACATTATGCATTGATGACAGTATATTTGAGTAAAGATATAAATGTTTCGTTCCTAACTTTTTGGATTGATTTTCTGAAAAAAATATGAACGAAGCATGGTTACACTGTATTTTACTTTTTGCTTTTGCGCCAACTTCGAAAATTATGTTTAAAAGTATTATGGATGGTAGAGTAAAAAAAAAAACAACGTCAGAAAAGCGCAAATCTGCGACTTTGTGCTTTTCTGACGTTGTTTATTTCTTACTCTACTCTTCAGCACAAAGGTATTTATTTATCTTATTATCGATGGTGTTTAAAGAATAAAATTATTTTTCACTTTTTAGGGCAATTTTGTGTGAAGTCAGTTCTATTTTTTTCAAAACTTTTTTAGATATTTCAAAGTTGCCCAAAAATATATTTTAGCCAAAATTTCATTACACTACCTAATTTGCTTCATTACTTAAGAGTTATGCAGATGAATCATTTAAGCAATCTGTAGTGTATATAAATCTAAACTCTGTAGAATATTTAAATGACAAGAAAAATAAAAAACATTTTTTTTGCATACTTTTTGACATTTACAAAAGACGACGCCAGAAAAAATAAAGATATACTAAACAATTTTGAAAGCAGAAAGTATTTTCAACTCTACTTCTTATAACAAAATTTAATGTCAAATTTTCACTTCTTAAAATTTTTTATAAAAGTCTTTTCATTGATTACATGACCTGTAACTTTTTTTTAAAATCTTTAAACAAAATATGTGTTTAATCTTTTGATTTTTAAAGTTGTGTGAAGTGCATCAGACTTGTGATTCATTTGTAGGTACTGTAAAATACTTTCTATTCTTAGAATACTTGATTTTAGTTTCACTTTTACTTACATACTTATCGTAGAGAGCTATAATTATGGGGGAGGAAACTGATTTACAAGGTTTTATTCCTGGTTATTTATAATTATGTCTTAACGCTCACAGTATATTATCTCTTTGATTATTTGTGCCAAGGTACATTTACTAAATTTATGGTACTTTTTAGAAGTTAAAGATTTTCAAACAATATTTCTCCTACAGAAAGTGATACTTATGAGGAAAAAAAACTAGGACTCGACCGATGCATCGGCGCCGATGGTTCAACAATTTAGCCATCGGCATCGGCGGCCGATGCTAACTTGCAGGAAACATCGGCCCATCGGCCTTAAAAAACATCGAAAAGCCGATGGAATTGGCCAATGTTTTCGGAAAAAAAGGACCTTTGATGTTTTACTTTTTATTACGAAGTAAAGGGAGTTATTTTTTTCATATAAAATTGGTTACTTAAATTTCAGTATGAATTTCTATTTTAGTCCCGTTTGAAAGAGTTTTTAATACTGCATTCAGGTACCAAACAAGTTAATTATTGCTTTTTTTCTTGCAGCTGGATGTACGTACAGGGGTGCCCACAGGGGGGGATTATGGCGCAAGTTGCGCCATCAAAATTTTTGGGGGGGATTTTTTTTTTCGGAGAGTTTTTTGTTTTGAACATGAAATTTTTAAATTTTGCTCAGAAAAAATATTCAAACTCATTCAACAAGAAATAGATGCATTAATAGTGCTTTTTTCACGTACTCTTGAGGGCAGTCTCCGTACCCCCCCCCCCCCCCCCCCGCAGTTTTTCAGAAGTGAGGCCGCCAATTTCATTTTAGCGATGCAACTAACGAAGAAAAAGGGAAACTTCGTTGTTTTAAAAAATTAAAATAGTAACTTTAAATGAACAATTGAAATAATAGTGCCAAAAAGTCTTTTTTTTTTTGTAAAATTTGATTAGAAAATGTAATCTTAAAATACAATTTAGGAACATCCATGATTCTCTTTCATTAAGAATATCTAAGTAAGAGCCGCGGAAATGTACGCTTCAAACATTTTTATCAACGAAAAAAGAAGTATTCAGTATAATACACTTTTCACTAGGCCGCAGAGTGGGTATGTCTGCCTAGTCGAAAACAATGGGCTCGGCTCAAATTAAAGTATTGTGCATAGAGTAAAATTAGCATAAAGGAAGCGAGGACCGGCAACAAAACTAACATGGTGCACGCCTTGTCTCTCGGCGGCTCTGGTTATACAAAACCATGTTTCATGGTTCTTCAGTTTAAAAAAAAAAAAAACATAAATAAATAGGACAGCTTCATTGGGATATCCCATATGATAGGGGTAGCCGAAACATTCTTTTTTTTTTTGATGAAAAATGTTGTCCTGAAAATCTTTACTAAGTGGAGAAAAATGTATGGGTCGCCGAAATAAGTTTGAAATAGAGAGAGAGAAAAAAAAAAAAAACAGTCAAATGCAAAGAGAGATTCAAAGTATTGTAATGAATACTCACAACAAAAGTTCTAATTGCTTGAATGTAAAAATCGTAAGTAAATCAAATCTTGATGCAGGTGGCATATTTAAAATAAAATGAAGTGGACTAGAGACCTGAGGTATCTCAGAAAATTACCACATCCGTTCAAAATGTTAAAAGTCCTTTTTCTAAGGCCGCAAACGCTTGTATTGCAAGAAAACAAAAATATTAGGCAGGAAATTGAAAACTTTATTATGAAACATCCAAGCAAATAATCGTGTTTGGCAAAGGAAAATTGGAAGAAAATATTAACACAATATGTTTACTAATAATTAAAATTTGCAATGAAGATAGGAGAGACGTAGCCAAACTGAAAAGAAGAGTGGGGAACTCCAAACCCTTCTTTTTCCGTCCCCTAAGCTGGCCTGTGAGTGACTTTTTAAAACTTAGGTTTTGAAAAACTCCCGGGAAAGCTTTTTCAAACCCCATCCCTTACCCTAACGTCATTAAACATGGCCTACACCTGAGAGCTTAGAACTGCAATTTCAAAAAACCGTGAGAGTGCTATCAACGTAACCTCCGAGAAACGCCCTCAAAATTAATCATTCATCATCATTCGAGGCCGAATAAATTTCGTCTTTTCTACTTTAATTAAAAAAAAGAAAAACTCGCTGAAGTTTTTCGAAACTGTCGTTCTCCAAATATTACCGAATATCTTTAAAAATTTCATTGTAAAAGACTTCCATTCATAAAAAGTTTCAGGGGAGATCTTCGAAACCTTCTACCCCTCTAACATTATTTAAAATCGTCTACGATTGCGTTGACTGAATTTCAATTTTAAAAATATGCCAGGGGAGGACTTCCAATCTCCTCACCCATTAACATTACCAAAAATCTTCTAAAACTGCGGTTTCAACAGATCGAAATTTTTTCGAGACAATGCTTCCCCCCCCTCCTCTTTCCTCTCTCTCTCCCCAACATCATCGAAAAATGTCTTAAATCTAGCTTTTAGTGCTTTAATTACGAAACGTTTCTGGTCTCGAGCTCCTTCAAAACTCCCCCCTCCTCCTTTTCATCAAAAGTTCGATTAAATTACGTCTTCGGAGCTTTAATTTCAAGAAACTGGCGGTGCACTAAATTTTCAACAAAAAAAAATCTACAATCGCGTTTTTAAGGCTTCAAAACTTCAAAAAAGTTCGGGGGTGGGGGGGCGCATCTCTTTTCCTTAATATCACCATAGATGGTCTAAAACTGCATTTTTCGAACTACAATTTTCAAATTTTTCCCGGCGGAGAACCCCCGGACCCCTCCCCCCTTATACATGTCACAATAAGAAATAATTCACAATTGGGAATGCGTGCTTGGAGTTAGCATTTTGAAAAATTATAGAACGATGACCCCGAGTCTCTTCCTCCCTTAACATCACCACAGATCGTCTAAAACTATGTTTTTCAAATAACAATTTTGAAAATTTTCGGGGGATATGCCCCAGATCCCCTTTTTTGAACATAATTAAATATAACGTACGATTGTGTTTTAAACTTAAATTTGGGAAAAATATCGGAAGATGCTATCCTGGACCTCATCTCCCCTTCCTCCCAAACTTAAAATATAGTCTAAAACTGTGTTTTTATGTCTTCAATTTCGAAATAATGCAGGAAAGTAGCCCTCCGACACCCCCTAATTCTGACTGAATATTATCCTTACGATTAAACTTATATTCCTAGTACTAAGGTCTAGTAATATGACTATCCCTGCCTGCTAAACCAGAAGCCAAATCTTCTCTCTCTCTGCACATTAAAACATGGATGCGTTTGAAACAATTAAGGGCCCACCAAAGCGTACCCCCCCCCCCCCTCCTCAGAAGTTTTTTCACCTAGCGACGACCCTGGTACTCCTTTCCAAACTTTAATGACCGTGTCTCTTTTTCAATGAAGGGAACACATCACAGACGACATGGAATTGGTGCCCGTTTCAAAGCTGGATCCGACGATTTGACTTTTCAATTTTTTATGCATTTTCTGGAAGTAGCACAATTCTGCATGAATACGTGTGACAGTGATGAGAGTCATCTAAAATTGCGTTTCTAGTACTGCAATTTTGAAAAATTTATAGGAGAGAGCCCCTGATTCCCCCCTCTTTCTTTCACACGATCAAAGACAAGCCTAGAATTGCGTTTTTGCAGTATAAATTTCAAAAAACAGCCGGGTTAAAGGCACCGAAATTCACCTTCCACTAACAATATAAAGATCTATCAAAACTGCGTTTTTAAAGCTAAAAGTTTGAAAATTTAAGTGGAACGCCCCCCGCCCCTCTCGTCAACATTATTAAAAAATCGTCTTACATTTGGTTTTCAGATCTTCAATTTCGAGAAAATTTCAGGAGAGCTGCCGAAAACTCTTTTTCTTAACGTCACAAAGATCGACTGCAGTTGCGATTTTAGAGCTTCAATTTCAGAAAACTGCTTTTTCCCCCCATCCAAATATAGCGTTTTTAAGACTTTAATTTTGAAAATTTTCCTGGTGCGAGCCCTAGGATCTCTTCTTTCTCTAACATTACCACAGATAGTCTAAGACTGCGTTTTTAGAACTATAATTTTGAAAATAAAGGAGAGTCCTCCTTAACACAACGTTAGAGTATCTACAATTGCGCTTTTAAAGTTTCAATATTGAAAAATTACCGGGAAGGGGCCCTCAAACCTTTTATCCCCCTAACATCAGAGATCCTCTAAAACTGGTTTTTAAACTACAATTTCGAAAATTTTCCAGGGGAGAAACCCCCGAACCCGCTATCTAAGTGACGATAAATTTCCTTTTCAAGATTCATATTGCATACATCTAGTAATGACTCCATTCTAAGCCAGAAAGTTGAATCCACTCTCCCTGTAATTATTCATACGCTCGAAAAAAAAAAGGTGTAGCAAAATTCAAGGGTACTCAAAACTTGTTTACTCAAGGTCCACGCTGTAAAATTTGGGAAGACAAGGCGGATCAACAATCCAACAATATTTCAGTTCAAATGGTATTTGTTAGCGCTCCCCCTCCTCTCCCGTAAATTTGATTGGAAATTTCACACTCTAAAAACTATTATGTTTAACCCGATTCGAAAGCGAGAAAATTTTTGGGGGGGAATTTGCGCCATTGAGCTTGGGGGGGATGGGCACCCCTGTGTACGTATGCATCTCTCATAAGTCATAACTCACAAATGCTAAGCTGTAGAAGGATAAATTTCCGCATGTGGGTTGTTCGTACGTTCCCATTTGTGCACTTTCCTTTTTGTTTTCGATCGGGTATTCTGAAAAGCCTCTTTACTCATTTTTTGTGGCTAAACTAATATAGCGTCTCAGACTGACGATCATTTGGTGGTATATTGCCGAATTGGAGACTATAGAAACAAATATGAGATGGCGAAACCGGTTTTTGTGTCATTTTTTTAGATTCCCGTTGAGCCGACGGTAATTTTTAATTTTTCGATATTTGTAATATAAATCACAGTAATGCAGTCTTTTCTGTATCGCTTCGGCGGAGTTATAAGTTTGAGGCCTGTCGAAATACATTATGGGGCCCTATTTCTCTATCACACAAGTTGTAAAACATTTATCATAAGCAGTTTTGTAACTCCTACGGTGCCCCTATGGTTATGGGTCCTCTCGCGCAATTGCAACATTTGCTATATTTTAAATCCGCCACTGCACGTCAAAACAAACTCGGGTGCAAGTTTTGAAAGGGTTTTTCCGCTCAATGTTTATGATTATTTTGAACTCTATTTTTTACGGCTATTTTTTGAATTTCCGAGAACACTTGCGTGCTCCTCCTCCTACTCCCTCAATTTCTGAAATTAAACTCTAGTTGTACTTCTGAGTCGTTTAAATGTAACACCATTCATAAAATTAGAGATTTTTCTTTCAAACTTTATCTATTGTTTAGAAAGAATTTAGAGCATTAATGTAAGAAATTGATTAAAGACGTTTTGAATGGTGACATAATTCGGAAATCGAAGGGACTTTTGAATTTTTTCTTCGGAAGTGCTGAAATAGATTCAGAAATTCTTCCGAGGCGTTGGTTTTAGCGGTTCTTTACTAAAAAATTTAAGTCGAGGTTGGGGCCGAAGTGTGAATTACTCCAAAATCAGAGAGTGACCCCCCCCCCCTAACCCTCTCTCGAGGTTTCAAGCATTTCTTAAATATTTAGCAATTATTTATTTTGGTCAAGAAATGTCATTTTGCATATTTCTCATACTTGTTTCACCTATATTTCGTAATGCGTCATCTTTTCATCATTAATAGCGATCGATTTTTTTTTTTTGTTGTCAGTAACTATTTTTCTGTATTTATATAAAATCAATGAATAAGTTATTTTCGTTTTTAATAGAAAAGTTTCAAGGATTTTCTATTATGCAATTTTTTAAATTTCAGAAAATTATTGTTAAATTGAAAAGTTTAATTTGAACTTATTTGTAAAGCTTCATAAAAGTTTAAACAATCAAATTGTTCAATATTATGTGTGCAAACATCAGAGCAAGTATTATATGTATTCAGTTATTAACTTGGTGTAAATATTGAGTTTGTTTATTGTAGCTGCGCTTTAAGAACCTCGCTCTTTTACTAGCTATTTCTTTTTTCAGCAAAATTTATGTCACTGTTACAGCTTTTATGAAAAATGCAAACTTTTCTATTCATAAATTTTAAATAAGTATAAAAATATTCCCATTATGATTTAATATTGTAATTTATCTGTTACATTTTTTGTTTAATTTGATGAGTAAAAAATGTCTACGTGCAATCTTTCCACTTTAATTGCGTAATTTGTTGACGGTTTCATAGTTTTATTCTTATTTTTTTTAATGATTAATCAACATAATTTAATGTTTTTTAACTATGTTTAATGTACCTAAATCCATACATTAGTACGATATTACTGAAATCTTAGTAAATATTCAATTAAAAAACAAACAAACAAATCAATTGGTTATTAAACAACCTCTTTGTTTTTCTTCCTTCCTTTCTTTTCTTTTTTTTTTGGCTGTTGTTCTTTCTCTTTCATCATACAGCAGTCAAAAAAAGGAGAAGCATAGCTACACCCTATAAAGATTGTACGTAGTACGATCCAAAAGCTCGGGGAGAAGCTGCATAAAACCTTACCCAGAATAGTTCACATTACCGAAGCACATCCACCTTCAAAGGGTTACCTTGAGGGACTATGTACTTCTGCGAGTGTTCATATAACTTTTGGAAACACTCCTGGAAGCCATTTTTCGATGAGTCTTCTATAATGCAGCTTTATCTTCTTCTGACAGAAGAAAGCGGCGTCCATGCAAATGTTTTTTTTTTTTTTTTTGCTGGGAACAGGTAAAAGTCACACGGAGCTAAGTTCGACGAAACGTTATGTTATTTGTTTGTCATATCAGAGTATGTATATATTTATTTCGAACCATTTTTATTTTCCGCTTTATTCATTAATTTTCTTTAACCGTTGTAGTTCATTTGCATTTTTCCAATGTGTCAATTAGTAATATTTTATGTAACTTGTTTAGGCTACTAACAAAATGTTTGGACTTTCCACTTCCTATCCCACGCCTCTGTTAAAACCCTTCTCACGCTTTCGGTTGCCAAAACTATTTCTAAAAATTACTTCTATCTCACTTTTTTTTTTCTTCTATCTATAACATCCCTACTGACTGCCATCCATATTAATTTGGCTTCCTCTTTAACTAGCTTGGCGACTTCTAAGTCTCTAATTTTACATTCAGAAACCTGAGAATATTTGATAGGAAATATTACTCAGTTTTTAAAAAATTTTAATGCATGCTTTTTTTTTTTTTGGTTATTTTCACATGGCTACTATGGGATTATTTTGATGCTCCCTAATAAACAGGCGAGTCCTTTCTTTGAACTAAAATTATCCGGCACCCTGGCTGAGCTACCGATATATTTGTTGTTACTTTTTCTGCTATATATCGTCTACTGGTATATAATTGGCTTTATACATATGAACCTAAATAAAATATTTTAAATTACTTTTTTATAGGCATAATTTCTTACTTTTAGGTAATTTTAGTTGTTTTTCCTTAAAAGAATATCACTGATCTAATGAACAATTTCGAATGTACGGGAGTTCGGGAGTATATCTTGAAGAGAGATCACCTGCAGCATTTGTAAACGAATGAAGTCAATCAAATGAACAAGATCAAAGAATGGGTCAAAAGAATGAACGATCCTCGGATGAACGGATCCTTAAAAAGAAGGATATTGCATGCCTCTAATTTCTAGAGAATTGCACGCATACATGAAAAGCATATATACATATGTAAGAAATTTTTTTTTCTTTGACAATAACTTAACAAAGAATGCTCAGCAAAAAATTTTTATTATAACTCTCACATGAAACACATGTGATAATTAAATACATATTTTAATCATATATAAATAATCTAACAATTCTATTTTTGATTACCACAACAGAATACCAATATTATTGCTAGCTGAATAAAAGTTGACAAACTTGCAGATTAGCACATGAGGATCAACATTCGAAAAGAAATATCCATGGTTCCCACTCTTTCCCATACACACTAAGCACTTTCAATCAGATTGAAAACTTCTTGAGGAGCAGCCTAATTATTAATGATTTTAAAAATTTTAAATGATGAACAAATGGTATTTATAATAGGCAACACATACACAGTTAGTCATTAAGTTCCTAGATGGCAAAACTGAAATCAGTATTGTTTCAGCAGCGCCATCTAGAAACAGACTATATAAGCATAAAATTTCATTGTACAGCATATCTTCTGACAAAAAGGGGGGGGGGGAGATGACAAAATAATCGTATCATCATAATGACAAGAAGTTCCATCCAGAACTAAACAAGCCTACTTTCCTTATACATCAATATCAACTTTCTAGTATCTGATCAATATTCTCAAAACTAGCTGGAATTCCAAATTATTTCAAACATAACTTATTACAATTTTAAGCTGATTTCCAGAAATAAAATATGCCTTGCTCATCTAAAGAAAAAGATACGTGAAAAAAAAAATAAATAAATAAATAAATGAGCAAACAAAGTAGTAACACCTTTTTAACAAAGCAGTCAATATATTATTTTCCATTAAAAAAAAAAAAAATTCAATCGCTTTCAGAAAGAACAAAAAATAATAAGCTCAACAAAAATTAATACATTATACCAAGGGGAAAAAAATGTTTGTTTTTCCCGTTGCCAAAAAATAATTTTCAAAATGAATTAATGTACTTTTAAAAATAAATAAAAACAAGAAAATTTCAACGTATAATTTTCATTGTTGAAAAAAAAAAAAAAAATCTGCGCATTTCTTTATGTAGACACATAAAGGAATCATATTAAAAAGTAATTTTTTCACAGTAAAAACCATGGCTACGGAGTCTGATTTGGGAGCCGAAAGTTTTTAATTCAGACTCAAAGTTGGAATCTATCATTTTCCATTAACATCCACAACACTGCCAATGTTTGCAGAGTCGGACTTATTTTTTAATAAAGGAGTCGGAGTCAAATTTCCAAAAGTCTCGGAGTCTAGTCATTTTTCCTCCTTGTTTAAATCTTTACCGAAACTACGAAGTCGAGGAGTCGGAGTCAGCAGTAGGTCGTCAAGAGCTATTTCAAACAAAATTTGTTTAAAGTAAATCCGCCTTTAAGTTCCGAGTCTATATTGACTTTCAGATTCCCTGTAGGTGCTAATGTTAAGGGAATTGAACTGTTCAAAATTAACGGAAAATTGTTCAAATCAAAAAGATATTTTCGATACACGTTCTTCATTAAAAGTTTTTTCCTACAAAGTTGGTTTGAAGCAAAATCGCTTCTATATATATATATATATATATATATATATATATATATATATATATATATATATATATATATATATATATATATATATATATATATATATATATATATATATATATATATATATATATATATAAGTGCGGGATTTATATTTGTTTTGAATTTCCCCTCAGGCTCTAATATTAAGTTTTTTTGAACTGTTCAGAAATGAACGAAAACTTGTTCAAATAAAAAAATGAAATATGGGAATGAGGAGTCCTCAGCGAGATCTTTTGAACAAAAAAAAAAAAAAAATATTTGTTTGAATTGGACTATTCACTCAAAAGTTATTGGGAGGGGGGGAAACACATTCTTCCCCATCTCAATACCCTTCTTTTCAATCTTTAAATATTTATTTTTGACTTTTTTTGGTTTTTGCAATATTTTAAAGATACATTAAGCCTTTTTTTTATGCTTTTTTTCTTCTTTCTCTGACTTTTACTAAAAAATTAAGCTAAAAAAAATGAATTATGAGGTTAGAGCATATGGTGATTACTTTGGAATTTCTGCTTAATGTTACATGCTCTGTTTATTTACTTTATTACTCATATCGCACAAGAAATAAATAAATGAAAATAAATAATAATGGGACAAATTTTTACTACCACACTTGAGTTTTTATGTAAAACAAAATAATAAAGTAAAAATAATAATTTCTAAAAATTTTAACTTGACCATTTTTTCATGAAAATTAAACATAATAATCAGACAAATCATTTTTGTTTTCAGAGGCATAATTTTTTTTTCTAGGCGTGGAAGCCCAAGTTAAGCTTGTGGGTGATCAAGTGTTTTTCAAGATCTGTGGGAACCATGTGAGTAATGCAAAAGATGTTTTTTTTTTGAACTTTTATATCAAGATTAAAATGAAAGTATGGTATAACTTGCTTTGTAAAGTAAAATATATACTCATGATTTAAAACATAATAATGATGGTGTAAAATTTGTAAAATAAGGACTTAATTTTACTTAAAATGAACTGAGGCAGTACAATTATTGCAAATTAAAATTTAATATATTAATACTGCATTTTGGCTGCAATACTTTTGTTTGATATACATATAAATCAGGAGTATTTTTTTTTTTAGGAAAAAAAAAAACTTTTCCCCTTTCACATAAAATTACTCATAACTTATAATTCAATTATTTTTCATTTGCATTCTGGTATTTATTTTGAGGAAAATGAAAAGTAATGTTAAAAGTGCATATTTAACATTAGAATTTTAACATGTAAATACTGAAAACTGAATTCAATCTTTGTTATTTTTGATTTTTTTTTAAAAAGAGAAATGATATAAATTTTAAGTAAACAAATTTTTAAAAGTAACAGTAACTGCAGGCCATTTTGTTCATAATTCGTTGATCAAGAAATCATATGTTTTGAAAAATTAACCAAAATTGGTAATATTTTGTTGAATGTGAATAAAAAAAATCTAACGAGATTCTGAAGTAAAGTATTATTTAAAGTTAAATTTCGTTTTGAAAGTATTTTTTTTTCTATAGAAACGTTTTTAGATCATTATTAAAACAAAAAGAAAAAAAAAATATCGTAAAAAAAATAATAAAAAACATTAACCTTTCAATTGTCAAGTTATTTTAATGATTTGGGTACATAAATTGTCATTATTTTTCCATTGCAAAAATAAAATGTGTAGTAAAAAAAATTGATAGTTTGAAATGCATGCATAAAAATTTTAAGGCTTGTAGCCACTGCATGTGTAATAACTTGAGATGACTGCTACTCAGCGTAGCAGTGGTAAAGTTCATTCTTAGTGAAACATTATTTTCTAAAAATTAAAAAAATAATGTAATTATTTCATAAACGAATAAATGAATTGAAGTAAAATGCCATGCATTATAAACATAAACCCCTATTTAACAAATTAACTTCTCCTAATATATATTTAAGTATAACAATATGGTGCACTCAAAAAAGAAAAAAATATCTCAAGTAATACTCAAACGTGCTATTTTAGAGCACCAGTGCTGTGCCAGAAATTATTTTGAGCATGACAGTTAAAAGGTTAAATAATAAGTAAATATGTTGATCATAAATAATATCCATAGTATTTTTTACATTATATGACACACATTATGTCATAACATTTTACTTTCTATACTTCATACAAATGTTTTGAAAAATCTGTTTTTATAATTAACAAAATATTTAAAAATTACAGTAACTAAGCATAAACACAAGTACAACTTTTTTATTTCCAAAGAGTTTCAGGATTCCTGCCCCCCCCCCCCTGTTTAAAATAGAAATTAAGAGCTGCACAGATGTGCATGCCCATACCAGCCTTTTTTGAAAATCATTTTCTAATTAAATTACATTTGCTGCAGAAAAAAAGTATATATATATATATATATATATATATATATATATATATATATATATATATATATATATATATATATATATATATTTACAAAATGAACTCAAAAACCTCAAAATTTTGCTACATTAAAAATGTTTACAACCGTTGAACTCTTAAATCATCTTTTTAAAAATCTTTCTTGGCCTAACATACACAATAGAAAACTTCACGAGATCTTACACACACACACACACACACCTAAATAAAATCAACACTACTGGTTACTTTACTTTGGCAAAATTGTATATAGAAAATGATGGGGGAAAAAATTCCTCCTTGAAAATTTTTTTGATGTAAAAATCAAGCTTTTCACTGAAAAAAGTTCATAAGAAACATTGGAAAATGTAGTCTACTTACTAATAATGCTTGTCCTGAACCTTTCGTGGAGTGTCAATTAAAAACGAGCAGTAAAGGAGAAAATTTTAATTCTTTTTATACAAAATAAAATTTAAAATATTATACATTATAATCCAATCTAAAACCAATTTAACTTTTAAAACTGCTAAAAACATTTTCATCATGTTGGGAAGAACATTTCAACTCTGATGAGGAAACTTGGCAACAAAACAAAATTTAACTTGTCCTTAAATTCAAACTTAAACTCTTATGTAAGCAGGTGTTTGAAAAACGCTTATTCAATAAAAACGCCAATAATAAACAAATTAAAAATCACACAAAACTTAATGAATTTAAAACCTTAACAGAGGTTAGTAACAGACATAAAATTATGGTTTACAAATATTTTCAAAAGTAAAAAATGTAACAACAAACTTTATTTGATTTCTAACTGTCACTTAGTGGGGTAAAAATTAGCTGTAAAAACAAGGAAAAAAATTCAACTGCACTTATCGACATGTTTTCGGCAAATAACCTGTTAAAGGTAAGATGCAAAAAGTTTAAAAACTGAAGCAAAAAGCAAAAACAGAATTGTTGTAAAGAACACAAACTCTAGTTGACTTAGATATAAAATTAGTATAATATATAACAATTTTGATCTTACTTTAAAATCTACGTGTATTCATCTAGATGTATCTCTTAACATCAATGGAATAATTAAGGAAACACCAGACAACATACAAACATATACTAAGAATATGTTATCTCCAGTATTTATTCATACTTTTCAGAATAAAGTGTTCATTTTTTGGTATGACTTTTGATGCTGTACAAATGAGGTATTCACATAATGCATCTCTGGCACATTGGCAGCATTTTTACTACACAAATACTGAATTGTATGCAAGCATACGGTAAAATATTTACAACACTCTAACTACACTTTCACAGGGAACTTTGCACAATAAAGGTTCTAAACAAAACGTGGCTGACGATTAGGAGATAGCTTTTCACTGCCCCGAACTGTCCTATCAATTACTTGACAATCAGAGGCGTAACTTCCAGTTGACATTGTTGCCTCGATGTAGCCTTTGCTTCCGATGACAGAACTTGAAGTCAGAGATTCTAAGTCCCGAACCATAACCTCTCTAGGAGGCACATCGGCATTTTGCATTACCTGTCTCATTGATAACACTTCTGTCCTGTTCCGACCATCTAATTCCATTCTTTCAAATCTCTCATTCTTGGTGTAGAATGATTGGCAGTCGGCCGCGTAACTTGATTCCATAGATGTACTGAAAGCATTTTCATTTTGGAACCTTCCGGTGGAAGCTTCTAGCTTCATGGAGTAAAATGCTTCTGCACATGAACTGTGTGATAAGGGGAAAGAAATATTGTCAGTTAAATGCAGAAGAAGACAAAACAAGAGAGTTAAATTAAAAATTGAAAAAAAAAAAACCTCGACTGAGTCGAAAATGCAGAATCAATACGGAAAATTGAAAATCCTTTTAAAAGCCTCATACTATTAAAAATGAATTACAAGTAATTTATTTGTTAACAAATATAAACTGGCAACAGTTTTAAATCATTGCCCTTAATTTTCTTGCTGGCCAATAATGAATTTGATTACCAATTGTGTAAATAAGGGTTTAGCGGTATTTAAAATTTGCTTTAAAAAAGCGTTATAATTCGAATTCTACATAACATGGATGCTCCAAACACATCCTATCAAATGCAGAAAAAAAAACCTCTTTATTTTGGTACTTAAATTTAAAAGGTTTTAATATGTTTTAACAACAAAAATAGCAGAAAACCTTTTAGAGGTTTTTAACTAATATCTTTGTTAATTAATGTCATCTGAAGACGCAACCTAGCTAAGAAAATTCTCGATCAACTCTCCTTTCGAACATTTTTTTTTCCAAAACCGGTCAATCCATTTGGGCGCTGGATGCAACAGATAGATACACAGACATGTCAGATTTATAACCCCCCCCTTCCTTTGTGTCGGGGTTGAAAATAAGTGATTTTATAAATGTATATGATTGGAAACTTTACCAAAAGCATCTGGTGTATTGCATAGGCTAACAAAATCTGCTTCTTGTAGTTCCAAGCAGAACACAGGTGTTCTGTAACATCCAAATGAAACCTGCTTTCCCACTGAAGCGAACATTTTGCAATATGCCTTTTTGTATCTATACTACCCACCCAATCTTAACATTATCTCCAAGGTACTGATATGGATTAAGACCTGGCAAAACTTTGTGACCATAACAGTTTTTACATGCACCAGTCATCATTGGCCTCCACTACCTCGTAACTAACCTGTGACCTGTCAACCACAAGACCACTGCCTTATCGACTACCTTGATCCTGTAAAGATGTTACTGAGGAAGTTCCCAAGCTAGGGTTCAAATCCCAACTAGGCCATGAATGTTATTTATTGTTCTAGCAAGAGGTTCACAATATTTTTCATATTATGGGCCACTTGCCACTTTTTTTTCTTCTGATTCTCCAAACAGTGAAACACACGGTAAAACTTCCCTTAAGTCAGTCTACAGAAGTCAGGGGAGAGCCAAATGCATGAAAATGTCAAGTGAAAATAGCAAAATTTAAGTTTAAGACAAAATTCTAAGAATTATTTTTATGAATTCCTCTTACTATCATTGAGGTTACATTTCAGTTTTCAACATTTTATGGCGAGGGAGAGTCCTCGGACCTGATATAATATGTTCCAATTTTTACAAGTTGCAAACAAAATGAGAAGGTATTTACAAAAGTTAATGAAATAGATTTAATTAATATAAAATTGCTAACTTATATGCTTTGAAATATGCACACTGATAAAATTTTGGCATTAACATGCTTAAATGGGATTCAGTTTTGTGGACCCCTAGTTAAATCTCATGTACCCACATATTTTCTATTATTGACATAGACCCCTTTTAGCTCTGAATTGACCCTTAGGCATCCATGTGTTAGTGGTTTGGATCTCACTCTAAATGGTACTTCTCCAACAATTCATAAGGAGGATCCTTACGTCTTCTTTCTTTCATAAATATTGTGACATAGAGGCATAGCCAGTGACATAGTAGGGAAAAATATTTGAGGGAATTCACCTTGGAGTTTGGGGAAGATTCGCTAAAAGAAAGGTAGTTGGAAACCAATTTTCCTTATTTTAAACTTTTTTTTCAGGGGGGGGGGGGGAGCGAACAACACTAGGTTTAGTGTAAGACTGCAGCATTGAAAATTTTAGGGAGAGAGGACTTTAAAGGGTTTTCAGTTTCTTTTCTGAAGTCGCATTCTTGGGGCCACAAGCACTCCTAAAAATTGTACATAGGTATTGCATTACAATAATGAAATGGAAGATTTTATATGAATACAAAAGATAAATCATTTCTATAAAAAAAAGCATTTAAATACTTAAATAGAATAAGAAATCACAACATCAAATAGCACAAATTGCAGATTACTGCAGACACGTGTTCCGGCGTTACGAGGAACCCCTTTTTCAATGAAAAAGAAATGAGCTTATGAATGAAAAAACATCTGACAAAAGCACGCCAAAACAGGTGTCTGCAGTAATCTGCAATTTGTGCTATTTGACATTGTTATTTATTATTTTACTTTTTATGCAGGAAGGTATTTATTCAATTCATACTGTTAATTTTTTTGAATGTAAAAATTTTAATTTAAATAGCTGACCTTGATCTATCTTCTTTTCCTGGTAAAGCATTAGAAGAAATTGCATCAGCCATAGACGATGCATAGGAAAGACTAGATCCTCTAAATCGGCCAGGCATTCCTGCAGGCAAAATGGAAGAGGTATGTATGGTTAAGATGTTATTGGATATTAGTGCAAGAAGTAGGCATTCAAATGCAGTATTTTAATCAAAAGAAGCATTTTAAACAATTGTCATTTGGAATTTGCATGCACATATGCATTTTTCACACATGGAATAAATTAAAAACTGATGATAACAGATAAAAATATTTCTAATAAATATGCAAAAGTAAAAAATAGAAAGAGGGGGAAAAACACACATACACAGTTATCAGAAAGAAATTAAGAATTATTAACAGTCTATCAAATACAAGAGAGTAGCTTGAACCAAAACCAAAGAGTAATGTAAAATGATGCAAGTAGTTTTTGGATAATTTTATTTGTACCAAACAACAAATAAGAAAAGCATGATGTCTATGAAAGCTAAATAAGTTAAAAACAAATAAATAAATAGTTCCTTTTTTATCATTGAATGAAGATATAACAAACAAGTTATAATTCATACTGGAACTAACATAAAATAAGTTATATCCTACATTTTTAGAGAAGATACAGTTTCTTTTAAGCAACGGTCACTTTGACCACTTCCAGCCATTCTAGGTAAAATGCAATATCGTGCGTTATAAAATATATAAATAAATATATTATGGCACGTATAACTTTAGTTTCGTTGGAAATCTTCAACATTTTAACTATTTGTTTGTTTTCCTCTTTTCGACATGGTTGTTTGCTCTATGGCAGTGGTTCCCAACCTTTTTCTCTTTGCGAACCCCTTGGAACAGGCAAAAAAGTTCGCGAACCCCCTGATGTTGAAATTAGTAACATGTAAGAAACAATAAAAAAAAAAGCATGTTTGCTTTCCATTTTTTGCAGCATTTGATTGCAATAAACAAAAATATAATTGTAAAATATCATTAAGTGCAAACATTAATAAAAAGTTAAAACTACATCTACAAGAAAAATTATAAACAAGAAGTTTTATAAATCAACTATTTTTTTAAGCATACTTTAAATTGGGGAAAAAATCCTTAATGCGATATTTGTGGCTGTTTGACGGAACAAAGAAACTGAAAGTTTGGTTCAATGTCTGACAGTTTGAGTCTTAAATCAGGCTCTGCATTCAATCTGCTTCGGTATTTATCTTTGAGATAAGTATAGGAGGAAAATCCTTTCTTGCGCAGATATGTTGTACAAAATGGTAATAAAATTCGAATTGCTTTTTTGGGCAAAACGGTATAGTCATTTCTTACATTGAGCCAAAATTCAATTAACGAGAGCTCTTTAAAGGTAGTTTTCAATGAATTATCACAGGATAACTCGATGAACATTTCCTTTTCAGGTAATGTCAGGGTGTTCTCTAAGCATGGATTTCCTTCAAAAGGATTGCGTATCCAGTTGTTTGAGAGAGGGACGTTGCGCCTATTAGGAAAATACTCGTCAAAAGTTAGTTCAAGATGTTGCAAATGTTCACATACATTTCTTTTAACGCTTTCATCAAGTTTCATTGAGTTTTCTGATAAAAAACTACTAAGAGAAGTGAAACAAGAAAACTCACCCATTTCCAGGCATTGGATCCAGAAATTCAATTTTTTTACCATAGCTTCAATTTTATCATATACAACGAAAATATTTTAACAACTGCACCTTGCAAGGATAGATTTAATTCATTTAATTTTGAAAAGATGTCAGCTAAATATGCAAGCCTTTGCATCCAAAGAGGATCGAATATGCAAGTGGACAAGTGAAATGGACGATCAACAAAAAATGCTTGGACTTCTGACTTCAATTCAAATAAGCGTGTCAAAATTTTGCCACGGAAAAGCCATCTAACTTCTGTGTGAAGAAGTAAAGTAACATGAAGGCTTCTCAATTCCTCACAAAGCGCGTGAAATAGACGGCAGTTTGTGGCACGTGATTTTATGAAATTTACAATTTTTACCGCATCATTCAAAGTAGCGGATAATTCTGCGGGAATACGCTTACATGCTAATGCTTGTCTATGAATGCAGCAATGAGTCCATTCAATTTTCTCGTTGATCTTCTTTACTCACACCACAAAGCTAACAAATTTTCCTGTCATTGATTTTGCACCATCCGTGCACACACTTACACACAAAGACCAATCTATTCCATTTTCTTCAAAGTAACTGTTGACCAGTTCGAAAATTGCTTCTCCAGTTGTGTTGGTTTTCAAAGGTTTTGCAAATAGTACATCTTCTTTAATTGTATCGTTACAAATATACCTAACATAGACAAGTAATATTGCAGCGTATGCTACATCAGTCGACTCATCAAGCTGGATCGCAAAATTATTCTCTTTTATTCTATTCACAAGTTCTTTCTCCACATTACTTGGCAAATCAGTAATTCTGCATAATACTGTGTTGTTTGATAGCGGAACCAGGTCAATTTTTTTTGCTGACTTTTCTCCCAGCATACACTTAACAATATCTTTAGCACACGGTCCAATTAAATTTTCTGCAATTGTATGTGGCTGTCCAGATCTTGCAATTCTATAACTGACTCGATATGAAGCTTCAAGGGCCATTTTACTATCTTCGTTGGATTCTAACAGGAATGTAGAGACGCTAAACTTTTTATTATATTCCAATTTTCATTTAAAATATTCGATAGGTTTGTCCTTGTGTGTCGGATGCTTTGTTTCGAGGTGTCTTCTCAGAAGTGACGGTTTCAAACTGCTGTTCGCTAGAACTTCGTTGCAGAGACAAAGCGGTCTAGGTTCAGACTCTTCTCCAGTAAAATAAAAACCCATTTGTAAATAGTCACTATCATATTTTCGCTTTTTTCCTTTTTTCTCCCCTAGTTCACTTTTCTGTTTAGTCGGGGGAGGCGGCAGTTCATTACAGCTATCTATTTCAATATCCTGTGTTGATTCGAAAGTTACTGCTGATGTTGAGGGTTGATCGATTGACTGCTTGTCCATTTGTCGCTCAACCAAACCACCAGTTTTCAACCATCGATCCATAACATCAGAAAGTTATTAAATCATAAAAATTACCAACACGATTATAACTTCACAAACAGAGTAGCAAGTTCACGTAGCAAAACCAATTGCAAACAAAATCACTTGTTTTCAAGCATCTCTAAAATATCTCTAAATACGTCTGTTAACAACTATTTCCCCAGAACTATGAGCATGCTGATGTTATATATTTTTGAAAACGAACAGATGAATAAAATCCAGTAATAAATTTTAGGTTTGGAGCCTTTTGCTGTCGTGTCTGCTATTCGATGACTGAATTCGACGGAAATTCCCGAGTTATATTTCAACCAGATTAGAAATAATACCCCTATGATGCATTGTTTGAGAATTCTTTATTTTTTTCGACATATGTATATTATGTATATTGTTTGATTGACTCCACGCGATGGCGCCTTTTTAAGGTCATCGTGATCCCCCGCCACAGCTTAATACAACGTTTCTGCATGGCGCCTCGCAATAAAGAAGGAAGGATATCTCTTTTTGTTGTCTATCGGAAAAAAAAAATGAGAAAATTTCTTTTTAACCAAGATTATAAAACTGCTGAAAGATGTTTTTTTTTTTTTTTTTTTTGAGCTTAATACAAGAGTCTGGCGTGTTTTCAAATTAAAAAAAAAAGTAACTATGTGTGCAAATTGAATATTTTATAATTTTTTACCAAACTAGGAAAAATCCGCCATTGCACCGAAATTTTCGCGAACCCCCTTCCTGCACCTCGCGAACCCCTGGGGGTTCGCGAACCACCGGTTGGGAACCTCTGCTCTATGGTTGATTGTCCTTATTAGATTTTCCTGGCGTTTTGAAACCTAAGTTAAATTTATTTTAAATTAAATACCTATTTGAGAATTGATTTATGACTAGTAAGATAAATAGAGCTAATGACAAAGTGTAGTAGAGATGCATCTGTCAGGGACACATGAGTAAAATAAGGTTAAAATACATTTCAAAAATTCAATATTTTGGAAAACTTATTTTTTCAGTCCTTAATTTATGAGTCTTCATTGAGATGCTTGTAAAATTACGATTTTAGTTTATCTATGGGTCATTCCACTGTATTTGGCTGTGACATGTGCCATATGTAACTTAAGTCTAAATACATATTTTTTCACTGTAAAAATGCAAATTACTTAAAAACAATTGATAACTTCATTATTTACATTTTTACAGTGAAAAACCATATAAATATTTCAAGATTTGGCATTATGTATGGTACATTTCCGAACTGTACTACAGAGTGATCTCTATGCAGTCTGATTGAAAAAAAATAAATAAAAACTGTGTCAAGAGGTATTATTTTAAAGCAATTAAAATCAGGGTTGGGTTTTGGACTGTCCGAAACTGGTTTAGGACAGGACAGGTGGTTTTTACCGTCCAAAACTGACTTAAACTGTCCAAAACTATGCTAAAGCTATATGGGATGTAATCTAATCAATTCGTGTTTACTACAATATTCATAATGATTAAATATAGACCTTACTGGGGTTTAATTAATGAGTAGTTGATAATATTTTTCTCTAATGTTAATATAAAAAATATTTTGTTTTAAAAAATTGCCGATAACTTTATTACATAAAAACTTCCGTAAGCAACAGTTGGTTGAGTTATGAGAGGAAATTCACAACACTAGGTACCAAGACAACTCATTTCAGTTCCATTTATAACTCACACGAATGTTATTAAATATGCAATATTTAAGTGCAAAAAAAAAAAAAAGCTAAACTTTTTAAATGGTTTTTGCAAATAAGTTTTAGATCATGTTTTGACGAAAATTATTTTTTAAATCATAGATTAAAGAACAAGAAATTGATGATTAAACATTTTTATTATAAAACTTGTGCTATTCTTTTTTTAGTTCTTATTTTAAACACAATGTAACTACACTGCAACTACAAAAAATTGTAATCTATTGCATTTAAGTCAATTATTGCACTATATTTTGCACACATGCATAAATGTCAAAAAATTTGATTTATGGGGAAAAAAGAAACTCTTGCATACAAATTGAATTTTTTAATGAAGATTTTAATTTCTATGTAACTAGATTAAAATCGGCTGTATAAATAAGTTACATATATATTTATACTTGAATGTTCACACTGAATAAATATACTAAATAGCAAAAAAAAAAAAATAATTTTGATGCATTTTGTTCTGTTTTTGATATTTTCTTACAAAATCTAGTTTCTTAAAACAGTTTTGGACACTTTCAGACAAAAGGGTTTTGAACAGGATGGTAAAAACCTTGCAAATCCTGCTTTCATTTGCAGACATTCAAACATAGGGACTTTTTGTTACTATTTAATAATAATAATAATAATAAACTAATGCATACAAATTGAAATTTTAACTAATCATTCAACTTCTATGAAACTAGATTAAAATCAGCTGCATAAAATTTCAATATAAAACATTACTTTGATACATTTTATTCTGTTTTAGATGTTTTCTCACACAGCAATTTCTTTAAAAATATAGTTTTGGACAGTTTTGACACAAGGGTTTTGGACAGGACGGTAAGAACCAGGGTTTTTACCGTAGTGTCCAAAACCTTGCCAACCCTGATTAAAATATTTCTGCTTTTGAATATATTTTACATTTCCTGATAACTCTGGTCCCCAAATGTGATGCACACATATATTATTCAGGTAAAATTTGAAATTTTATTTAATTTCTAGGTAGACTGACACATGAAACATCTCTAGCTAATTTTTCAGTCTGATTTAGTCAGCCACAAATCATAATTGTTGGAAATACCACCAATTGGAGCTTTTGCTTTTCACATTTTCATACATCTAATCCCGATTTCAATGAGCAAAGACATTAACTTACCTTCACATGAACAGGATTCTGAATCTCTTTTACAGCCAGGACTTTCACAAATCCCTTCCGAATACGCACTTTTCAAGCACGCAGCAGAACAGTCAGCTGATGATGCACTAGAACACCCACTTTCTTTGCTAGATTCGGAAGAGCACTTTACAATCTCAGACTGGACATTGCTCCTGGACGAAAGTGGTGGTGTCCCAGTGGGAGGAGGTGGAGGTAGATCAAAGAATTGGCGGCGAAGTTCGGCTGTCATCGAGGAAGTGGAAGCTCTGGAACCTTGAGATGGACTCTTTTGCCCAGCCAAAGTGACAATGGCAGTGGAGGTATAAAGGTTGTTGGAATCCCCCTGACCAGTATCAATTGCCCCAGTGGGACTAGTTGAGGCAGCTGATGACACACCCGAAGATTCAGACATGGAAGATGGGCCTTGTTTCTGCTCTAATGATCCATGCAAGAAGCTCTGGTTTAGCTGAAGATTAGCGGGGGCATTTTTTCTGGGTGGTGGAACAGGGAAAGCACCTTCTCTCCAAGCTGCATCAGAAATGGATTCATCATCTGTTGACCTTAAAAGAGAACTGCAATGACTTGCTTCTGAAACAGCAGGGGAGGAAGAAAGAGAAGCTCTTGTATCTTGAACTTTCATGTGAACTGTAGTCTGTCCTTGTTTTATCTCACCATTAGGTTTTGTGTCAGAGTACTGGTGTAAACTGTATTGCTGAAGAGACTTTTTGAAAACAGAATCATCAGAAAGTGATATTTCCGGAAAATCATCATCTGACAGTAGATTTGAATATAGAAGATCATCTGCAACAAATATGGTAGATAAAAATCGCATAATTTTGAAGGACAAAGTACTGCATAAGATTTTCCTGACAGAAAACATTGTTAAGTGTTAAATACAATGAAATGAACACTTCCCCCACCCTTTTCTTTTCTTTATGGAAGAAAAATAAGATTTCACATATGAAATCAATTGAGTTAAAAATTATAAGTATTTTGATGTACTAAAGGAATTTTATTTCAAGTTGAAAAAAACTCTAAGGACACTGAAGTCATCCGAATTCTTATTTATTTCACACAAATCAGCAAAAATCAAATATTTTGAAAAAGCATAAAACCTTTTAAAATCAAAATGAAAATGTTTCAGGCATGATAACTCAATCCCACTTGAATCACTAGAACTCGTCTAATATTCACATTAAGCAAAAACAGCTAAGATTTGTTTTGTAGCTAAGATTTTGTTAAAATGGATTAAACCACGAGAGTAAGCAGTTAATAAAAGAAACAACCATTTCAAACATGCATAGTTGAAAATTCTATACTCTAATAAATTGCGAAAATGTTGTTAATACCTGAAGAATGTGTAACGTCAGAGCTTTGATGAGATGAGTCGAATTCTTGATTTTTGATTGTCTGTAGAAATTCTGGTATAGAATAGTCATCCAAGTCAACTAACCCATCCCTGCGGTGATCAGATTCTGAGCAATGATGTTCTTCAAGATCACTTGCCTGGCTTGAACCAGATACAGTGCGACTTAATGACTGTTTTGCTCCTGCTATAAAACCAAGAAAGTTATTACTAAAACATAAGTAGTAAGAATAAATTCCAAAAATAAAAACTATAATCCTAACACCAAAAATTAATGTTACAAACTTTTCATTGCAAAAGAGTTTATGGGGAAAGAATAGACTAGTGTGGTTTTTAAAAAACGAATTTCAAAACATTTAGTTTGATTGCATAAAAGTGTTTGAAGATAAACATACACTGTACCAAACATTTCTTGATCAATATTCTCCAAATCCCACACCATTGAGGCAGTACTTAAGTTTAATACTTTTGAAAAAGATGTTGTCTCTTAAAAACTTCTAATTTGGAGTGTTGAAACTCCCTATCCCTCAAGACAACTGCCAATTTGTAAAACCATTCATTTCAAGGTATCAGTGTGTCTTAAACAATATAAACACAGTCAACTCTCGATTACTCAAAGTCTTTAACTAGAATATTCCTTTACCTCTAAGTTTTCATTGGGTCCTAAAATTATCAGTGTTTTCCAATGCTAAGTTGTCTCTATAAATTGAAGGTAACAACTTTTAAGTCGCAGCTCTTTTGAAAGTTTTGTTTTCATTTCATGCACGAAAATCCAGCAAAAAACCATACATTTTTTTCCTTCTGCCTTTTACACAGGGCTTTACTTTATCGGTTTGCATGAGATAGGAATTCATTCACAAAATACTATAATGGCAACTTAACAGTATCCCCCCCCCCCCCCAGATTTTGCAACCCAAGCATCAGCACCGTGTCTCCTTCCTCCAGACGTTGATGAGGAATTGGTACAGTATTTTTGGATAAAGTGAAAAGTTGGGCTACATTTTGCTACATCTAGCAATCTAAAACTGAGTAGCAGCTGGCTACTTTTGGCAATTTTAAATTTTGTCAAAATTTGAGAAAATAGCCTTTTTTTCTGGACGACATAAATAATTGTGCTTTTATGACAAAATCATGTTTGAAAGTAATGTAGTCAAGAGAAATTGTGGGCAACCTTGTATTATCTCCAGCTATTTTCTCAGCATTTTGGTTTTTTGCTATCCTGAAAATATGGAAACCCTGCTTAGCCATTTCTAATCTAGATTCCAGACTTCGAGATTGGGATTTGGTTGTGTATTGTTTACTTGGAATGATCTCAAAACAGGCTTCCGTTACGATTGCATTTTGCGAAAAATGCGAAAATACTCTCCAAATTGCGAAAATGAAACAAGGCATTTTTGCTTTTTTGTTCCAATATAATAAGAAAAAGAAGGGGGGGGGGGAAAAGGTGCAAAATCCAAGAGAGGAAGCAAGCATGGCGATATTGAACTTAATCTTACTTATAAATCTTAGCTAACACATGTATAAACTGCTATTAAGTTCAACAATATTTCATCTTAATGGGCATTATGCCCCCCAATAGATGCATTATTGGGGTTTAAAAAAAAGTTTGCTCCTTCAATACTAAGAACAATTCTGAATTTCTGACTTCAAATTTTTAAAAAATATTACCTACTGTGCATTTATTTCTTCAAAGATGTCAATGCAGAATTTTAGAATTTTGTTAAAGACTTCTCTAATTTTAGCTTTTCTGCTAAAGAATTTTTCACTCAGCTTAAACCTTGTGTCAAAACAAAAATTTGAATACCTTAGCTTGAAACAGAAAGTCAATTTGGGAACAAACTGAATGATGCAAGCAGGGCTGTGGAGTCGGAGTCGGAGTCGGAGTCGAAGAGTCGGAGTCGGATAGATTTTGGTTTAAAGGAGTCGGAGTCGGAGTTGCTCAAAAACATACCGACTCCGACTCCAGGCTTCTTATTTTCTTTCCTTTTCACTAATTCTCCTTGCATTTTTTAAAAACTGACTACAAATTGGTTCCATTACATGTATAAAAAGATACTAATGAGAAAATAACAGCAGTTATGACAATCAGCTAGCTTGAGTGCTTACCGAACTTTCTGTAGCCGTCCCTAGTTTGCTTGCTTTTGAACTTAACTAATATCAACTGTCAGCAAACGATTTTGTTGCCTAACATTTTCAATTAATCACTTTCAAATAAAAATAGAAATATAGTGTTTTGTTCTATCTCAGTTATAAAATAGTAAAAGAAACGTTACAGATTAGTAAGTCGACGCCCGTAGCTAAGGTTGAAACGTTTAAGGGTGATCGGCAAATTCAAAAAAGTTATGGCGCGAAAGCACGAATCCAAAAGATCCGATGAAATAATCTCGTTTTTTTTTCTTTATTAAGACTTTTTCTATAAGCTTGGTTCTCACTAAAAAGTATGGAACAAAATAAGTGTAAATGATTTCTTGATTACAACACTCAATAATTGCAGTTAATATTAAAATCTTCATATTAAGGTTAATTTTAAAGCAGCCAATAAAATTTAAATTAAAAATTTAGCTAAGAAGAAATATAGGTATAGTAAAAGCTATTTGTATAAATTTGTATACCCCCGCATTTTGTGTAAAATTAGCTCCTGACGTATATGTGCCCTATTTTCGCTGAAATTTTATTGATGAAATATAATTCAAAATATATTCACGAAAATTTTCAGAATTAAAATATTTATATTTTTTTATAAACTCTGAAATTGACTTTTGGTGTCATCTACCAGATGGGTGTCACCCGGGGCAACCACCCCCTCTCAAGAACTTGGATTTAGAAAAAAAGCTTTTTCTCTCTCAAGTTACAGCTTTCAAAAATTGAAAGCACACGATTTGATCAATATCAATTTGTCAAACAATAAACGGGGGAAAATTACAGATAATCCTTTTCAAATTTTTTAAAAGGGATTTTTAAGTCATCTCACTTTTTAACTCGTAACTATTGGAAAATTTGATTTTTAAATTGAATTTCTAACGTTGTATGCGTCTTAGGTTTACAATAAAAAACAAAATGCGAAATTTTCATAAAACGGAATTAATATTTAAATCTCTGTTTAGAGGTTCCCCCCTTCCCCTGAAGGGAGAGAGGGAGTTGAAAAAATACAATTAAAAAAATAAAATAAATCCGGAGTCGGAGTTGGAGTCGGGCGTTTCAAAATCCAGGAGTCGGAGTCGGGGTCGGAGTCGGCCATTTTCCTTCCGACTCCGCAGCCCTGGATGCAAGTCCGATAAAGAAAACAATTGTTAGCAGACAAAGATAACTTCCTCTTTTTAAATAAGTATGTTAGTGTAAAATTTATTCTCAGTGAATTTTTTTTACTGTACTTTGTACTAATAACTCTTTTTATTCCTAACTATGATCGTTAGTCTATCTAACATACACAATTTCTGTTAAAAAAAAAAAACATTCTTGAAAAAGCTGGAAAGGGAACTTCCGATATCTCGATCTTTGGATAACTCAAAAGCTTTGAGCCGGTCTCTTGCAACTTTGAGGTATTGACAGTTGACTATATTTTGATTTTAATAATAAAATATCTAATATACATTTACATTGGTAACATTTTATATACATTTTCATACAGAAATCAACTGTAGCTTAGATCATTCAATGTTTCTGTAACTTATGATCTGGACATTCAAATTCTTTTATAACTAAATCCAATGCAAAACAAAAAGTGGAGGAAAAAACAATTCTTACCTCTGTACCTAACTGACTTTGCTTTCCCTTTGTATAAACAAGATTCATCTTTTTGACTAGAAGATAATTTGGCACAAGGACCAAAAATATCATAAGCATGTGTTATCAATAATTCTATGACTCGAGTTTGATGAACTGTATCAACCAAGGAGCTCAAGGAAGCACTGCCTTCACTACAAGATAAATTTATATTAGACTTGTTTTTTAAAAGCACCTACTATAAAAATGGTTTCATCAAAAAAGATAAAAAGACACTTTACTGTCTTTACAAAAGCTCTTTCACTTATTTCGTTTGAAAGATAATACAGTAGAGTATTAGTCATCCCAAACTCTTTCAACCAAAGTCAGTTTCATTGTTATTAGGTTTTCAATGCTCTAAAGTTGCCGTTATTTTCTTTGGTAAAAAAGCTAAGATACTTTTCTAACAATCCTTGAATATAGATAAAAATTTTGAACAGAATATTTTCAATCAATTTTACTTGTTCTTCCTCTTCTTTTCATGAGTTTCCTGACATGCATGTGATGTTGGAGAAGACTAATAACAATCTGATAGAGCAGCAAAAATCATCCTTTTCATATTTTAAGTTACAAATATAATTACTGTATATACTGTATACTACTGTTAAAGTGCTGCATTTTATTATTACCTCATACAGTACATACCGTGCTGTTTCATTTTATGTCTCTTTCTCCCATTGATCATTGTTTTGTGCATCATAACAATATTTTATGTTAAAAAATAGTTTTTTTAAAATAAAATACAGTAAAAATTCACTTTTTTATGTGAGAAATGGTATTATAGAATTAAGAAATGGTTTAAAACAGTTTGAGAGATGTTTACAAATGCCTTAAGTAATTGGGTATAGTTACTAAAAAGTCATATACATACCTGTTTTCACAACGCGAAATTTCAACTTACGCAAGGGGTTTTGAAATGCATCCCTCATGTAAGTCGAGACATGATTGTACATTATAACTCAAAAGCAATTTATTTATTCAATCAGTTCAAACATGCAGTAACAAAAATATTGTGGGGGAAGGGTAAATTAGGCTTAACATTAAAAAAAAAATTTCTAACTACAACAAGAGAGAGAAAATATTTATTACCTTGTTCGTAACAGAGTAGGACCAAACACAATACCCAAATTACTTGGAGGCATATTGTTGTGGTCGGAGTGTTCCGAAACCCTGAAAATGATGAATATTCATGCAGTCTTATTAATATTTTCAGATCCCATACATTACTAAATAGTAAACAAACATCCTTAATTGCAACACAATATAGCACAAGATTAAACAAAATATTTCATTAGAATTACTTTTTTAAAGTACATTCAAAACGTGATGCTAGAGTAAGAAATTAATAATTTCCAATAAGAATAAAATAAATACTTATTTACAAAAAAAAAAAAAAAAACCTGAAAACACAATTTGTATTAATATTAAATTCAAACTCTTTCAATATGAAGTAAATCTTACATTAGAGTTGAAATAACATTGTATAGTAACATGACAATGTACTTTATAATGTATATATTTCCATGCATATGTTACAGTGAAGGTGATAACTGGTGAATGTATATAATTACCAGTGATTATTCATAATCGCCAATTAACTGTAAATGTGATAAATAATTCAATATTTATCAAATTTACTGGTTTAGTTTTATAATTTTAATATTTATAGAGTAAGTAATTAATTTGAATCATTCTGTGAAGTAATGAAGATTTAATTTCAAAAACGGAATGATTTTAACACTGAAAAGTTTGTTAACAATTCAAAAAACGTTAGAATAGCTTTAAAAACTTTCAAAATATTTCAATTAAAAAAATAATAAAAGTGATGCAGCATTGCTTCACTTTCATTAGATGTCATAAATAATGTAATCAGTAGTGTCACTTGGGGGATGGGGGGCTCCACCCCAGGTGACAACCTTCTGGTGGTACATTTATATTCCTTAATTTTCTTTCAGAAAAACATCTTGCATTGCATATACTACAGTGAAATCCTGTTACAATGAACTTCAAGGGATAAACGAGAATTTCGTTGTAATGGAATTCAAGCAATATAACAGCAATTACATTGGGACAAAAAATTCATTTCGTTAAAACGGAAATTTCGTTGTATTAGTATTCGTTGTAACGAGATTTCACTGTACATTTTCTACAAAATGCCGCAGTTCTGAATTCAATCAGAAAATTTTACTCTATATAAAGATAGATTTATTCCTTATTTTGGAAATGTGTTTTAAGGTGACAAGAATCCTTGTTTTCAATAGATAGAAATTTTGATCTTTGATACTAAACAAATATCATAAAGAGAAAAAGCAAAAGCTTCTCAGGAGGCGATTGTGACCAGAGTTGAAAATTGCCAAGGTATAATAACTAATTTTCCTTCCCTTTCCATTCTTAAAGAAAAATCATAAAAATGCCTTGCTAAAAGCTCATCTACATTTCACCTGTAAAACCATTGATTTAAAAAGAAAGAGCCAAGCTAAAGAACTACATTAATTACTGAATTCATTCCAAATAGAAATAGTGAAAGTAGGCACATAAAAGATTGAATACCCCAAAGCTTTTGTGAAAATTCTAGAAATCTAGATTATCTTCTTGCACAATTACCCCTGTTTTTCCTTTTAACACTTTGTGCAGTTTGTGTGTAACTGCTGATTAATATTAAAGGCCCAAATATTTTTCTGAAAAGAAAAAAAAAATCCTTTCCCCCCAAAAAATATGTGTATGCAAAATTATTTGAACATTTTTGCTTCATCAACATCATTTCTGTCATTTATAATATGCATTTGTTAATGGATTGAAGAAAAAACTACATGTTTTGAAATAAATTGATAAATACCAATTGAAATAGGTTTTAAAGTACTACCTGTGTAAGTGATGCATCAGACAAGCTAGAGTGGAGTGATGAACAGATGGAAGGCGCTGTACAAGCTTGCGTAAATCATCAACTGCTCCATGGGAAGCAATGTTTGCATCTTTCTGAGCAGGATAGTTCTAAAACAAATTCAGTGAAAAAACTATTAGAGTTTTAAACCTGAATCAATATGATACAAATAGTTTTGTATTGTGCTTTAAGAGAACTTAAAATAGGTCGGAATATTTTGGAACATGAAATGCTAACTATCAAATATTCAAGGGCAAAAAAAAAAAAGGGAAAATAAATGAATACTTGATAATTAACATGTACTCTTGTAATCATAAAAAGTTACAGAACCATTCTTTTTAATAGTAATAAACATAGAGCAACTGAATTGTTATAAAGTTCTTAAACTTCTAAATGGTACAAATTTAAAATAAAGCAAGAAGTTTTTTTTTTTTTAAATTTGTTCTATATTTAATTATTTCAGGATGAATATAAATGAAAGTAAGCACTATAAAATTAACTGTCAACTTAACAGGGGTTGCCACTGAATTCTGGGGGGAAAATTTCCTGTGTTTTTCCTGTATGAATCTACAGCATTACAAACAAATGAACACTGATATTAGAAAAATAACATGACTATACTAATAGTTTCATCACAGGGAGAAAAAAATTAATTAAAATAACGAGAAATAAAAAAAATCATTTCACTGAAATAAGAGCAAAGTGATTGAGTTTGTTTAATTGGGGAAAAAACACTCTTTACTATTAATTATTTGGACCTTAAAAGGTAAAAGTTGCAAATGTTAAGCAGAACAATAAATATTGATCACCAATTTCATGCTCTCCAAATTCCATTAGCATAAAATTCAAGATTTGTAAAATAAAACAATAAATAAAATGTCCATCATTAAGGCAAAATTAATATTTATTTAAAATAAAAATCTTTATTTAGTAGTCTAAAAATTTGGGAACTGATTTTTTGCAACTTACTTCAATTTTAAAAATTAAAAAAAAATTCTCTGCACTTTCTAGGTTTTTCTGGACATTTTCATAATTCCCTTGATTTTCTTCGTTTTTTTTTTTTTTTTTGTTGATTTTTCACTTCCATGCATTTTTTCAACTTTATCAGGTTTCCCTGAGACGTGGTAACCCTGCTTAACCCTAATTTTTATTTGAAAATAGGGTATGAAGCTTCATATTTTGTTCATAGGATTAAATTCCCTTATTGTTTGATAAACAGGCCTTAAAATTTTTAATTTTAGCACTGGTATCAAATAAAGTTTAAAATTTAAATTTTATACTACGCTCAACAAATTTATCTGATAATTCAATACAAAGGTATTAAACACACACACAGGTAAAAATCTACCATTTACATCGAATTCTGGGGAAAAAAATAATAAATAAAAACAATTTCAGGTGCTTTTATTCATTAGCAAGAAAATCTAAAGATGTATTTAATTGAGTGCATAATTATTACTTTCTAATAAACAAGCATTAGGCATGAACTGAAATGGCAGGCAAATACTGAATAGCTATCTAGACACTGACACCTACAACAGCTACCCAATACAGCATCCAGACACTGCCATCTCTGGATGCTGTAATCTTTAAGGAAATGCGCACTTTAAGGACTTTATTTAGTTTTATGTTCCGATTTTTGAATATGAAATGACTTAATAAACAAATAGCAATATATATGTAACTCAAAATAAATTACTGAAAGTATTTACCTTGGCCACTTTGATGAAATCTGGATACAGGCGATATGTTAGGAGAGGTTCAGGGAGCTATGATACAACAAACATTTTTAATGTTAAAATACAGATATAAATATACCAGAAGCATACTTTTGCTATTTATGAAGGTTGTAAGAACTTTTCAAAGATATTTATTGTGTTTTCCTCAGTTTGAATAATATCTATTTTTTAAAAAAAGGATATAAATACAATTTCTACAAAGGAAAATCACTTTTTTTTCTATGTAGTACTTGAAAAATTAAAACAGTTCAAATCCTAGTATCATTGTTTACCTATTTTAACCTTAAAAGAAAATAATAATTCACTTATAAAAAAACTTTCACAATTGTTAATGTTGTTTAAGTTTTGCATATTAATGTAAAAACAAACAGCAAATAAATATTTTGATATCTGTAATTACACGCAATAGCTTGGCATATTATACTCACATGAAGATTAAGAGGGACATGTAATACATGGCACTTACATGTATTGGATGAGTGCAAAAGTTTGTGCGGAGTTGCAATAGATGGCGTTAGAACGGGCGTAATGTGTTGTTAACATTAATACCACTATCTACGTAAGTCAGATCGTTGGAAAGGTTGACGTGTGCAGCTTTCATTCCAATCAAAATAATTTGTGCAGATACAAACTGCTTCGAGAAAGATTACTTTTAAAATGAGTGTTGATAAAGTGCTATGCTTTACGCTTAAGTGCTTATGCATGTTATGCTTTACGAGTTTCGGAAGGGAATAAACGTTGCAGCAGCCATAAAAAACATTCAAGACATTTATCAAGATCAAGCACCAGCTAAACGAACTGTGGAAAAATGGTTTGCAAAATTTCGTTGCGGAGTTTTTAAGTTGAAAGACGAGTCACGCTCAGGTCGACCTTCGACATTGATGACGACGTTTTTCGTTCTTTAGTTCAGAATACTCCGCGAATTTCAACAGAGGAAGTTGCTACAGCACTTAACGTGACCGATCAACTGCTTTTCGGCGTTTAAAAAAAATCGGATTTGCCGTATCTTTACTCGGGTGGCTCAAAAACGAGCCGTTTTTGGATCGATTAGTGACGGGCGATGAAAAATGGGTCCTGTACAACAACGTTCAGCACAAACGCACATGGAAACAGGCAGGTGAACATGGTGACGCAATGGCAAAGGCCAGTTTGCACCCGATGAAGGTGATGCTCTGTGTTTGGTGGGATTGCAAGGGTATAATTTATTTTGAGTTTCTCCTCGCCGGCCAAACAATTGATTCGAACAAGTACTGTCGTCAATTAACTAATCTGAACCGAGAAATCAAACAGAAACGTCCGAGTTTGTCAAATCGCAAAGGCGTAGTCTTTCATCAAGATAACGCTAGAACACTTGTTTCAAGACAGACGCCACGCAAACTGAACAGCCTGAAATGGGATGTCCTAACTCATCCACCGTATTCTCCTGATATCGCACCATCGGATTGTCACTTATTCCGGTCATTGCAAAATCATTTAAAGGGAAAAAACTTGACTCTTTGAATGCCTTACAAAACGTCGTGTCTTCGTTCTTCGAATCTAAACCACACAGTTTTTATGATCGGGGCATCTGTATGCTGCCAGAACGTTGGAAGAAGATTATAGACAACGATGGAGAATATATAATTGATTGAATAAAGAGTTTTACTTGCCTAATCACTGTATGACTTTGTTTCACAAACTCCGCACAAACTTTTGCACTCACCCGTTAATATTATACAAAGTATATAACAAACTATATGACCAAAAATATTGGGACACTTTCAAAAATTCACATTTTTACGGATTTCTCGAGAAATAAGAGACTAATTGCTCTGCAACTTTGTTCATATAATAGGTATATTCCAGCTGTCATTTTCCAATAAAAATTGAATCTAATATTCATTTACGGGACTAGCAACAAACTAATAAAACAAAAAAAGGTTTTTGATTATCCGTCATTGTAAATAGCTGGGAACCCCAAAGCAGAATACCTGACTGTTCTGCAATATAAAATCATTAGACCAAAATTGTTATTGAAGTACTTCACGCATTGTATACACAAGCAATCAAAATGACCTTTTTTACAAATTGGGAGCCCTACACCAAAATCGTTTCATACAGGAGAGTTTTTTTTTTTTCAGTTTTTAAAACTTTACTATTGATATGCATTTCTGTCTAACCTAAACTGATTGAGATTCACCAAAAATATTTTATATGCTTTTTTAAATGCATAGAAAGAACAAAGATACAAAATTTTATATAAATCCGAACCTAGGTGTCAAACCACGATTTTTTGGTTAATTTTACATGGCATGAAGGAACAATTAAAATAATGTTAATAAATAAATAAATTACTAAAAAAAAGAGTCGAGTTAGGGTAGCATATAATAAAACACTTCAAAACTTACAAAATATTTGAAATATTTTCTGGATGCAGAAGGATTGAAATCTCAAACAAGACATGCAATTTTCGGCAATGGATGTGTTTCAATATTGGCATGTTTCCAAAACATGCGTTTCCGGAGGAAATTGCAGTGGTGAAGATCGATTGGGAATAAGGAAAAGGGGAACCAAAAGCGCTAGAAAGATCAGAATCTTTTCAGATTTAAAATATGAAATTTCTGCAGAAAATGCCTACCTAATATAAATATCTTCCAACTCTAGATAGTATTTTGCACAAATTCTGCAGATTTCTTTAAGTTCAAAGTAAATCTAAAGTTTCTGCAATGGCTTATCAATTTCAACATTTTTTGCAAGCCTTCCGCCAAATTATCGTAATTTCCGAGAATTTTAGATTATCCTCTAATTTAAAGAAATCTGCATAATTTATGCAAAATTCTATCTTGAATTGGAAGATATTTGCAGAAAATCTGCAGTTCCTGCAGATTTTTTGCAGAAAAGCAGCAGTTTTCTTTTCACATTTCAACAGAATTGTTCTGCTACGTTTGATGACTATGTTGTTCTACAACATAGTCATCAAACGTTACTAAACTTTGAGAATATTTGACAGCATACGAGAGAAACATAGTAATAAAATTTTAATTTGAAAGCTTGAAAATTTAATGAAATATGAGCGTTTAAAGCGATAAATTTTTCACTGCATGTGTGAAAGATAGCAATTTATAACTTTCATAATCCAAAGCTCTAAAGGAACTTGCAACTCATAGCTTGCAGCTGGATACCTTTAAAATTTAAAAAGTTAACAGTGATGTAATCAGACAAACTTCAAAAATTCTTGGATAGGAGGCAAACCGTAATTGAATGTTTGCAACTAATCGGTTTTTATCATGAATCACCTTGCAACGATAACAGGAAAGTGTTTCCAATTTGCAATCGATCCTTTACGATTCATCACCTATTCAAAAATTATTGAAATTCAGTTCATTAGATCACTGATAACTTTTTTAACTTTAAAGATATCGAGCTGGAATTTTATTATGAGTTGCAGGATCTACTTGTGGATTTTATTATGAAGGTTATAAATTGCTATCTTTTGAGCATGCACAGTGAAAATTCAATTGTTTTAAACATTCATATATAATCAAATTTTCAATGTTTTAACTTCAAATTCATGATTATGTTTCTCTTGTATGCTGTCAAATATTCTGAAAGTTTAGTAACATTTGACAGAAAACTTTGCGCATTATGAGCTAAAAACCTTCAAATAAAATTTGTATTTTTGAAAGAAATGCTTATATCTCTGTGGGTATAATAGATACGTTCTCAAAAATATAAAAATAAGTTCTGCATAGTTTGTTAACTTATTTCTATTATATTATTTCTTATAATAATATAATGTAATATTATTTCTAAGCCTATTCACAGCTATTTACAATGAAGGAAGAAAAAATCTTTTCATTTTCTCAACTTGTTGCTGGTCCCCTAAATGAACAGTAGATTCAATTTTTATTGGAAAATGATAGCTGGAGTATACCTTTTATGTGGAAAAAATTACAAAAGAATTGGTCTCTTCTTTCTCAAGAAATCTGCAAAAATGCAAATTTTTGAAAGTGTCCCAATACTTTTGGTCATATAGTGTATTTACAGGCACAAGCGAAAAAAAAAAAAGACCATTCCATGAAAAAGTTGCCATTTTGTCTCATATGTGACTGTTCATATATTTAATTAAAGAGTAATAATTTTAAATGGAAATGAACAAAATGTTTTGCTTATGAAACCACATGCACATTTATGATTTCTAAAGCAACAAAAATATATTCATTATCTTCTAAAGTTATTTTTAATGAAGTATTATGAGCTGTCACACACAAAACAAAATGTCAGTTTCTCTACGGAATGGCCCAATATATAATTGGAAGAACAAGCTAAATTAGTTACCTGTCTTAAGTAGAGCTTTAAAACATTTGAAACAACATTTGGATGAACACCATCCAAATCTACTAACTCAGCACCATTTTCGAAGCTCTGGCATAATTTTTCAACTTTAGACTTAACACCAGAAACCCGATAAATACCCTAGAAAAGAGAAAAGAAGGTGCATAAAGAATAAATATGTGAACCTATTTGCTTTTAGAATAAAATTACATGCACTATTTGTCAAGGGTGTTTTTTTCTTTGTTGGTATGCCATAACTTCTTTTACACCCCATAAGTAAGGCATCATTTTAAAGATTTTTTTTTTCCAACAAACACATCACATTTTGGCTGTTTTTGAAAAATTATATTAAAAACACTGTACAAAACAAAAAATATTACTTTTGATGCAGTGTATTGTAAACTATTATCATAGCAGAGGTCACATTAGAAATTTTTTAAAGCAGAAATGTTTCTCACAAAGTATAAAACAAAAGGAAAGTATATATATTTTTTACATGTAAGATTACCAAACAAATTATTTCAATTATAGAAAATGTATCTAAATAATTAACAGGAAGAAGGGAACAAAAATTACTAAACATATTAAATATATATATATATATATATATATATATATATATATATATATATATATATATATATATATATATATATATATATATATATATATATTAAATTAATATTTTGCCCATTTCAGAATTTTGCTTCTTGCAATCAATAAAAGTCTTATCACTTTTTAAAGTTTTAAATAGAGTACATATATGAGTCTTTAAATACCTAGGGACTGAAGTAAATACTCAGAAACCAAGCCTATTATGGCATGAAAAGAGCTTCAAATCTAAACTTATTAAGACAAAAAGAAAAATTTTACTTTATAAAACCATTATTAGACCAAGGGGGTCGTTTCAAAAATTTCAAAAGTATTTTTTTCTGAAAGAGCATGCTTAAAAACATAGGATCTGACCATTTTTTAAACAATTTGTTTAAGTTTAATATTTTTTAAAAATTACTTAAATCAGTGAGCTTTCATTGTTTACATTTCTTGGCGATGACATCACAAATGATGAAATGCCATTTAGTGTTGTTATTCACAGAGCAAAATATTTAATTTGCATCTTTACTCACGTGTATTGGCAATGATATGGTTGATAGCAAGCGTAGATTGCAATTTTAATTCACTGCTTGATTATCATAAGGTGGAAATGTAGTAGAAAGATACGCCAAAAAGCATCATTTGTGACGTCATAAAGACAACGCCTTGTTTGAAAAGTCGGACATTTTAAAAAACTAATTTAAAAAAAAAAAACTGCTGGGAAAATAAAAGTTTTTTTTCTGAGCCCATGTTTTTTTTTTTTGCTCATTCTATCCATTTCAATGACTAAAAGTAGTACTTTTGACTGAAGAAAACCACCCCATTCTGACTTATGGTTCAGAGGCATGGGTAATGAACCAGAAGCACATGTCTCTTTTAACAATTTTCAAAAGTAAACTTCGATGAGGTATGTTTGGAGGAGTGGAAATAAACGGAGATGGCGAAAAAGTATAACTTTGACCTGTACAGATACTTTTCTCCACATCACTCCACCACTTAGCAATGCGGTTTAGGTTACTGTATAAATACTATCGAAATATGGACGTAGTAAAATACATTAAATTACAAAGAATTAGATAGATAGGACATGTTATCTGAAACTTCCCTGAGCCCACCCCACTTAAGAACCTAAATACAAGATCAATTGGCAAACGTCCGAGAGGAAGATCAAAAATTTGATGGCTGGATTGTTTGGAAGGAGACTTCAAAATTATCAAAATCTCAAATTAGAGAAGTCAGGCAAAAATTAGATTCAACTGGAAGAAACTCATGGAAAAGGCCAGGACAAGTGTTTTCAATCCCAAAGGATTAATCCCGTGGGACTGAGAGCAAAATCCCACAAAATTTCCAATCCTGCATAGATTCATAATCCAAATGTTTTCCAACTTTTGTTGCTCATAAAATGAATATTATCACAAGCATCATTCAAAGATTGAAACACCTTCCTCGTATTTCTGCAAGAAGAGTAAGAAAAACTTTGTCTCATATAATGAACGGCGGATTTACCGTTCAAAAACACAATCAAAGTAGCGTATATTTTTCTGAAAATTAATTGTAATTCTCATTCAAGATTTCAGCAATTGAAAAAATGCACAAATGTTATAAAGTGTATTATAGATTGTAAAATTCGCTGTAGTAGTCTGAATGCAATGTTGGAACGTTTCTGTAATCTTAAGGAATGCACTAAAAATCTCTAGCTTACTAAAATGGCACAAAATTTTTCTCAGAAGAAAGCAATGAAAAATGACATTATTTATGATCTCTAACCTGTAAAAAGGGCCTGCTGAAATCTTTGTCACCGTGATATTATAAATGTGGGCAGTACCTTGAAAATTATGTTGGATGAATTAGTCGAGCATGAGCATTCTGCAATATTCGTCATGACTTTAAAAGAGGCGACAGAAACTTGGATGAAACACAGGATGACTCGCATGACAGGGCAGTACGTTAAGCTGCTGTTTTTGAATTTTTCTTTAAAGTGAGAGGTAAACTTAGCCAAGTTATCCAAAAACTTTTACTGGGAGTGCGACTTGGTGAAACAAATCAGCATTCGAACCCCACTGTAATCAATCAAATTACAATCAATAAAGTTCACTGATACAACGTTAATGAAGCAATAATGCTCATTTGCAATGGAAGGATACAGCAATATAGAAATCTAATAGACATTGTTTTCGCCCGAAATTTACAGTTCTTGAGCAAAAGCATGACCCTTATAAGAAAAATCTATTTGAAATGACGATGAAGTTTATGGGGATCTCTTATTAAATGACCATGATTATTTAATCTCAGTAAAACCAACTGTAGTGGAGCCACAGCTGTGTGTTTTCATCAAGAGCTTTTTTTTTTTTTTGAGCAAAAATCCCTTCCTATCCCATATGAGCGATGCTTTGTTAAAATGCATTGGACTTTTTTAGGGCACACTTTTGCGTACTAAAAAATAGTTGCTAACTGTGATTTGACTTTGCAGTACTCTACAATAGGTGTACGGAATTTAATAAAACTCCAAATTCAAAGAACAAAAGGAGTCATTCTTTATAAGTGCAACTTTTGTTTGTCATTAAAATTTAACTTTTTGGAGAATAAAGTCAATCCTGCGAGATTGGCTTCTTACAATGCCGAAATTCTGCGGGATTGGAAGCCCTAGCCAGGACCCACAATGGGTTGTCGAGCCAGTGACTATGATGACATATGAGTAATTCATCATTTTGAAAACTTCCTCTGATACTCAAAAGAAATTTTGCTTAAAACAGGCTGCACTTCAACTTCAATTGCCCGTTCACTAATAAGGTTGGAAATCCATTTGAATAATCATGAAAATTTTGAAAATATTAAATTCCATTGTACTGTTTTAATTTTGCACATAAATAACAAAACAAACTAAAAATAACTTATTTAATAATTAATGTGAATCAACTAGAGAAATTTGAGATATTTTTCCAACTAGATAACAAAAAAGAAGAAAAGGAAATTCAAAAATAAGTAGTTGTTCTGGTGTACTTATTTCCAAAGGAATTACATGAAAGAATGGTATAAATTATACTTGAAACCCTAAACATTTTCAATGATTCTAAAATAATTATAGCAATTACATATTTAAAGTAAAATTATTGGGGCTCAAATATAGCAAATTTGAATGTGGAAATATAACTAGTGCAAGTTAGCAAACTGAACATGCTCTGGTCTTGGGAGAAGCAGTTGCCCTCCCTAGCCTCCTCTGAGGAGGATTAGGTGTCTATAGACCCTAAAGTCCATTTAACACATGAGAAGATGAAGAAATGTACACAGGAAATTCATTTGAAATACTTAAATTATGTAACATACTTTTAAACAAAATCCTTTCTCTTCTACTTCAGCTATACATTTATTTACAATATAAGGTATCTCTTCACCAGATTCATTTGCATGCGTGGTTAAGTCTACTCCAAAAGTTGTCATCTTCCGAGGCAACCTTTTTCGCCCACACTGTATGGCTAATGATTCGAGGCATTTTTTGTGACTAGCAAGACCGCACTGTAATGACAAAAACATATATATAAACATTCAAGTAACCTCAAACAGTATTTTCTTAATGAAGTTCTGTTTGGAGAAATTTTGATATTTGTTTTTTAAAATAGTACTTAAAATAATGTAGAATTTGATACCTAGTATTGGCAGACTAATTTACTGATACGAAAATGAAATATAAACAAACATTGGTATGAATTTAACTGCAAATGCAGCTTGAAAAGTATAGAGCTATAAACATGCTAATTAGGGGGGAAAATGATATGCCGTTCTTGAGAAGTTAAAATGAACCAATAGATAATGAAATTTTTTTTAGCTTATTTTTTTTACAAATCATATAGGTTATTTTCATTGTTCTTAAAAAAATCTTAACATTAAAAAAGAAACTTAAAAGAAAAAAAAAAGTTTGTAGTTAGTCTCACTATTCAATTTAACATAAAATGTTAGTTTATTTTCAAAGAAATGATACTAAAGAGAGACAAAATAATATATCATTTAGAACACATACATTTAAAAAACAGTTAAAGAGGACTTATCATTGCAACAAAAATACATACTTCAAAACATTCAAATCCATGGAAATATACATAAGAATCACATTCTCGACATCTAGAAGGTGTTTTTAACCGTCTAAATGTATGAGTTTCAGCGGCTTTGGACATGCATGGCCTTCTAGTTTGTCCAAATGCATCAACTATGTTAAAAAAAAGGAAACAAAAATAAATAAAATTCATCAATAAAAGCTGGTTGTTTAATGTTTTTATTGGTTTGAAATCAATAGAAAAATCAAACATATGATTCTTAACTTGTAGCTAATTAGTTTTTCAGCAATTACAGATGAATTAAAACATTATTTTAGAACATAACTCATAACTTAAAGCATTAATTCATGATCAAAAGATAAACCACATCTGACTTAAAATATAAAACAAAATGATTGCAGAAGTAGAGCTTACTAAAGCAAATTAATGCATCTTTCTTTTATCTACTTATTTTCTTTTTTCAAGAGGCAGTTTTATAAGAAATTTTGTCAGTTATTCAGTGAACTACAAAATTCCTGCAGTTTTATAACTTATGCTTTACACAGCATAAACTTGTTTCCTTATCCATTACTTTAATCTGACAGCTGCGAAAAGTACATGTATAAATATTGCAATAAAAAAATCACTGTCACACAAGTTACAATATTTACAGGGGGTCTGTCCAGGATTTTTCACAGGGTCCGTTTTTTGAGAAGAACCAAATAATTTTGTGAAAAAACAAATAATTTAGCAAAAAAAAGGTAAAAACGAAATTTTTGAATTTTGGGGAAATGGGCACCCCTTAAGTATCAATTTTTTTTACCATTCTACATTATGTTAAATTATACTAGAAATGTTATAAGTATAGTATTTAAAATAATTGTAACAAAGAAATTCAGGCAGGGGTTCAGCATTTAAAACTTTTTGAACCAAGACACTGTTAAAGAGCACAGATTTTTACAAAAATAAAAAAAATATTATTTTAGTTTATTTCTTAACAAAGCGTACTAAACATTGAAAAATCAGATTCCCATAGCGGATGCAAAGAGATAGCAATCGTCAAAGTGAAGGCATCAAAAGTGTAAAAACAGCTTGTAAAATAAATAATTTTGATAAAATTATTTTAAAATTGTATTTTAGAATCCTATGATAAACATATCATTAATATCTGGACACAGTTGAAGCAAAATAAATAAATAAATAAATAAATAAAAATAAATAAATAAAATAAAATAAACCATGGATTCAGCATTTTAATTTTTGACTCGTAAAAGAAAATGGAATTCCGCTTTGAAACTTCAAATATGCGTTGTTACAAAAATAAAGAGACTTTTCATTTATTTGCATCCTAATAAAGCGAAGTTAGCTTGAAGAAAGAATAAAATATGATTCTCATATCAGATGTAAAAAGATTGCATTTTTCAAAATGTAGGCATCTAAAGAAAAATAACGGCAAATAAGTGAGTTTATTTGAAGTTAATTATCCTTTTCAGCATCGAAAAATCAAACCCACATAACTTTCGACCAAAATAAGAGTTAAACATCGCACCCACCGCTAGGTGCTAAGTGGCGACAAACAATTAAATATCACACCGCCAGATGTGATAAATTTGAAGTTGGTAACCCTATCTGAAGCAATCAGATCCCCCCCCCCTTACTATCGTTTGCAGTTCTAAGTTCATTTCACTGTATATTATTGTTTATTAAATCATGAGCAGAGAAGTTTACAACAACACTGCTGCATAAAACAAACAAGCAAAATTATAAACCAAATTGACTTTCAGTTGTTAATTTCTTTCAAAGAAATCAACAACAAGCATTATATTTATTTGGCCGTAGTAGTAGCAGTTATTTATCGTTAACATGAGCATCACAAACATGCCGATTCTTTTTCTTTTGCAAAAATAGCAGATTTTGTATAAGTTGATCCCTTCCCTTTAATTTTCCTTTAAAAAAGGTTCCAAACATTATCATTTTTATACACAGAAATATGCTGCGTTATTTTGATTTGAAATTTGCTCTTTCAATAAACAATTTGTGAAAGATTCGTTTTTGTTTATCAGAATTTTGTGAAGGGTACGTTTTGGTTGATCGGGATTTTGTGAAAGGTCCATTTTGGATGACCGGATTTTTGTGAAGGGTCAGTTAACGGACCCAAATTTCCTCTGGCCAGACCCCTGATTTATAAAATAAATAATTATAAAGAACTGAGAATAATTGTATTGTGCATTTAATTGTTATATAAAAGTATGTAAAATAAGATAATATTAACTTATGCTTGATTTTTGGAGGCTAAGCTAATGAGAAAAAAATTTGAAATGAAAAAAAAAGTAAAAATGTCACACACATTAAGGTGGAATTTTCATTTGATGAAATTTTGACCTTATATCATAAATTCATTTTTTTTTACGGATTTTTAAAGCATTATCAGGGTTTTTTTTTTGGGTCTGCTTATGAATAATATAAAAAAAGTATTAACCATTATCATGATCAGTTTCTAGTTCATCACCAGATGAAACATGAACTATTTTTCTGCCAGAAATATGAGGACTGGCAGCTGGACTTGTGTCTTGAGATTTGTTGCTAGGACAACTACTCATACTGTCAGAATCGCTCCCTCCAGTTGGTTGGGTGGGAGAGCCCCAAGCTTTAACAGGTTGCTGGACTTTAATTTTCTCTAAAAAATCGAAAAATAAAAACATTAATCAAACATAAATAATAGTTAAAAAAAAAACCACTAATGCTTCATTATCAAAAGGTTATGAGTTTTGAATTTCAAATTAAACTTTTCAAATAACATTTTTAGACAAATGTTATTTGAAACAAAATAATGCAAAGTGCCTGAGCTGCAAGTAGTTGCAACACCTGTTTTGTTAAACTTCCTGTTTATTACCTAAGCTTTTACCTTTACTTTGTGAGTTGCATAACACCATTACTTACAGATTCTTGTTAGTGAGGTAAATTAATAGGTTAGGCTTAGCGCACTAACTCATTATTGCTTAATTCAAAAGTATTTAAAAATTGAAATCATGAAGAAAAAACAGACATTTCTCTATGTTAATAATAAATAAAATTTTATAATTATTAATTTGCAAAACATGAAATAAAAGTTAATGTAATGGAAGAATCTAACAGTGTGGAGTATGTCTGATATACTCTCTTTTGTATTATCAAATAACAAACTAACCTTAACACTATCAAGATGATTTTATAGCACAAGAAACAAAATTACTTGAATAGTTGTTACTTCAGAGATTTTAAAGTTGACAACAGATAACATTTAGTACTTTTAGAACAACATAACATGTTCTAAACTTCAAACTAAAAATACCTTTGCTGTCTGATGAATATCTTGACTCCAAATAATTATGACTTAGAATATCTTCACTGCTTTCTGTGGATCCATTAGATCTTCTAGCTTTGTCAAGTCTAAATTAATAAATTAATATATTTTTTAATGAAATAATAAGATGATGTGGACAACATCATAATATCATTTTCCACATTAAGGAATATAATTTAAATAATTTTGATAAAAAATTGGGTAACAAAATATTTGGCTTTGGCCAAAAACATCACAAAACCCATAAATTAAAAAACAAAAGTCAAAGGAATTGTGTTTGTTGATGCAATGTTCAGGATAACCAAAAGCACATACAACCTTTAAATATAGCACAAAACTACTTTAAATCCTAGAGATCTGCACCTCAATTCATTTTTTTAAAGTTTTGAATTAGTATGATTTACATTATTCTTGAAACTTAAACTTTCACAAACTGTCTAGAGGTGGCAGAACGACATCCAGCGCATCTTAACAATAGAACCGCAGAGCTGATCAAGTTGAGCCAAAACAATGCTCAATTTATAATCATGCGGAAACTTTTGATTCAAGAAGAAAATCCTCTTATGACTTTGAATCAGTTAAAATGAAAAACAACTCCCGAAGTTAAAAAATTCGCAACTTAAATAATTTTCCAATTAGAAACACATATAGGGGGAGGTGGGATACGTTGGACCGGTTTCAAGTATTTTAATACTATCAGGGGTCTGTCCAGGATTTTTTACAAGATCCCTTTTTTTGTGAAAAATCAAATAATTTTGCAAAAAAAAAAAAAAAAACTTTTCTGTTTTTGTAAAAACCAAATTTTAGAATTTTGAGATGGCGCAAGCTGTATCAGTGACACCTGTTGAGTGTTTTCCCTCTTTTCTGTTGAGAATATAATTCTTGAGTGTTTTTCGATTATTCCGGGGGAAGGGGGGAGGGCGCATCGCCCTCTGGGAGATAGGCACTCTTAAGCATAAATATTTATTTACCATTCTAAATCAATTACGTTAAATTACACTAGAAATGTTACATGAATAGTATTTAACATAATTGTAACAAAGAAATTCAGGCAGGGTTTCAGTATTTAACTTTTTGAACCAAGACAGTGTAAAAGAGCACAGAATTTCGTTCAATACTTATAAACTCCATGATTTTTACAAAAATAAAAAAATATTTTATTTTTTTACCTCTTAAAAAAGCATACTAAACATTGAAAATTCGAATAATCAGATTCCCATAGAGGATGCAAAGTGATCGCAATTCTCAAAGTGTTCATCAAAAATGTAAAAACGGCTGATAAAATAAATATTTTTGATAAAATTATTTTAGAATTGCATTTTAGAGTCCTATGATAACATATCATTCATATCTAGACACAGTTGAAGAAAAAAAAAATAAAGTAACAAATAAATAAAAAATAATACTAAAATAAAATAAAAAATAAATCATCGATTCCGCATTTTAATTTTTGACTCACGAAAGAAAATGGAATTCCACTTTAAAAACTTGAAATAAGCATTGTTACAAAAATAAAGAGACTTTTCATTTATTTGCATCCTAATAAAGTGAAGTTAGGTTGAAAAAAGAATAAAATAAAATATGATTCTCATATCAGATGTAAAAAGATTGAGTTTTTCAAAATGTAGGCATCTAAAGAAAAAAACGATAAATAAAAGAGTTTATTTAAAGTTAATTATCCTATTTAGCATTAAAAAACCAAACCCATATAACTTTCTCCCAAAATAACAGCTTGAAAAGTTTGAAGTTGGTAACCCTATCTGAAGCGATCACATTTTCCACCTACCCCTGCTATCCTTAGCAGTTCGAAGTTCATTTCGCTGTATATTATTGTTTAAAGCGGGGTGGGGGTGGGGGAGTGCTTATGGTAGCTTATTCAGAGAAGGTTGATGCTTTTTCAGAAAAGTTTACAACACCGCTGCATAAAACAAACAAGCAAAATTATAAACCAAACTGACTTTCAGTTATTAATTTCCTTCAAAGAAATCAACAACAAGCATTATATTTATTTGGCAGTAGTAGTTATTTATTGCTTGCAGGAGCATCTCGAGTGCCAATTTTTTTTTCTTTTGTAAAATTAGCAGATTTTGTATACGTTGATCCCTCTAACTTAACTTTAAAGAAAGTCCCAAACATTACCGTTTTAAAACACGGATTATTTTGATTTGAGATTTGCTCTTTCAATAAACAATTTGTGAACAATCCGTTTTTGTTTAGCAGAATTTTGTGAAGGGTCCATTTTAGTTGATCGGGATTTTGTGAAAAGTTCGTTTTGGTTGATCAGATTTTTGTAAAGGGTCCGGTGTATTTTCAGTAAAAAAACTATCAATTTACCACTAAATTTTAATATAATATATACTTAACTTATCTAAAGGAAACACCTATTTTTTGTATTTAAATGTTTACTTTTAGTAAACCTAGTACGTTAAAGACAAGGAAAAAATAATGAAATTATGACAGTATAAAGAAAAAGTTACATTCCATTAAATTTGAAATTTCAAAGTAAATATCTTACCTATTATCAGAGGAATAAGGTTCAAAAGTAAATCTGCTAGTTCCATTAGAGGTGGAACCAGTGGGTTGGGGTAATCTTTTAACAAACTCCATGTATTGTGTTCCAGGTTCATACAAGCGACTACTTTCACACAAAGTTTGAAACTGTAAATAATATTTGGAATTAAAATCACTGAACAGGAGGGCAATATAATAGTATGCAAATGTAATTTATCGATGATCATTTTTTGATGAACATACATATTGTTGGCATTCAAGTAACATTAATTAAGAACTAAATTACTTTTTTAAATACAGTCTAATTAAATATTTGAATTGTTACAAAAAATTGAAAAACTGATTTTTGAATAACTGAGCCTTCCAGCTAGTTTCACGTTTTGGTTTTGAACATTTGAAGCTGATTTTGGACAGGACAGGTGGATTTTACCATCAAAAACTGTCTAAAAGTGTCCAAAAGCATATTAAACTGTCTAAAAGTATGTAAAATGCTAAAGGGGTTTAATCTAATCAATTTGTATTAGCAGCAATATTAGAAATGCATAAATAAAAATTTGAATTAGTTACAATTTATGAATACTTAATAATATTTTTCTCTGACGTGTTCATTTTTTTTTTTTTAGTTTCAAAAATCTTTCCTGATTTCAACAGACGGAAGTTAACAGGGTGGATGTATTTTGCAAACACAGTTAGCGAAATACTTATATATTTTCCTGAAGTAAATTAATGGTAATTTAGTTTCAGATCATTAAATAGCACTACTATATTTTTTCTTCAGTTATAAAATTGTCATTTATCACATTTAAGTTAATTATTGCACTTTATTTTGGATACACTCATTTGCACAGATGTATAATATGTTTTTAAAATTTGGTTACAATTATTAAAAAAATATGTTGGAACTCAAATGTACTAATTGAAATTTTTAATGAAAAATTTGCAACTTCTTGTAACTAGATTAGAATCGGCTGTAAAAATTTTGAAATGTATATCCTTGTAGGTTCACCATTCAGTAAACTGTCAATATTAAATATTACTTCAATAGATTTTATTCTGTTTCTGATATTTTATCACACAATAGAATTTCACTAAAAATAGAATCGTTGACACTTTCGGCCACAGGGGTTTTAAACAGGATGGTCAAAACTAGGATTTTACTGTGTCTGAAACCTTGTCAACCTTGGTTAGTTTACTTATTTATATAAGTGTATGACTGGTTTATATCATGAAATGAATTGTAGTAATTGCAATCAATTGCAAATGCACATAAAATGGCTTTTGTGTGCTTAGTTACATTGGATCACCTGCCAACAATGCAGAAAACTTATGTTTCGATTTAATGATGTACAATGCAGATGTTTTTTTTTCTTTACTTGTTTGATTTCATAGTGAAAAAGAACATTTGGTACTTTGAACCATGACTTTGAATTTAAATCATTTTTGGGAAAACCAGTTTTTGAAAAAATTGTGTTCTGAAAAAATAAGTACAGAAAAGAACATGATTTCATACTTAAAAATATTGTATCTTAATCAGCAACAGCTAATACTTATCACATGGAAAAACCTTCTTATCTACTCTTTTTTTTTAACTTTTAAAATTATCCAGAAATGATTTGCAATATAATTGATGCAACACACAAAACAAAAAAAGTGGCTATGTTTAGTTTCAACTACATAATCAACTAATTGTAGCATTTGAATGAACCGAATATATATATATATATATTTTTTTAATGCAGCTATTAGTTTTTTTATTTCCCTTGAAATGTTATATACAGCACTACAATTCAAATAGTATAATTAGGTCAGCACGACAGTATGAAACTTTTAGCAAAAAACATTTAACATTTACCTGAACAGGTGCATGAGCAGATAAAGTAGACTGGAGTTGAAAGTATCCAACAGTTACAGCTTTCATAGTTTGATCACATTGATAAATCAACTCTCGAACCTGCTGAAGTACTTCACCCTAAATTTTAAAGAAGAGAAAAAACTTTTGTATTATTAAATTAAGTCGATGAGTTGGATTTTATACACTTTGCATCCATTAAAAGTTAAAATTTTAATAAAAAGGATTCCACAATGATGGATTAAGACAGAGGTTCCCAAACTTCAGACCTACGCGGACCCCCTCTGGAAGAATTACGAACTTCGCGGATCCCACCCCTTCCCCTTGACGAACACACACACACACAAAAGAAAATAAATAAAAGATATGACACAGTTAAATCTATTTTTTCTAATAAATTTTCACTTTTTTTTCTTTAAATATATTTATTCATTGTTCTGTGTATTTTACAGAGTTCTTGTCTGGTTCTTGTTTCTTACATTATGATTTTGAGTTATGGAATAAAAATTCTATTTGAAATTCAGTTAGAGGAATTAAAATGTTATCAACCAAATTTTGACAACAAGTTAACTAATTAAAATGAACTTTTGCAGTTAGTGAACAAAACACTTAACCTAGTTTAAGTGAGTTAATTTTTCATATGAGTTGTACTTTTATGACATATCAGAATTTTTATTATTAACTATTGTTCGGGCAAACCTGCTTTGGCAGCGTCCTAATGCTGTGATTAGAATCGGCGTAGCCTTTACAATGCTGCCTGTATAAGTTTGCCTCCATTATAAGAAGCCGCCGCCCTCTGCTTGTTATCGGTCACCATTCCCCAGAAGTTACTTCTGAGAGTTCCGGGGGGTGGGGTGCTGCAGCGTCTTGCATGTACTCAAGCAGGAACTTTTTTATTCTTCATAAATGTGCTTTCTTTTTGAATTAAAATATCGTTACTCGTCCTTCAATCTCAATTATATTTAACGTTTTAGCTGGATAGCCCCGCAGACCCCCTAGCATGGACACTCGGATCCCCAAGGGTCCGCGGACTACAGTTTGAGAAACTCTAGATTAAGATATAATCAGACTTAAACTTCTTTTTTTCTTTATTTTCCAATTAAAAAAAAAACTTAACAATAAGAGAAAAGAAATGGAGAAGTAACCCAATTTTCATTTTTCCCCCCTTTTGAATCACACAACACGCTTTTAAACTTGTTATTACATGTATATTCTTTCATCTTTTTTGAACTTGTAAGTCATTGGTCTTCAACCTTATTTTAACAAAAGGGAAAATTTTTATTATGGAAGAGCTTGAGAGCTGCATTGACCAAATTATATATATATACCTGAATTAGACTGACTGTGGTCAAAAACTTATAACAGGAAAACGGTTAATGATAAAAAACAAATTCTTGCAGAAAATTCAAGTCATGGACCGTAAATTTTTTCCATATGAGTTCCAAATTTTAGTTCAAAATATTTTCAACAGATAGAGCTTCAGATAATAAGCTCATAAATCAAAAAGGAAGAATTGAAATTCACTGAATTGAATTTTTTTCCAATTTCGACATGTGATTGTAGCCGACGATAGACTTTTGTAAATATTGTTATGTAATTTTGTTCTTTTAAAACATTTTAAAAAAAGTATCATGTAATTTTCTATCTTTCTGTGATTTAAAGCAGTACTATATATATATATATATATATATATATATTTGCAGCGCCATCTGTTTGAAAAAGTTTGAACTAAAAGTAGAAAAAACTTACAACCTACCATATAAATTTTCTACAGGAAATATGTTTTTTATCATGAACCATTTTTCTGTTATAAGTTTTTGAAAACAGTCGGTTTATTTCAGGACACCCTGTATATACTTCAGTTTAGAAGAAGATAATGTCAAGTGAAACAATAAGTTTTCATTTGGTTTGAAAATTACAATGAAGATTGATATCCAACACATAGCATAATCGAAATAGCAAAACATGATTTAAAAAAAATACTGAAATTTGTTACAAAACTAAATAAAAATGATCAAAAAGGTGATTTTTTTTTCATAGCCAATGATAAATGTGACATTACTTCTCTTTCTGTCAACATTAATTATTATTTGTGACGAAGAAGTTCAAAGAGAACTTTCAAGATGAATATTCAAATAAAGATTCCAAAGTCTTGACTTCACATTCTTCATTTTGGAAAATATCTCCTCATAATGTAAAAGTGCTGCTAAAAAGGGATGTTGTGAACAGAACATTCAATCTGATTGCTAGAAATTGATCTTTTCATCATACAATGAATAAAAATCCAACAGTCCATTGTTTTTAAATTTCTCTCGCAAATCGCTATTACATTTAACTGCAATAAGTTCCATTTAGTACCCAAGTGGTTATAAAAATGCCAGCAAATATATAAATAAGTATTTAAACTAAATAGTTGAGCGAGTCATTGAAAAACACACAGCAGGCTGCAAGCAGTCCATGGGCTTCAGATTGATGACCACTGGTGTAAGTAAGTACAAAAAACATTCTCATATATATAATAGCCAATGATCGAGTAACCCGTGTGTTTCAACAATGAAACTTGCGCCATGGCATTATAATTTGATAATGTGTTTTGGCAATGTTATCATGCAGGGAAAGGCTTTATTGTGACAAGGCTGAACTCGATCCGGTAACTTAACTGCTTTACTGGTAAGACCCATTTCAGGGGAATGAAGAAATGAAAAAGCGGTCAACTATGAAAGCTATCTACTGGAGTTTAGGGTTAATCCACTGGAGTTAGGGTTAAAATTTCAACCATCAAAATATCACCAAACAGGCAATCACTTCGTTAAAATATAGAAGAAGAGAAGTAATTTTCCCCCATCATACTTGATGAGCGACTTTCTAGTTTTTAAATAAAAAGTGAGATTCATACCTTCACTTTTTCCAACGCAAGTTGTCGTTCATTTGCTTCTAAAACACAGGTTTTGTATGTTGTTTCTGCTTCCATGGCTTTCTGCAATGCATCGTCCTCGACTTTCCTCTTCTTATCCACTTTACTGGTTTCTAACCCCTCATTGCTTTCGGCTCGAAGGGCAGAGTCTTTTGCTTTTTCATATTCTTGTTGCCGTTGAAAGTACAGGGCTTTAGCCTTCCGAAGATTCGTAATGGCCTCATGCTAATATTTTTAAAAGAAGTATTACTTAAGGATTTTTCAAAGTGTCAGATTAAATGTTTCTAGTTTCTATCATATAAGATTGTAAGTGAGGCTTACAAGTCGTAACCTAATAGGAGTATATGAAATTTTTTTCAAAGAATAGGGAGGGGGGAATCTTTTTCACATTATAGATCACCCGAGTGAACTTTAAGTTTCATTTTATAATCAAGTTTCTTTCTTTCTTTCTTTTTTTTTTTTGTTAAGCTGAAATATCAAAGTGTTTGATATTTGAAGAAAAATTCAAAAAATATAAGGAAGTATGTATATTCTATTTATGGTCATACAAAATGAACTTCTTAAAATCATACTATACAAGTATTAAAGAATGGCCATCAAAGCCATTTCATACAAAGAATAATTAATATTAATTCAGAAATAAATCCGAACAAATGTTTATTGGAATCTAAAATGTAAACATACAAGAAGAGGAGGGAAAAGGAAAGCAAAAATAATCAAGACAGTCTTTAAAAATTAAATCTGAGCTAAATCTTAAGACATTAAGTCTCATTATAAATACCTAAAATAGTTCAAAAATATAAATAAAACATACCATTCTTTTGAGCTCTCTATGCCATGTTTCTTTGATTTGCTTTCTGTACCTTTCATGTTCATTCCTCCTAGCAGTTAGAGGCTGCAAATGAAAAAAAAATGTTTTAATGCATAAAGATCTTTTAATGTCCGATTCAAACTCAAATTATTAGACACACACAAAATAAATAAATTAAAAAAAAAAGAAAAATAATAAATAAATAATAATAATTTGACAAAAGAGAGAGAGAGAGAGAATCTTAAAGTTTATTGTACTAAATTTATATTACTATCAACAAATATGAAAAAAAAAAAAAAACACCACTAGTATAAATATTGCTATTTATCATACAAATTTAGACTTGAATCCATGGAACATGGGAAGGGTGATGGCCAAAAAAAAAAGTTGTTTGTAAAAGAAAAGGCTTTTAATTAATCTGAACATTATTAAAAACCACTCTGCTTTTTAAAAAAAGGTAATCCAGATCACTTAATATTTAATTTATAAACAAGAGGTGTCAATTTAGGAATATAAAACAGGGTTGCTTGTAAAATAATGAATTGCTAAATACTTAGTGAAAAAAATACGGCTTGTTACTCTAGCCCTCATTAGATGGCATTTCAAGGTCAAGTGGCCTAACCCATAAACAAATGGACAATAACAAACAAACAAAGAAAGGGTTGATTCAAAAAATGTTAGGTGAGGGCCACTTACAGTTGTTTAAAGCAACATAAATGTTTATCTTCAAATTTTATTTTCATTTATAGTTTTTCTAATAATCACTTTCCTCTGCCTCTTAACACTTATTTAAATTATTAAAGCACCTAATTTTCAGAATTTTAATCACTGAGATATATTTCACTTACACTATAAATTACAGCTTGATTGTATCCAGGAGAGAAAGCACAAGAAAAGAAAATAATAGTTAAATACATTTATGATAAACTACAAGTCTTGATTTTATTGAGCATAAAAACTAAAATGCATTCATTAATATATTTAAAAAACACTAACTTCAATAAATTTATGTCCTTGAAGAACAGCACATGTTTTCAGACTTGTTTGCCCATTGTCATAATCCTGGTCTAATGCCATGTAGTAGATGGACTGAAAGGGCAGGAAGCTCTACAGAAAATATTCCAACATTTCACAATAAATAAAAGCAATAACAGTGACATTATTGATAAAGCGTTTTGAGTTATGATTTAACACATACTTCTTCCTTTAATATCGGCCTCATTGTTTGTGCCAACTTGACTAGATTTTTGGCATGTTCAGCCTCTGAAAATATAAGATCTTGTAAAAATCAAAGAAGTTTAGACAGAACAAAAAAGTTTGTTTAAGTCAGAGGAAACACAGACACAAGAGTATTTGAAAAATTTTTTATAAAATAAACAATAAAAACAATCACTTATTTCATAAGAAGATTAGATTTCAAGGAACAAAAACTTATAACATAGAAAAAAAAATGGCTTTTTTTTTTTTTTTTTTGATTACAAGTATAATTAGGGACATAGAAACAAAACAAGGAAAAAAAATAAACAGAATCCTTAGAATTTTTTCTTGCTCTTAAAACACTGAAAGTGTTGATCTTTTTCAAAGTTCTTTTGAACATTTTTTGGACATATAAAGACTTTTTTTTAGAATTTCTCAAAGACTTTTAAGTTATTAAATATGATGACTATTAATTATTTCATGCAGTTTCTTTTATACTAATTTAATTTTTCTAGATATAATTTTCCTTTCACTTTTGAATACAACATAAAAAGTATAGTGGTGACCAAAGAAATACAAGCATGGAAGAGGAATAAATATTTTCCACTATTTTGATACATAAGACATCTGTTCAATGTTTTATTCTTATAAAAACCAACTCAGCAACAGCATTAGTTTTTGGGAGATTCAGAATATTTTGTTTAAGCCAACTAATAAGAACACAAATACACAAAGGTTTCCCTAAAATTAAACTTTTATTACCTGCACTGCAGCGCTTTTCTATATAGGTCATGACATCCTTTGCATACTTTGACCAGACTTTTGCTCTTCTTAAAGCAAGATCAACCCCATCATTAAGCCTAGCTAATCTAGCATCAATTTCTTCAGGAGGAAGGGTTGTAGCTAAAGAGCAAAGGGAAGAAGACAATTTAAAAATTTAAAATGAATAACAAAGTTAAATATGAATGAAAAAACAACACAGTTCTCTAAAATAACCTTTAAATTACTTACATTTAAGATATATTGATTATTGAATACTTAATAAAGTGTATGATTTTTCAATGCGTTGCCTTTTAAATATTGTGAATACATTAAAACATAGCCTAAAAAAAATGGCTGCAAAAACATACTTACTGTACACTAAATATCTATAAAACACCTATTACACCAAAGCAAACATTAGCAGGGCTTAAAACAGCTACAATAAGTGAAAGAAGTAATGAACAAATACAAAACAGGGTCCACATTTAGCATTTGTCACCACCCCAAATGTGATAAAAGCGTAAATTCGGCAAAACAAATTCTGATTTTGCAAAAAGGAAAGTCTTCAAAAATTCCACTCTAAAAAAAGTACCTTCCTCCAAATTATATCATCAGATCGTTACAAGTTCTGCTAGAGAAAATAAAACCAGCCGAAGTACATGAGCATATGCAGCATCTTTAAAACATAAGTACAAGTGTTTGCGTTTTACTTTCTAAAAATATAAGACTTTTGAACAGAGGCGTAGCTAGACCTGACTTTCGGGGGGGGGGGGGGGGCTCTTTTATATATATATATATATATATACATATATATATATGTGTGTGTGTGTAAATTTTTTTAGTATTAAGAAAAATAAGAGGGAGGTGAATCTTACATACTTTGGAATGGGGTGCCCCAATTCCGATACTTGTGTCAAACAAAACAACAGCAAAGAATTTTTTATTTTTTTAATGTTATGGAAAATTCAACTTTTTTTTCTTTTCCCTCCATTTAATTTAAAGTGAAATTTTCTAGCAATGGTCTTGTCAAAACCAGTCTATCCAAATCAAAGGGAAATCAAATATCTGATGAGCATGCTCCGTTCATTTCAGTGTGATTGCTTAATTTAGAGGCTAACACACATCTATAAAAGCTGGCATCCCTGAAAGCTAATAGATACTTCCATTTCCGCCTGTAAACTGGATGTTTGACTTTCAATCTCATCGGTGGTCAGACTACAAAGATATTATATTTATAAAGATATATCTATAAAAATATTTATTTTTAATTTTATTAGCTGCTTTAGAATTTACATAAATATCTATTTGAGAGAGCAACAGCAATTTTCGGGTATTATAAACAGAAGTCTTTTTTATTTTCTACTTTTTAATCCGAACCAAGATAATAGAAATAATCTAGATTCATCTCGTTTTTAAACATTTTATTCATGTAATGCTATGCAGTTTTTCTTTTGAATTAAAATAAAATTATCTTCAGAAGGGTCCGATGGGTCTAACACTGCTTTGCAGACTATACTTCTTTTTCTTTAGACGATGTTAACTTTCTCTTTTTAGAGCAATCCTTTTCGTCATTTTAATTTTTTCCTTTGAGTTGAAAAAAGCTTGTTATCGGTCTTGTTTGTTTCATTATGCAACAGCTTTCACTTAGAATGTACTACTTTAAACAGGCTGTACGTTTCCAAAAGAATACACAGTAAATACTGGCTGAAGAATCAATGTGATTGCAATATATTCTCTGGTCAGCAAAGGTAGTTTTGACTATGACCTATGACACACACGAGACCAGACCAACAAAAACCTCTATCGTCTCGAATTCCGGTTATGCTATCATTTTCGGATTCGAAGCCCAATGATCTTCAAAGCAGCAAACAAAAACATTTTCTTCAACTCAGAAACAGAGGAATTGTCTTCAAGAGCTGAGGAGGCAGTAAATGCGTTCCACGAATAGGCTTTCCAGGAAGATTAAACAAAGGACAGTCGTTTCGTGCACTTTCTTGGAGGAAGAGTTAAGGGGTGAAATTCACAGGTTTGGCATGTTAAGATGAACATTAAAGTTCATGGTTAAAGGTCATTCAAGTTAAAAGCCATTTCGCTCTGTTATCTGGATTAGTACTGTTCTTAGGTTGCTCTCTTCCTTAAAATTGTGATTCCTTAGAAAACCGAAATGATAGGAGTGAAAAGAAAGTATAAGTTTTTTTCAAGTGATGAAAATAGGAAAATCGTAGACTACTGGCCAAGTTAGATTTGCTGCAATTGCTAACCTCAAGAGGATAAATAATGAATCCAAAAAAAAAAAATCAGGGACCAAAAAGCAATAAAAAAATTTTCTTGAAAAAGATATGCTTAAAGTTTCTTTTACTGTCAAAATGATTCCTTAAACTCTCAATAAAGCACTTAATAATGTAATAATAGAATAAATACCTAACAAAACTAATAAAGAGGAATTTAAATCAAGAGCCCATATTGTCTTTAGTATCGATTTCAAATTTTCACCATCATATTTCAAATTTCTATAAAAAGTTTCTTAAAGCCTCCGTAATTCAAAACCTCTTTATCTCGATTTTATTTTTAAATGTGAAATTCGAAATATACAGATTCGACTGTATGCAATATTCCCACTGCGCGGCTCATGAAATTAAACATATTTAACAATTTGCAGAATCTATGACAAAGAAAGGCTGCCTATACGTGGATTTAACAAACAATCTCATTTCTAAAGCGAAGTGTCAAATTTCACTCAATTATCAAAATATTGTCGCAGCAGAGGGAGGCGTCTTTATACTTGAGGGTCACTCATGGAGCTGATTTTCAATGGCATTGGTGGGGGGGGGGGGAGCGAAGTGAATTTTTGACCTTTGTTACACAGAAAAAAGTCGTAGTGATTTTTCTTCTTTTTTTTCTTTCTTTTCCCTCTTCTTTTTCTCTTTTTTTTTGAGACTAACCTTTTTTTTTTGGGGGGGGGGTTGTCCCCAAACCCCCCCTTAGCTACGCCCCTGCTTTTGAAATTTGGCTACTCTCGGAGCCGTCTGGGAGGGGGAGGGAGCCACCAAATAAGAGGCACTGCAAGGCGTCCCTTGTTTCGTGTGAATCATAGATGCAATCATAGACACACAAAATAGAGAATAACTGCAATGATTCTCTATTTTTTCCTAGTGCACGAAAAAGTACTGATACTGATTCATAACATTTTTATTTTTTTAATGTTAATAAAAATTTTAAAAGTATTTTTTTTCTGAAAGAGCATGCTTAAAAACATAGGATTTGTCCATTTTTTTTAACTAATTTGTTCAAGTTTAATATTTAAAAAAAAAATACTTAAATTGGAGCGCTTTCACTGTTTACGGCTTCTGCCGATGACATCACAAATAATGAAATGCCATTCAGTGTTGCCATTCACAGTGCAAACTATTTAATTCGAATCTTTACTCGTGTGTATTGACAACGATATGATTGATAGCAAGCGTAGAGCGCAATATTTAACTTGCTTCTTCATTATCATAACGTGGAAACGTAGTAGAAAGATGCGGCAAAGTGCATCATTTGTGACATGATCAAGACCACGCCTTTTTTTTTGAAAATTTGGACATTTTAAAAAATTAATAAGAAAAAAACTGTTGGGAAAATGAAATTATTTTCTGGGTCCATGTTCCTTTTTTTTTTGCTCATTCTATCCATTTCAATGACTAAAAGTAGTACTTTTGACTTTTGAAGGAAACCACCCCATTTCTGCAAAAAGAAGAAAAACAGGAAAAAGCAGTGCTTTTTATTAGTTTGGAATTATTTTCAATCTTTTTTATTTATTTATTTATTTTTTGCATTTTGAAGAGGAAGGGTTTTTTTTTTTTTTTTTGCATTTTTGATTTATTTATTATTAGTATAATTTTTTAATGTTTTATCTCGCTTTCTACTGAAATGCATTTCTTCTGACTAATTCTGATTTTATTTAATGATTTACTTTAGCACATTTTGCATACATTTTTCTCTAAATTAAAGTTACGAAATTTGGTACAAAATTTGTTAGGATCATTCGAATGTAACAGCCTTTTTTTCCCTTTTAATTTAATTTTGTTCTGTTCTTTTTAAGAAAAATTTTCACAGAAATGCTCTATTTTGGAAATAAAAAAACTTGTACACTTTATACTTTGCATCAGTTAAAATAAATTTTAAAGTAAAAAACCAGACTTTTGACTAAAAGTAAACAAAACAGTATTTGTGTTATACCTCCAAAAAGAATGCGAAACGGTATTGTGTTGGATTGAAATGTAAAGAGATAGACAGAGACACTACCGTATATACTCACCTATAAGCCGACCCCCCTTCTTTTAGGATTAAATTGAAAACCCGCATATTAGTATATAGTCCCTACTTTTGAAAAAAGAAAAACGCAGCAATTTGCAGCTAATTTTGAATCAAACGTTATAAAAAGGAGGGAAATGAACAGTAATAAACATTTTTATGAAAAAAAATGTCCGATTTTTATTCTTCTGCACCAAAAGGGTTCACTTTGTGATCACGCTTTTTGTAAAGGGTTCGATTTCGCTGTTACGATTTTTTTACTTGTTGCTTTTATTTTGATTTTATATCAATAAAATTTTATGCTGCAGCCATATTAACTTATTTTTAAAAAATGAGCTTTAATTCACAACTATCAGGAAAATTCGCGAATACGGCGATCCCCGCACTTTTCGTGTAGTCGATCGCTTACTGTAATTATTCATTCTTTATTTCACAGTCAGACTATGTAAAATCATAGCAGAATGTTTAAGTATTTAATTCTTTAGCACCTGCTTAGAAGGGATGGACTAATACTAAAATGTTCACCTTTTCAAGTGTTTTATTCAAAAAAAAATTTTGGCAAAATTTTCGGAAATTCTGCCCTGTGTATAAGTTGACCCCCTAACTTCAAAAATTATTTTCACTTCCTTTTACAAAAAAGGAAGTATTGTATTCGCAAAAAAAAAAAAAAAAAAAAAAAAAAAAATCACTCAAAAATCGGCCTAAATTTCCATTTTGCTCACCCCTGAATGAATGTTGAGTTTTTTTTTCAACCCGACCACACGTGGATAAGCCAAGTGCCCAAGAACGTATAGACCCCTGAAATATCCATTTTGACAATCCCCGAGTTAATTACAACAAGTTTTCTCGGGATGTCTATGTGTGCATATGCATGTTGCATAACTCAAGAATGGTATGTCCTAGAAAGTTGAAATATGGTACGTAGAATCCTAGTGGGGTCTAGTTGTGCACCTCCCCTTTTGGTTGCAATTGGGTGTTTCTAAAGGGGACTTTTGCCCCTTTTTGGGGGGAAATCATTGTTAATTTCAATGCAAACTAAAGTGGTCGCCAAGTTTTGTCGCCAACTTGAAGACAAATTTGGCGATTTTTTTTAAAAAAATTTATTATTATTTTTTAAAATCTGGTTTCAATTTGGCCGCTGTTGGTGATATTAGAGAGTTAACTATTGAATCATATTAAGATTGCCAATAATGGGGAAATAACATTAAGTTGGTGTAAAAAGAACTCATGTGATGCACACATCAGCTCTTTGGAACAAATTTCTCGACTTATACGCGAGTATATTCGGTAAACACAATTGGCTAAATTGCAATTGCAAGTTATACATTTAAATATTGATACTGAGTAATTATAATTAGTTATTTTTCTATTATTCATAATAACACACATCCAATCTTTCACAGAAATAACTCATGAATAAAGCTCTAGACTAGAAATTCTGAATAGTAGCCACTGGCTACCTGAGTCACAGAAAATGGTAGCCACTTTTGACTTTTGGTTGCCATTTAAAAAAAAAAAAACTAAAGGGAGTTTGTTCCATATTACGTTGCCAGTGGAATCGACTCATGCGCTGTACTTTTCAGAATTGGAAGTGTGTTGTCGTAGCAAAACTTTTCAAAATAAAGTAACACATTAGCACCACTTTTGACAACTAAGACTTGAATTTTTGGTAGCCATTTTCATTGAAATAGTCGCCTCTTGACAACTGGTGACCCCAAATCTGTAGCTTTACTCATGAAGTACTCAAAATAAAAATATTTAAAAGTCATACAAGCAAATCAGATATCTAAGGCCATATTGTTTAATTGAAGATCAGTGTGCAAAAAAAAGTAGGATTTCACAATTCTAAACAAGTAATGTATAACAAGTAATATACAATCATATTTTAAATTAAAACATAGGAGAAAAAATGAGTTAATGTTTTCTTACTAAATCTTTTATCTCTTGCAAAAGGATCACATTCACCTTCAGTTGGCAATAAATTATCACAAGACTAAAATAAAAAATAAAATATATTGTTCAAGAGAAAATTATTTTTAAAAATTATACAATGTTTTGCAGTGTAAAAATATTTTATGGAATGGTCCAAGTCAAAGCATTTTCAGTTGCTGTAAATTAGAATTGTTTTTTTTCAACAAACAAGAGACTTGGGATACAAGCAGTTACGCAATAACAATAAATTGGAAAATCAATAAATACCTGCGTGAAATAGTAACGGTAGGAAGCACAACATTGAAAAAGCACAAATGTTAGTTCAGTTAAACTCACTAATGAGGTGCGGAAAAGGACAGCAAGGGACTTGTACTTTGAAAAACTTGCTCCACATCCCCTATTTAAGCCACAATATTGCTCTCTTTCCCAAAAATGACTCCCCCCAAGACAGGGTTTGCCGATATATATCAGTCAATATCAAGGGCGCCCATATAGGGGGGCAAGTGGGGGCTGAAATCGGTTTCTATGGAAAAATATCCTGCTAAACCATGGTGAAAATATCTGAGTCCCCCTTAAAATTTTGCATATTTGCGCCCTTGGTTGATATATATCAATCAATATATTTCATGATATATATCATGAAAATATCATGATATTTTCGATATTTATTTTTTCAACCACAGTATTTTCAATATAAAAATTATATAATCATGGTAATATTGTTCATTTATTTTTGAAAAAATAACCAAAAAGTTATGTACTGTATTTTATGTATTAATACATCATTAATATAACAAAGTAATATAGCATTCCTTTTTTATTTTGTATTTATAAAATTATTAGTAATGTAACTATTTTAATTCCGATTAAAAGCGCCTAGTTTAATATTAAACGTTGGTCAGAAATATAGAAAATGTCCTATGTCTGTGCACCAACTGATACATATTTTTTGTTCTCAATCATAGTATAGCTGTGTAAAATTAGTTAACAGAAGAAAAATGAGTAAAACAGCTAATGCTAAATTAATTCCATTAAAATTGATTAAAATGTCAAATGAAATGTTAGATATTGGGGCAACAAATATTGACAGCTCAACTTTTTGCTACTGAAGTGAAGTGAAGCGCTACATGTTGTCATTGCGGCAAGTTGCTCGCGCCTCGCACTTCTACGAATCATGTGTAGATAATCCTTGGAATTTCTTTACCATTTTCTTTTCCCTTCTTGTATTGTCCAAAAATGTTTGAATAAATGTGTTACTTTTGTGTAACTTCGTTTTCTTCATGAACATAACACGCCAACCTGCCGTAATATAAATAATAAAAACCTTAATTTTGTCTACATAATGTAATAACAATATAAGAAAATAAAGAGTGGTTTGAAGATGCATTTGCTATTTTGAAGACTTGAGTTTGGGCTGATTGAAAATATCGGATATTATTACAAAATATTCAATATATATCAAATTATCGGAAATTTTCGAACCCTGCCCCAAAATCAGAAGCTGGATCTGCCCTTGATTTGCACTTTGGTTTTGGAAACAGATTGAAGTTTTATAATACATATAAACAAGGAAGTTTTGTCCAGAACTAAACGAGCCTTCTTTCCTGTATACCAATATCGGCTTTCTATTATCTGATTATCAAAATGAGCTAAAATCTCAAATTATTTCAATTGTAACTTTTTAACATTTCAACCAGGTTTCTAGAAATAAAATATGCCTTTCACATCTGAAGAAATAGGTGCATAAAAAATGAATGAACGAACAAATTAAGTAGTAGCACCTTTTGAACAGAGCAGTTAATATACTTTTTTCTATTTAAAAAAAACCTCTAATCGCTTTCAAAAAGAAAAAAAAAATGAATGAAAAAATTAAACTCATTAAAATAAATAAATTATGCCAAAAAAAAAAAACTTTATTTTTCCTTTGTTGCAAAAAAATACTTTAAAAAAATGAATAAATGAGGTAGTGAGAAGCAAAGGGATGCAAGTGGCAAAATTAAAAATTTGGAGGTAACCAGTACAAATGGTAGGTGAACTTCTCCTCTGTCTTGGGGCAAGAGATTGTACTAGTAGCCCTGGTAGGTGCTTGATGTAAATTTGTCTTTAAATTCAGGAATTAAATTGCTTCTTAGTTTTGCCGTAGGCACTAATGTTAAAGGATTTAAACTGCTCAAAATTGAATGGAAAACTTTTTCCTACAAAGTTTGTTTGAAGCAAATTCGCCTCTAAAAGTTCGGAATTTATATTTGCCTTGAATTTTCCCATAGATGCTAATGTTAAGTTTTTTTGAACTAAAAAAAATTGAATGGAAAATTGTTTAAATCAAAAAATGAAATATGGGAGTGAGGTGCCCTTGCTGAGATCTTTAATCCAAAAACCAAAAAAAAAAAAATGTTTGAATCGGACAATTCACTGGAAAATTATTACAGGGGCAGACAGACAAGACATTACCCTACTTAAAAAAGCTTCGGTACTTGAACTAGTGTAAACCATTTTCGCAAAACCAAAATTATCACCAAATGAGCAATAAATTATCTTCAAGTGTAGATAATTGGAGAGATTTTTTATCTTAGCTTTCTTTTGGGGACAATTTTGGTTTTGGACAATTAAATGTTAAAATTATAGCCAGAACAAGTACTTTGGACTTATCAGAAACTAAGGACTCCTGCACAGATTTAGGCTTGTTTTTATGATTTTACTTTTTTTTTTCTGTTTTAAACAGAACTGTATTATTTTCCTACTTTAAATTTGACAGCAGAAAGCTCACATGGAAAGCTAAAGAACTATTTTTAATTCATAGTCTGCAGAGCCAGACCTCCTCAAAAATCTGGGACAGATGTCACATCATTCCACTGTTTTTGCTACCAGGGTATCAAAACCAAAGGGTCTAAGTTTTTCTTGAAGATTCATTTTAAGTGTTGGTTCAAATAAGATTCAGATTATTTTCAACGGATAAATAAAATATTTCTTACTCTAGTTTTTGGTACAGGTTGAGATGAACTATCCAAATCACCCATCAAATATTCGGAGACTCTGGAAAAAGAAAAAGGCACTGAATGAAAGTGAAATTAGACAAGGAGATCAAACAAATTTTAAAACCAAAAACAACATCGGAAACACATTTCTTTGCTTTCTTTCTTCTTTTTTTTTGGTTTGTTGCTAAAATGACAACAACATGACATTTATTCAGCTAAACTCATGCCTATAAAGAAAATCAATATCTCACAGATACAATTTTAAATGTTGAATTGAAAATTGATTTTTCTTAAAAATGCTCACAACTAGGACCTTCATAGTTTCGCACCGTAGGTAGAATGTCTTCTAAACTTGTATTTTTCACGAGCTCTTCAATGAAAAGTTTAATATTTAGATTTTTTTCATAAAATTTGCTGATGTTTTATATCATAATCCTGGATATTTTAAAAATTTTAAAAGAAGGAAATTATGAATAATAAACACAAAATTGGTGATTACCATACATTTTGTATTAGTTAAAATATCAATGATGTATCATCATTTAGATTAGAGAATAAATAAAAGCTGTTAAAACAATTTAGTGTCGTTAAGCTTAAACAACAATCGCTCACTCACAACAACCTAATGTAGTTGTGCAAGTCAAGATTTATACTTACACCATATTTTAAAATTTACTTTATTACCAATCAAATAAACCTTAAGTGTTATAAATCGTGATTAGACTGTTACCAATATTTATAAGAAGTAATTTAAAAGTAATAAGTACACACGAACAAGTACTGCAAACAGCAATCAGCAGAATCATATAAGAAATAAATTACACTTTTAAAAGCTTTACCTGCACAGACAACTTTGGAATAATACCGTCATTAAATTCAACGTCATATATTTTACTAAATCTCGCTCAATTGTAAAATATTTTCAACTTTCGAGTGACAACACCAGTTCTGTCAAAGTAGGATTGTATGCCAGAAAATGAGCAAACGCAGTTTCGAACGATATTTAGAGAACATTGTAAAACTAAAGCATGTTTTTATGAATAAAAATATTTAATCTTCTTGAAGATGCAACTCTTGACACTGTTAACTATTGATGAGACTTTGATTCGATGATTTTATAATTTCAAACGAAAATCAAAACATCATTAACGGAACAAAACAAAAGCATTCTTCGAATTTCTAGTAAAACGTGACCATCGATGAACCATTCATAAATTTATATCGAGAAGCATCTTTGTTAGAACCTGATTGGTTACCAGCCGAAGACTGTTTACATGTTACTTCATTTCAAGTCAGATACATTATATGTCAACTGAGCAGAAAGTTAAGTGGAGAGCTAACAAATTTGCATGATCAAATTTCTTTTTGGATTTTAAATCATGAAGAGAAGAATAGAAAGTCAAAGCTTTGAAAAAAAAGAGGGTTTTTCCCCAAAGAAATTGAAATCAAGAATTTTATTTAATGCTTACAAAATTTATGATTTTTAAAGTCTTCTTCAGCTGTAGGCGTGAACGAAAGGTACACTCACAATCACCTGAAATTTTAAACAAGTATTTGCAATTTTCATAAACTATAGGACGTGTTGTAATCTCTGTCTAATGGTTGGTAAAAGAGGTAAAACAAAGACCCACCCATTTATGTAGAATGTAACCTGTCCCTGTCATGAGACACATCTCTACTGCCAGGGCAGTGCAAAATTGAAAAGTTTTACCTCTTTGGCTAATTTCGTAAATCAGCATAATGTGGCATATTCAAGCTCTAGAACAACGAATACGATGAAAAAATCTTTTCAATTGATGACTTGATTTGAATCAAGGGAAGCTTGGATATAGACCTTTACTTCCATGGAAAGGAAAAACGCACATCAGGGACGCCTCGAACTTAAATTTCGGGTAGGCGGAAATTCTTAATTTGCCGAATGCACATACATATATATCTAATGGGACATCAGATAAAACCACAAACCTTGCAGAATAGGAACTTTTGGGAGGTCCCGGTCAGTGACCTCTTCAGACGTGGCTTCAAGGGAGGGGCAGGGGGGGGGGCAATTGCCCCCCTGTCGGAAACGTCTTGCCCCCCCGTCTGGGAAAATTTTGTATTTCGTCGGGGAATCTGTTTGCTTTGGCGTTTATCGTAAATGAAAAATGTTTTCCTCGGATATGAACTCGAAAAACATTAGTAGAAAAAAGTAGAAGTATCTTAAATATTAAAAAAAAGGAAACAAAAAATCAATTCCCTTCGGGGCCACCCACCTTGACACCTGCAATTTAGCCCGTGTCCATAAGTCCCCTTTTAACGTCGCCCAGATGGTGATAAAATAAGGGACAGCTATTGCTACGGGGGAAATGGTGTGTCTTTCATCCTTGAAATTTCTATTTATCGATGAGCTGGTTTCGACACCTCAGGGTGTCGACGACTAATAAAAGAGTACAATCTCCCCTTGACTATCCACGTCCCTGCCGAATGTAGTGGTGATTTCCGGTCAGATCTAAGGCGTCGTCATCTGGTTATCGGGTTACGAGACAAATACGTACCGAATGACAACAGCCAGGACGACACGGGGGGGGGGGGGGGGGGGGGGGGGGGGGGGGGGGGGGGTCATCGGAGAAAAAACATGCTTCGGAGATTTTTCCTTTTCTATTACATTTGTTAAACAGCACTTCAGCCAGTGCAGACACACTATTGATGCGTTTTAAAATACTTCTCTGGGTAAATAACTGCAATATTATCTTTCATTTTCACTCTGTAGTTACAAGTAAGTTATTACTATAGTTATTTAAAATTTATCTGATTATTGTTGGATTATTTTACAACAAAACATATCGATGAGTAAACGATCCTTTTACCTCATACAAGGAAGCGTACTAAAGTAGATTTAATTTTTTAGTGTAATGATGTTTTGTCGGCAAATGCTAAACGCAAGAAAAAAATTCTTTTGACTAATGTAATAAAAGCAAATACATGTCTAACATTTTAAATACATGTTTCTCAAAAACTTATATTGATCTTGTTTGTAGGCTGCATACTGGGGGATCTGGGGATCATACTAGGGGGCTGCATACTAGGAGGCATAATAGTTTTGCTGGGAATGAAGAAGAAATGAGAATGATTTAGTAAACATCGGGTTTGGCACAACTAAACAATCATTGGATTATTAAGCGTCGGGTTGGTATTGCATCAGGTTTGGGTTCTTTTTGAGAAAAATGTCTGGAGGAAGGGGAGGGGCGAACCTTTTGGAAAAAGCCAAATTAAATAAATAAATAAATCATGTGCTAAAGGCAATTAAAAATATATTTTGCTTCCAATTTTCATTTTTTCAGATGTTATCATGTAGTCGAAACTCATGTTTCTAACTTAAAGTAAAGCCTGCAATAAGCTGCGCTTAGTCCATACACAGGGCCGATCCTAGCAGGTGTGCAGAGTGTGCACCGCACACGGGCGGCCAAAGCAAATGGCGGCCGCAGCCCGCATCATATAGTTCTTTTAATCAAGCAAAATTCCTCAAGAACTTCTCACAATATAACATAATAAGTTAAATAAATGTGTTGAATTTTAAATGTTCAATCATTAAAATAAGTGCCAATTTTCCAACAGCATAGCATATTAAGAAAAATGGAATGTAGAGCACATTGTGTTGCTCCATTATCCATTAATATCAACTTTTTACACACATGCTTCATTTGGTTGCAAAATTTGTGACAGAACTGATAATCAGGCACGGATACAGGGGAGGGCTAATGACGAAAATCCCCCCTCCTCCCCCGAAGCATGAAAGGGTCCTTCTAAAGGCCACTAACGCTTCACCCAGCCTCCCAAGTTTATATTGACCCTAAACAATGAAGATATATTTTGTGTAAAAAAAACTATGCTGATAGGATACTCTCGCAAGTATTTCAAACAACAAATTCTGTGTTCAGTAGTCGTGGAATGCTTGGAGTGTGGAGAGAACGAATGAACTGCCTGGTTTCAGATCAGGTAAGGAGGACAAGGCCTTTGCCCCGGGTTACAAATTTTAAGTGTGGCTCTGAAATGAAGATCCAAAAGGATGCCTTGACGAGACTAAAGAAGGCTTCAAACTGCGTTTTTAGGACTTTAATTTCGGAAAATTTCGCTGGTTGAACCACCGATTTTAAGGAATCAATTAAGTCTCTTATTCACATTTTCTTCCTTAATGTAATCAAACATAGCCTAAAAATGATGGCTCCAAAGTGTCTTTTCTGGAGACAGCCCTCCCTAACATCATCAAAAAATTGCTCAATGGCATTTTTCAAATTTCTTTTTCGAAATGTTTGCGGTAGAGGGCCCTGAAATCCATTCCCTAACATTACTATCCAAGATAGTCTGAAATAGCGCCTCTAGATAGGTCCCCAATCCCACCCCCTCTCACTTAACGTATTCAAAAACAAACTAAAATTGCGTTTTTCAATAATCAGTTTCGAAGAACTTAGGGGGAAATACCCCGGATCCCCTTTTTCTCCAACTATAGCTCAAAATTTCGTTTTTAGACGATTTCGTGGAGCCACCAAATCCTTCTTGCCTAAACTAGCCTGAAAATGACATCAGTTGCAAAACACAATTCTTGAGGGCACACTGAATCACCGCCCGTTCTTCGTCCCACGTTATCAAACAATGCCTAAAATATGATTTTGGGACTTCCATTTCTAAAAAATTCCGGATGACTTATGTAAATTTTCACGGCGCTAGGGCATCCGGCATCCCTCATCAATCTCCGAGGTGAGATGGAGAAAAGTCTTTAGTTGTATTTTTCTGATATTAATATCGAAAAATATTCAGAAAGATCCGCTGAAGCTTCCCGGTTTCCTTAACGTCACTAAAGATTGCACAAGTTGAAGTTGAAGTTGAAGTTGAATAAGAGTCTTCAGACTCCAGGTTGATGAGAGGACTGCGTGAAAAACGCCTTGCCTCTGCTAGTTAAATTGAGCGAAAATTGAATAGAGGAGATTGACCAATCATGGGAGGATCTTAATATTTCTTCTTTACAAGGACTGGGATATTAAAAAAGGAGTGCTATCGATTCTTAGTGAATAGTGGCTTGAGGAAATTGAACGTCAAATTGTAAGGATTCTTATTAATATATAGGTTGATACAAAGCTTGAATTGAAAAAGTTACACAATATGATATAAAAGGAAAGATCAAATATGTATGCAAATAAGGAATGATTGTGGGAATTTAGGAAATTAGCATAAACCTAAGAGACATGAAGAACGAAACCCAATCGAGATATAAAAGCAAGGAGAGATGTACAGAATATAAACAGGGCGAAAAGCCAAAAGGGATTACGGTTCTAGAAAAAACGAGGAGAGAACCGAACAATAATCTGGAGAGAAAGCGAGAAGGGGAGAGGCTAAAAAATCGTCAGAGCAATAAACAAGGTGTTTAGGGATAAGTTGGATGAGCAGATTTCTTTGATTATTATAACGATCACAAATGTTTAATCTGTGCCAGATAGTTTCGGGAGTATCACAGGAATTACAATTTGGGGATATTTCAAATTTTAGTTTAAAGAGTTTGTCTTTCAAGAGGAAACTGTCAAGGACTAGTCGATTTAAAAAGATTTCTTGTTTTCTGTTTTTAATCCAATGGATGCTTGATTTATCAGGGATAGTTCTTAGTTTGAATTTGTTGTAATATTTTGAGTTCATCCATCTTTCCTTTAGTTCATTTTTATGAGCTGATTCGATGTGGTTTTTACAGTCTTTCCAGGTTGTTAGCGAAAGTATTGGAGTATTATGGCCCATGACGGCTTCTCTAGCTAATTTGTCGGCTAATTCATTTAAATAAATTCCTGTGTGGCTAGGGACCCAGGTTACAATAATTTTTTTGTTGTTGCTGGCTTCTTGTAAGATATTTCTTGTGGCTACAATGAGTTTTTCTTCTTTTTTCTTTTTGTTCTTTAATGCTTCTATTGAACTTAAGCTGTCAGTAATGATAATGGTGGGGTTTGATTTGTCGATGAGAAATTTAGCGGTATAATAGATGGCGATCATTTCCGCTGTAAACACTGAGCAAATGTCTAGAAGTTTTATCTTCCTATTAACTTTATTACTGTTTACAATGCCAAAACCCACTTTGTCTTCTATTTTTGAGCCGTCTGTTGCCCAGATATCAAAGTTGCTGTGTTGTTCAGCATATTCTGTAAAAGATTGTTTAATTTCTTCTATGCAGGTTGCCTTTTGAAAATGTTCGGATTTTGTGATAAACTCTAGGTTATTTTCTTTCCATGGTGGTATATTAAGATTTCCCAGCAAGTTGTCTTGATTACTGACGTAATTTGATTTATAATTTTTTATGATACTGAGTGCTTTGACTTCTATGTCGCTCTTGGTTTTTAATTTTATATTGGTTTGAAAGTTGCTTCGACGATCACTTTTGTAATTTTGTTTTAGATTATATTTGACAATGTTCCAGGTCATTCTGTCTTCATACGAGCCAAGGTGTGTGAGATGTCGTAATACATCGTTTGGGGTAAAAGAGTTGACTTTTAGGCAGCATCTAAGTGCCTTGTTTTCAATAGTGGAGAATCTGTTTTTGTTTCTTTTCGTGTCTTTTGTCCTGCATATGTTGGCGTAATCAATTTGTGGGATAATGGTTTGTTTAACTATTGAGATAAGGTTATTGTTATTCATTCCGGTACTTTGTGTGCTGAGAATTTTAAGAACATTGATTGTTTTGATGATTTTTCTTTCGATTGTATCTGTGTGAGTTTTCCATTTGAGATTGTTATTTATCCATAATCCAAGGATTCTGTGGTTATTATTCCATGGTATGATAGTATTGTACATTTTCACGTCGAAATTATTTTTTGATCTAGTTGCTGAAAGATTGAGGAGACAACATTTGGCAGGGGTAAACTCGAGTTTGTTTTTTGTTGCCCACTCTGTAAGTTGGTGTACTGTTCTATTAAGGGCTATCTTTGCTTCATCTTCTTTTTTGTGTTTGATTATGCAGGTGATATCGTCGGCATAAGCGTAGATGGAGCATTCTTTGTTTTGAATGTGATGTAAGTCGATTAAAAAACAGTTAAAGAGAAAAGCTGATAAAATTGAGCCTTGAGGCAAACCATACGCGAGGGATAAAGATTGCACAAAATTGTGCTTTTAGAGCCCCAAAATCCTTCCTTCACAAAAATAACCTAAAACTGATTTTAATTCCGAAAAATATTTCAGTTCGAAATATTTCCCGGTTCCCCTATCGTGTCCAAAGCTAGCCAAAAATGTGTTTTGGAAACAATAGTGCCGATAAATTATCAGAGGAAAGATGGCAGGCCCCCTAGCGTCACCAAACACAGCCTAAATTTGAGTTTTGAACTTTTCGAAAACTTTCGATAGGAGACGACCGAATCTTCCTCTATCCAGCAATTTCAACAAAGATACCCGAAATTGCGTTAAAACTACTGTTTCAGAAAATTTTCGGGAAGAGCGCCGATCCTTCCTAAACTAAGGCCACAAAAAATAGCTGCGATTTGACATCAATTTTGAAAGAATTTCAGGAAAGAACTCCAACATTACTTTCCCCTCAAGTCTCGAAAAATTTCCTAAAATTTCAATTTTTGACGTCAATATTGAAAATTTCTCCATGGACCTTGAATGTTCCCCACTCTTTTGTCCTTGCAACCAAACACGACCAAAGATTAATTACAGCTATTTTTCATACGCCAATTTCGTATATTTTCTGGGGGCGATCTCTCCCCCCCCCCCCCCCCCTTCCTCTGATGTCACCAAAGACAGACTATAAAATGCTTTTTTACGACTAGTAAATTTCGGTACCTATTACTTTCTTCAAAGATATAAATTGTACCTAAGGGGTTTCTAATTTTTTACATAATTCATCCTGTTCTTTTTTTTTTATATATAATTAGAACTTGATACAGAAATTTGAAGAAAGATTTATATGGTCGTTTAGTATTAGTCAAAACATGCAAATTGCTCTTCAGGGGCGGCACATTAGGTCTTTGCACACGGGCGGCCGACACCCTAGGATCGGCCCTGAGCTGTAATTATTTGATTGGACCAGGTCTAATTCAAAAGTCAACATTGCTCCTTCGAAATCGATCAAACCAACTTACAAACTGGTACCAGGCTCAGTCTTGTTTAAGTTTTTTTTTTGCAAGTTATGTTCTATTTTTTTTTTTTTTTTAAATATGCTTTTTTTCAAGTGCTAAAATAGTGTAAAAGAAGCAGTGCTGCGGAGTCGGAGTCGGACTGATTTTGGAGAGAAGGAGTCTGAATCGGAATTTGTTGGTTAATAATGACAAGAGTCAGAGTTGGAGTCATTTTCCCCCAATGGCCGTAACACTGCCAGTGATTGCTGGGTTGGAGTGAGAGTTGGAATCGAACTGACATTAGGGTAAAAGAGTCGGAGTTGAGTGCTCTAAAGTTTTTGAAGTTGGAGTCGACCATTTTCCCTCCGACTCCGTAGATCTGCAAAAAAGCTCCATGTATGGAAATTTTGGGGTAAGACTTAGAATTTACACTTTTTCCTCTTGGTCTGGAAAGTGAGTGCAAACTTAAAATTTGAAAGTATGACAGATTTCAACTGACATGATCAATAAAAAGTTTGAAACTAATGGTTATGCATTTTCGAATTATGAAAAGTGCTTCAAAAAATTTTAAAAATAAAAAAAAGGTAGGTATATAGTAAATTTAAAAAAAAAGAAAAAAACCTTACACAAGATAAAATTGGTGCAATTAATGTTAATCACTTTGATACTTAATAAATTTGTTTATTGCGTAATATCGTCGGCACCATGCTGAACTAACGAATCTGAAAATTGGCTCTTTTCAGGAGAGCCAAAACAAAATTTTGTCCATTAGACGCGTTTAGTTATTTTCAATGTATTAATTTTTATAGATAACTTTAAGTGTAAAATTTATTGTTCGAAGTAGTAATAGCCTTTTTTCAGTACTGCGGCAAACCATTGAATTTAAAAAACGAGATTCGCGATTTTTCACCTTCGTTTGTTTATTAAGTTTAGCATGGTACTGACCATACTATTAAGTTTCGTTTCTTTTTTTTTTTTAAATTAATTTTTTTTTTTTTTTGATTGCACAACACACACACATTACTTTCGTTTTGTGCATTCAAAACTTAGAACCAAGTCTGAGAAGTTGGAGTCGGACTGATTTTGAGGTCAAGAAGTCGGAGTCAGGAGTCGAAAGTTTAAAACTTCAAGAGTCGGGGTCGATCATTTTCAATTAAAATCTGCAACCCTGCCAGTTCTTGTGGAATCGGAGTCGAAGGCTTTAAAATTCCCGAAGTTGGAGTCGGTCATTCTTCTTCCGACTCCTCAGTCTTGCTTAGAACTACTGGTGTGACTATTCATTTGTATAATTTCAATCTCGCTCACTACATTTTAATTTTAATTTTCTATTTCAAACATGCTTCGGCGGCCCACACATTTTCTTCCAAATAATCTGTGATTTGCAGGATGATATTTTTAAAAATCTAGGAATGAAATATGTTGGCGGGTCCCTATGAAACTATCATGAATATTTATACGATCAAAAGAAAGAAAGAAAGGAAAAATCATGGATTTATTTTTATACTATTTAATTGCAAAATCCAATGCGGCCCGCCGGTTCCATCCACCACCAGCTAGGCCTAATCGATGTAGACCTTTTATTACCATAGAAAATAATTAAAATCCGTAAAAATTTGCACCTTTTCTAATTTTTTTAGCGCAAAATTTTTATCCGTTTCCAGTTCCTATTTGTTATCAAATAAAATACTTGTAATTGGTTTTAGCAAGCAAGGCTCTTCAAAAGATATTCATTTTTTTCTCTTGATTCTGCTTTTGCAATAACAAAACTTAGTAGTTGTGATTGTATTCCCTTTTTCGTGCATTCCCAAGTTATCTCGGAAAAATAAAATAATGAAAGAAAATATAAATAAATTTAATTTTATACATGTTCTCACTCGCGAGGTTCATCTTAATATAAAGCTAGGCATCGGGCTCAAGTTTCTTTTGAATTTTTTAACTTAATATTAGTTACTGTTCTTCTGCTTACTTAAGATGTGGATTTCTCTGCTCCCTAATAAATATGTTGATGAGCTAGTGGATGAGCACCGCTATACTCTTGAGCCCTAGAGTTTCCATCCCGTAAATTTGTGTGTTTATAAGGTTTGATTACGGAAGAAGGAGGGGGGAGGAACACTGAATATCTTAATTGGTCATTAACCTCATCACCCTAACGTTACAATACATGACCTACAATTTGGAACTTTTTCGGTTGTGCACCTCGACTCTCACTCCCTACAAAATACCATTACAGATCGACTAAAATCTCGTTTATTGGACTTCAATTTCTTAAAATTATTTGGAGGTGAGCATCCAACCCTTGTCTGCATGAAACCACTGAAGATCATCTAAAATTGCGTTTTCAGAGCTACAATTTCGAAAATTTTCCGGGGGAGGACCCCCGGACCCCCCTCATTTCTGTAAGAGCAACATTACATTCACAACTACATTAATGTTGTTAAGTTTCTTTCTCTGCATAAACTCTGTAGAGTACACATTTTTAATGATTTTACATCATATTCAGATTTTTCGTCAAATTCTGCTTCTTACACTGTTCTAGTTTATTGATCTCGCGATATGAACCTGCTCACAAAAGCCTAGTTTCATGTTTTTAATTTTAAATTTAATTTTATTTTTCTAATTATTTTATTTTATCTTTATTAAAGTTTTTATTGTTTGCTTTTAGTTTTTATGGGGAATTCGTGTTGTTAGACGCCAAAGCAGAGTTCAAGGGTAACTGATGGGACAAAAAGATCTGGTTTGTTTTCAATATTTTCAAATTTAAACTAAAACATATTTGATAAAACATCTAATTAATCATCAAATATTAATGATTATCAGAGAGAATTAATCTTATTTCTCAGTAGGAAACGGAAAGTACAATCCAATAAATACACAACGATAGAGTCATTATCATTTATTCCTTCACTCTCTGTTAGCATTCTATATTGATATTTGGTAATTTGATTGGCGCGATATGGGACCAAAAACTAAAAAACTCCTGAGATTATGATAAGATAACAAAGTATTGAATGTGTAATTGAGAACTCTGTAGCACATATTTTTTCCCGTTCCCGTACTGCACAGATGTCTTTAAGTGATCTAAGAGTAATCTAAAAGGTTGAAGAAAAATGCACACACATAACTTTAATTAAAGTCCGGGGGGGGGGGGGAGGTACACCAGTCACACGTGTTTCGGAGTTGCAAATGAATCACATATTCAATTTTAAATATTTGAGTTTCTGTATTAAAAAAACATCCGATTGAAGATTTTTGGTTCGCAGGGCTGCCCGCCCCCTTCCCTAAGAGCAAGGGCGCACCTCCCTCCCTCTCAAAGAGCGATAGCCCCCCAAAAGAAAAAAAGTTTCAGTGGCGCAGTCTGAGTCTGAGCCACGACTCCCCCCTTACCCCCAGGTGAGCATCTCTTGCATTATATAGTGTTCATTCGCATCTTTTGCGTTAAAAAAGAGGTTCCTTGTAACCATAAAACATGTGCCAGCAACACCATGGAAAAGGTTCAAACTTGTGATCAAAAACACAATTTCCAGGCTTACTTATGCATTTTATTTGAATTGGAAAAATTTCTGGTTTTTACAGTTTCAGATTTAACAAAAAAATATATATTCAAGGCATTTATTTTTCTGGGTAAATGTGTCACGGAGAAAAAATGTGAATTATTCACAAACAGCGATAATTGCTTACTCACCAAAACCATGAAAATATCACGAGAGGTTTTCGCTGATTCATGGAATGTGAACGCATTTGCATTAACATGTCCAAAATGCAAATAAAACATTTGATTTAATTATACAGAGCATGATGCTGAATTAAGCGAATTATGCGTACTTTTTCCGATCAAGGGCTTCGGCAGAATCATATATGTTAGAAGAAAGGGGAGCACAAGCATATAACATGAAATGCCAGTTTTTCTTGCTTTTTACTATTTTTTTCAAACTATTTTTTATTTGTTTATTCACCTTGTCAGCCATGCCAGAAATAACAGACACCAATATTATATCAAAATTTTTCGCGATGTATTTTGTATTTTTAAAAGTATTTCGAAGGGTGTCCTTTTTTTAATTACATTTTATTTTTAAAAGCCAGGAAGCTGAAAGTTGCAACCCTCTGTTTGCACTCGTATACATAAGCACAAATTTAATATGTTTGATAATGTATTCTGTGGCTTTTTAAGTGTTTTGCAGTTCGTCCTTTTCTGATTAATTTTATTTTTAAAAGTTACGGTGCACCCTTCTGCCGTCACTCAGATATAAACAAGAGATTAATATTTTTGTCATGTAGGGTAACGACCCCAGTAATTGGCACTTTAAGAGTTTGTCCTTAAACTTACCTCTGTTTTCATTACTTAGAAAAAAAATATTCACTTGCAAATATTTTTGTATTAAAGAATGTACATCTGTGCATTTATTTAGTTCACTAAAATCAAAAATACTTGAATTGATATTTTTATAAAAATTTGTATATAAAAAGTTACCAAGATCACCAGTAATTGGCACCTGATACCCCAGTGTATGACACCTTGTGATCCAGTAATTGGCACATGGGTCATTCCATGTCAAGTGATCCAAAGTTTTTCCCCCCACCTTTTTGTATTTTTTTGAAATTTGGCTCATCGATTGTACCCTTTGAGGTAATCAAAAGTCCAAATTTTTAGATTTTTATCTCTATTATTTTTTTATTTATGACACTCTGATTTTTCGAAAAACCCTCTTTTTTTCATGGATGCTTGAACATAAAATGGACGATAACTCAGCACCAAATATAGATAGAAATATTTGGTAAAAAGCATTTTAAAGTACATTAGTTGCTGTTTAATGGGATATGCAGCATGACTAATTTCAAAAAAAATTTAATTTTTAAAAAATGAAATTTAAATTTTAAATTTAAATTTCTCAAAAAAAGGTATAATGATTTTTTTTTTAAATTCTCAAAAATTTTTGTATATTTTATCTTTATTTGTGCAAAGTTTCAAGTTGGGATCTCAATGGGATCATATTTTTATGAATTTTTAAATAAAATTTGACTTATGAAATAATGACATTTTTCAGATTCTAACTAGTTAAAAATGGGGTTCTCTCACTAGGGATGGTCTAGTAAGTAGTAATTGATCCTAATTATGCTTGAAATGAGCTGACGTGAATTTGTAAATTAGCAAGCACCCCCTCCCCCGCACCACCACTTTTTTTTCCAAAACTATTTTCAAAATGTAAAAAATAAATAAATGAATAGTAAACTTATTAAAAATTGGTAATTGTTCTTCTTTAAAGTAAGAAAAAGACCCCCCTCCCCCGGGCCACCACTTTTATTATTTTTTTAATATGGAGTTCTTTTACTGGGGATGGCCTAGTAAGTAGTAATTAATCATGACTATGCTTGAAATGAACTGACATGACTTTGTAGATTAGTACCCCCCCCCCCCCTCCTCCGCCAAACAACCACTTTATCTTTTTTTTCCAAAACTGTATTTAAAAAAAAAAGCCGGCACGTAAGAGTTATAACCATAATAAACTGGGACGCACGCTGCTAAACATCAGTAGTGACTAAAGCTTATAAATGGGGGGGGGGGGGGGTCGTAAAAACTAAAAGTCAGAAAAACTGAAGAGAACCACTCATTTGCAGCTTTATTTTCTTTCGGAAAGTGGGACGGTAGGGGGAGGGGGGGGGGGGGCAATCTGGAATGAAACATAACAACATAGAAGGTTATGCTCAAATTAGCAAAATTTGTTTGATCTATAACTGCTTTTAATATATGTATAAATAGATCTCGCTGCATTGCTCTCGTTTACAAGTGAAATTAAAAGAAAACTAGCATTAAAGAAAAGAAAAAACAGCTGCACTCCAAATGTTGTAGAAAGACAGTTTTATGCGGACAAACATATGACCTGATACTTAGATTTATTTTTAGTTTAGTGTAAAAAGAATGAAACAACACGGGGGGAAACACTCCTATTTTGCTGTGACCTTGGGGCAAACTATTTCTTTCCTCCATCCAAAATTGAAAGTTGGTGCAGGGGTAAGGGACGAAATGAATCGTAACTTTCCTTATCAGATAGTGAAATAATCAAGTACACTTTGTGAAGTTCGGATTGAAAAAGAAAAACTTGGTCTGAAAAAAAAAAGCATCAGGTGAAGCATGATACTAGTATAGTGTTAATCGTATGTATGAGTGAGTGGGGGGGGGGGGGTAATATACTTTGTCTTGCTTTAAAGAAGAACATTTACCAGCTTTTAATATGTTTTCTATTCATTTTGTTTTATTTTCTTCATTTATTTATTTTTTACATTTTGAAAATAGTTTTGGAAAAAAATAATAAAAGTGGTGGCCCGGGGGAGGGGGGTCTTTTTCTTACTTTAAAGAAGAACATTTACCAATTTTTAATAAGTTTACTATTCATTTTGGTTTTTTATTCATTTATTTATTTTTTACATTTTGAAAATAGTTTTGAAAAAAAATAAATAACAGTGGTGGTGCGGGGGGGGGGGGGGTGCTTGCCAATTTACAAATTCACGTCAGCTCATTTCAAGCATAATTATGATCAATTACTACTTACTAGACCATCCCCAGTGAGAGAACCCCATTTTTAACTAGTTAGAATCTGAAAAATGTCATTATTTCATAAGTCAAATATGGTCCCATTGAGATCCCAACTTGAAACTTCGCACAAATGAAGATAAAATATACAAAATTTTTTGAGAATTTAAAAAAAAAAAATCATTATACCTTTTTTTGAGAAATTTAAATTTCATTTTTTAAAAATTAAATTTTTTTTGAAATTAGTCATGCTGCATATCCCATTAAACAGCAACTAATGTACTTTAAAATGCTTTTTACCAAATCTTTCTATCTATATTTGGTGCTGAGTTATTGTCCATTTTATGTTCAAGCATCCATGAAAAAAAGCGGGTTTTTCGAAAAATCAAAGTGTCATAAATAAAAAAATAATAGAGATAAAAATCTAAAAATTTGGACTTTTGATAACCTCAAAGGGTACAATCGATGAGCTAAATTTCAAAGAAATACAAAAAGGTGAGGGAAAAAATTTCCCAAATTTTGGATCACTTGACATGGAATTACCCACATGTTAAGTAAACTGGAAAATCACTTTATTTTCACGTTTTAGATTAGATAGAAATTTTATCATCATAAGAAGCATTTTTTTTTTTTTTTTACGTTAACTTAAAGTAGGTCATTTTACATAAATTAAGGTTAAATCACACATCTTGTCGTTGAAAAAGTATAGAGAAATAAAAATGAATTTGGAGTGTTGCATGGGGAAAAAATCGAGATTATTGCTGTTTCATTAGTCGGTATGCAGTTTCGATTTTACGAATTATAGCTATTTCCACAGAAAAAGGAACATTGACCCGATGATTCTAAGGGACCATAAAAAATGAACCGATTCTCTACAGTCTCAATATCCGATTGATGGCCAAACATATTTGTTTTTTTTTTATTCTCTTAAAAATGTAACCGTATATTCTGTAGGATTTAAATCAATAATAGCACCCATATAATTTAGTTGCTGCAAAAATATCAGAACTCAAACTAGTGACATATTGCACAACACATTAGTGTTTATAGGCACATGTGCCAATTACTGGGGACTAGCAAAACTGAAGCACCACTAAATAGCATCCATCATTAATTCAAAAATCCAAAAAGGGACAAAAATACATTTCTACCCCCTCATAGTAACACCTTTCAACTAAACAAAATTTTTGACAACGAAAATTTAAAAAATCTTTTAATCCAGGTTTTAATGGATTGATGTGCATGCTTCCCTTAAACCAGAAAAGAAGCTTTTTGTTTTTGTTTTTTTTAAACAAAAATGGCTGATTTGACGCTATCCACAATTGTTTCTCTTTCCTATACACTGCTACCATTAAGTAACATGAATTGAAGTTATAATCTTTAAAGTAAATGTACATTCAGTTGGTATATAGCTTTCTACTTTTAAAAGATTGGATACGAATCTTATTTTAGGACATTTTTATTGGAAGTGCCAATCACTGGTGACCTACCAATTACTAAGGGTGTTATCCTATTTTGTATTTTAAAAAAATATTCTGTACCTTGTTCTTTTTACACTAATTAAACTTTATTTTTAAGAGCCGTAAGGGAGTAGAATACGCAAAAGTGAGAGAGAAGGAGAGGGGGGGGGGGCAAGGGGGTTCCATTGCATTCTTCTGCCGGCACTCATTGAGCATGAACACGATATTAATATTTTTCGTGACATAATTTACAGTTCTTTAAAGAATTTTGTCCTTCCTTTAAAATGGAGTAATTGAATTAAAATGGATTAATTGAATTAAATTATAATATCAATAATTATTAAAAAAGAAGTTTTAAATGTTAATTAATTAAAAAAATTAATATTGACTTAATATTTTTTAAGTCTTGTAAAAACCTTCCTTTTTTTTCACGTTTTATTTTAAACCTCGGCAGGTGCGCTTCCTGCCGATGTTCTCGATATGCATTTCAAATAGCAACTGATATAGATGCAAACTATAAATTCGTAAAAATCTGATATGACTCCCATTCATGTTTATTAAAAATCTTTCTATCTTAATAACTGAAAAAAATGTTGCGTAAACTCATATTTGAAATAACAAATAATACTTTTCAAAATACATATTTTTTTACGATTCCGTAGACATTTTCCTGTATGATTAATTTTGCGAATAGTTCAATTAAAGAAATCTAAGGTTTTTTTGTTGGCGTCTGAAACCTCAACGAAACACGAAACGGAATGAACGAAACTTAAAACGAAACGAAACGTACAAAAGGAGCAAAAATACAGTGCAAAAGAGCCTTAGAATTAGAAGAACTTCGTAATTACTTACAACCTCCAAAAGGTGGTTGTGCAACTGAAGCAGAAAAGAGAGTTTTACTAGTGATGTTCCGGATATCCGTATCGGATCCTTTTTTTTAAAATTTTTTTAAATATTTAAATAAAAGACTCTTAAATTCCGTTTAAATTAGGTTTTATTCCCTATTTAAATTATAAGGTATCATTTTAGAAAACAATTTGTATCCCCCCCCCCCCGTTGCAAAAAGGAAGGAGAAATAAGTTCCAAAAGTGTGTATCAGTGTGTCTTTTTGTGGCATCGTAGCTCCTAAACAGATGAACCGATTTTGCTAGTTCATTTTTCGTTCAAAAGGTGACTTGATCGAAAGTGTTCTTAGCTTGACCTTACTGGGAGATATTAATTAAAAACCGACTTAACATTTTTTACAATTATGGTAGTAAAAATTTACCCGTACGTTAAAAATGTTGGCCCTAATTGAAAGAAAGAAGTTTTCTGCGTTTGATATTTATTTGAAACTTCCAACTTATACACAGTAGGAGCTATAATCATGTAAAGTAAATTTTAAATGCAATTCTAAGCCTTTATACGCGTGATTAGTAGCGATTTCATAGTCGGAAGATAAGGAGAAAAAGCTCAATGATTTAAAATTTTTACCTGCTGTCAGTTCATATTTGTTAACAAATGTGTATTCTGACCCGCGAAATTCATTTTAATATGAGGTCGGCTCTATGGGACGTGTTTTGTTTATTTTAATTTTTAATTTAATATTAGTTTTTGTTATTGATTTGGGGTTCCTGTTATTCTTCATTTTTGTTTCTTTCGACATCGTTCAAAAAAAGGTGAGACTAAATTCTCTATTTATTGTTTGAAAAGGTGTTCCAGGCTCTGTATTTCGTTGGTCGGAGTAAGTTCGATGGAATGGGTTAGCGCTGCGTTTATGCTGAAATAAAATGCGAAAAATTATTTCTAGCCTGTCCAGTAGCGGCTTTATACTCTTGCTCCTGTATCCTACATCTACCGAGTAAGCTAGAAATAATTTTTAGCATTCCATTTAAGCATTAATGCAGCGCTGGCCCATTCCTTCCAACTCTGCCTCAATTTTAATTGAGATTTCTTTAAAGAGTTAATCATAGTCTTGATTATATTTTTGCCGCAGTTGACATTTTTTGAAGAAACTGCTATTATTCTGACGGGAATACCTTCCGTTACAAATTTTACTCTTGGATAGTTGAATTGGGTAAAAATAAAATTTGAGATCCGTATCCGTATTCGCGGATATTGACACTAATGATCCGTATCCGTATCCGTGGATCTACTTTTTTAACGATCCGGCACATCACTAAGTTTTAGAGATTCAGAATAGAAAAACGCTGATTCCATGAGAATCGCGTTAAGTGTCACCAATATCTCCGAACTAATACTGGATTCAGTACAGTGGCGTAGCTAGACCCGACTTTCAGGGGGGGTTACTTCTTTTATATATATATATATATATATATATATATATATATATATATATATATATAAAATATATATATATATATATATATGTATGTATAATCGCTTGGAATTTTTTCCTTTTCTTCCTTTTTTTTTCTTTCTCTTCTCTCTTCTTTTTCTCTTTTTTTTTTGAGACTAACTTTTCGGGGGGGGGGGGGCTTTGTCCCCAAAACCCCCCCCTTAGCTACGCCCCTGATTCAGTATCTCGTTTTTTATGACAAAAATCAAGCCAATTTATGAACACTTCAAAGTTTGAGACTTTTCGTACTCAATAAACCCAGGTTTTCGAATCTTTATGCTACTCAAGCTATCAATGTAAAAGTTTTTTTCCCCCATATACGTGTTTAAATTTAAAGTCAAATAATAAAGCGGACATTTCCTTAGGTAGATCGCATTAGTATATTTTGCATTGCTGTAAGTTAAAATATTCTGAAGCGAAAACTCCCCCACCCCTCTCCCTATCATTATACAACTTATTTTAATACATTTCTCCAATTTGTTTTTTTCTTCTTCTTTGGAATCGGTCACTAATGAGGCAGTGCGAAGCAAAGGGATAAAGGTGAGAAAATTCAAGATTTGGAGATAACCAGTACAAATAGTAGGTCAACCTCTCATCTGTTTTGGGGCAAGAGACAAGAGATAGTACTAGTAGTCCTGGTAAGTAATTGCTGTCATACAGCATGATTTCGAAAAACTTTTCAATGAAAGCCTACCTAGGAGCGGAACTTCCAATGCGTTTCACTCAAAACTTGAAAATGCCCACTTACATCCCTTTGCTTCTCACTGTCTCAAATGGTCTCAGGTTCGTAAGTGGAGGGGATGGGGCAAAAAATGCGACGTTACACAGTTTGGTTAAAATAAAAACATTTTTTTCATAATAATATGCTTATATAATGTGGCGAGACAGGTGACAAGGGGAGGGGAGGGGGAAACGTGAAGTGTGACACTTTCTGACAAAGGGGCGGGTGGGGGTAAATATGCTGAAAAAAAGTGTGACATCATTATTACACAACCCCTTTCCTCTTATTGAAATTTTCCATCCAAGTTTCTTTTGTTCAACACTTTTTACGGTTTTTTCCTCATAATTTCATTGCAAATGCAATCCAAGCAATGGACTTTTTTCCATGAGACTTTGATTGCTTGTTCGCGTGCCACTAATTTCTACTGATTTCCTTAAGTACCTCGCAATGCGTCTGCTACTTGAATGGTGACCTTCCATAACAAGGGATTTTGTTTTCTACTAACGGACTCACAGCTGTGTGTACTCGTGGTGGTCCACAACGATCACATTGAGTGGCCTTGAATCCAGTAGCTTTAATGCACCCGAAAGAAAACAGTGGGTGTAGGAAACACTGTCACGTGTGGAATTTCGGAATACACTTTCGCCTTCAGGGTTAATTAATGCTCGTAAGAAGTCACTTTCAGTGTAATTTTTAAACATGAGCGATGTTTGTTCAAAACGAAACGCAGTTAAAATGTTTTGTGTGGATTCTTTAGCTCTCATTGCTTAACATCATCCAGCAAGACTGTCTTGTTTCTAATAAGTAGATGTCTTTATACGTTCTGATATTAAAGACTCTACTTATGGGTAATATTTGCTCTGCATGAAAACTCAGTTGGAATGTTTCGTTCGGTTTATTGCAGATTTTATTGCAAAATATCCCACCATGAAAAAATGTATTCTTTCGAAAGTCAAAGAAGTCCTCGGAAAGTGTTCTTTATTTAAGACTGTTTATGGATAATACTTCGCTAAAATTAGAGTAGTTTCTGTGGCTTCTTGCAGTTCTCACAGCATAACAACATACTGAGAAATGCATTTTTTTTTTCGAATACCAAAATTAATGAAAACGAAGTTAGAAGACGGGTTGCCCATCCCCAGGAGCAGTGATGCACCCCTCTCCCCAAATACTACGAAGACTCCCCCAAGAACAAGGAGCCAAGGACACCAGAAAAGAAAAAAATAACCATGAAAACAGTCGCCTAAAATTTTAATAGCGTAGTCTGCGCAGTGCTCCATGATGACCAGCGAGTCATGATGACCACACCTACAAACAGAGAATTGTGGCATATCATAGGACACAGGACACTGTGATAGGCTTCATGTGGCTTCATTGCGATATCTCTGCAACAATTAATTTGTGACAGGTTATTTTGTGACATTACGAAGATATCACTGAAACGTCTCTTTGTGACATGTCACTGCTGATTGATATTGTTAAGTTACAGCGACACGTTGATGACTCCACAGAGACGTTTCGCAACCGGCACGCGAAGGGTACCCCTTCGTGATCATCACGTGACTTTCCGATTAGGGTCCCATTTTTGTCTCTGTGTTATTAGGGAATACTTTACCTGGTTTCTTGAAACTTATTGCATAGCAGTTAGCAGTATATACTGTGGAGAAATGTCTTTTTTTTGAATACCTAAGATGTCTTTAGTTTACGTTCTAATATTACAGACTTATGTTCTTATTTTTAAGACTGCTTACGGGGGGTGATGTTTTGTTTTGTGTGGTTGCTCGTAGCTCTTTATTGCCAGGGGCGCCCCGAACTTAAAATTTTTGGGAGGGCGGAAATTCTAAATTTCCCTAATGGAACGCTAAACTTTGCCGAATGATAATAATTTTACCGAATTTTGAAAACGAAATTTCTCCGAATGATGATAATTTTACCGAACGGAATCCCAAGTTCGCCGAATGATGATAATTTTGCCGATTGGTCAGACAAAATTAACCGAATTAAGAAATTTTTGGGAGGTCACAGTGGCCTTCCATCGGGGCACCTTTACTGCATACATCACACCGTGGAAGTAAGACTTCTTTAGGCTACAATACCAATCAGAGATTCTAATAGTTTGCATTCAAACATCAAAGAAATCGAAATGACCAAAACAACCGTACTCTGTATAACTATAACCCATACAGGCCCTGATTACCGCACAGGCCTACTAGACCTGGACTTGGGGCCCCAATTTTGTTTTTAAAGAATTATGCATAGCATTAAACTAATATGAACAAATTACCATACATGTAATTTTTTGTAAAATGATGAGTTATTAATTGGGGAAAAAACTTTCTTAAAGGGGAATTTTTATAAATTCCGCAAGTTGAAGATTAACCATGCCGCAATAGCTAGGGTCCCCGAAAGGGATTTATAAATGCACGTGATGCATGGTAAATAATTAACGTAGTTCGCTATAACAGACAAAGGGGCCTCCGAAAATGAATTCCGATCCCCCCCCCCCCCATTGCATTCTGCCACAGTCATCAGGGGGCCTCCAAATTATTGCGGGCCCTTGGGTCCCACTTTAAGTTAGTCGGGCCCTGAACCCATAGACTGTATTGGCGGCAGGTTTTGAAAATCGGTGGGGATGTTCAAGTACAGAATAGGAGAGGAGAGTCTCGGAAAGGAAGTTGCGTTTGAAAATTTAACCCTTATAAAAATGTGCTTTGCTTTAGAGTTTTTTTTTAATGGGAGAAATTATTAGATAATGCTATTTTCCGCACTTTTTAGCACAGTTGGTATACAAACAAAAAATTTGTATAAAGTGTTATGTTTCAACCCTTTGAGAACCATAGCTTTGCGGAAGAGTATTAAAAAAGGGTAATATTTAAAAACAATAGCGCATTTTCCCTGCTAATTTGACAATTCTGATAGCACGGGAAAAAATATAAGTTATTTAATTGTTATAAGTTATTCTTATTCGATAAAATAAGCATTGAACGAAGGGATAAATATGTTGCTGGTTCTTTAAAGGGTTTATACTAAACACTTAAGAAAAAATATGTGGGAGGCTGGTAGTAGTGTCGCTAAACATCTTGTGGACAGAGCACGATGATTCTGATATTGGACATGGGGCACATTTCAATTTCAGTTCCCCCCCCCCTCAGGGCTCGACTAAGATATTTGAAGACAATGGGCACGAAATTCATTTTGTGCCCCCTCCCCATATTCCCACTTATTATAATTAATGAAGCGATAAAATATTTCGATACATGCGTAGTAACACAGCCATGCTGAATTTGGTGCTACTTCATATCACAATATAGTAATACATTCTAAAAGTAGAAGAGATATAGTATATGATAATTATATAAGGTGTGTTTTTGAACTTTGCCCGTTGCAGTAAAACGTAAATATCAAAATTTTCTGTGATATCACTTTTAATATCAAATACAGACTAAACTTGGAGTAGTTTTGGGATTTGCAAAAGAGATCAAATGTTTAAGGGGAATTTTTATCAACAAATAAGAGATTTTTTCCTTGTCTTTGGCATTTGCAAAAATAACTTTGATATCATTGTACTTTAGGTACTTCTGAGTGAAATCATCATTTATTTTTATTTTTATGATAAATTAAGGGGATTTTGCCCCTCCTGAAATCTAAGAAGAGGGGCCTGTGCCCCTGCAGTAATCAGGCTCTGCTTGTGGGACACTGGAGCAATGGAATACACCGGAATTCGGTGCTCATGACAGATTGACTCTTCTGAAAACCATTACTCATTTTGTGTCACAGCGATTATGTGTACGTCAGTACTTGAAGCAATCTGAAAGTTTTCTTTAATTGATGCTCCCAAATCTCGCACAGTGTTGTTAAAACTGAAGAAGATGTAACTTATTTCACATTAACATAATTATCGGGGTTAAAGGAACTAAATGTTGGCTGCACCGCGAGAAGAATGAAGTAATTAATTTCTTTCATATTTGTTTTTATTTATATCTTCATTAATTAAAAGTATCGTATTCATACAAAGAGTAATTAGCATGATAAATTGCACAGAATCGAATTACTTTTGAGGATCCGTAAATTACTAAATATCATAACTTAATAACCGTAATTAGTATAGTCTGATAAATGGATTTCATGCTATATGGTCGTCATTATATTAAGAGAGTCAACCAACTACCTAAAGGAAATATTATAAGTAGAATACGCATTCATTGAAACTACGTTGAATAGAAGTCAAAAAGAAATGCATTACGTGATGGAAAAACGTTGTCAATCTTGGTTTATTGTTACCAATATGAAGTTGATGGTTTTGGTATCTTTAAATGTTACATTTTTCTATGTATATTCTGCAGTAAAACTGCGCATGAACATACCTTGAGCCAGGGCTCACCCTAAAACAAAAGTTCAAGTGAGATTTTTAAAATTGAAATGGGAGGTTTTGTTTTTTTGAACAAATTAGATAAACATTTATTTGAACAAAGTATTTGCATATCATGCAGTACAAAACGTATTTAACGAGCACAACATCGAAAGTGAACGTTCACTTTTTGCACTAAAATAAACGTACAACTTATTGTTTTAGTAATATCGACTAATTGAGAAAAATTAACAAAATTAGAAAAATTGACGAATCTTATAATCTCTGTTAGATAGGTGCGATTGTTTTCTCAATTAAAAAAATTACTAAATGGTGTGTAAATGAAGTGAAAAATGTCAGTGCTCCCATAAGGGGGAAAAAAAAGAAAAATTAATTTGAATTTTGACCTCTTGAATTCAAATTATGTTTTTCGCAATCACGAAAGTGTGTATGTAGGCGTGTGTGTTTGTGCGTGGGGGTTATGTGTGTTTGTATGTAGGGGGTATGTGTATGTGTGTGTAGGCATTTGTATTTGTGTCTGTGTGCTGGCATAAGTATGTGGGTAGTTGTATATATGAATGTGTGTGTGTGTGGGGGGGGGGGGGGGTATGTGTATGTGTGTGTAGGCATATGTTTTTGTGTCTGTGTGCAAGCATGTATGTGTGGGTAGTTGTGTGTATGTTGTGGTGTGTGTGTATGTGTAGGTGTATGTATGTATGCGTGTGTGTATGCAGGGTTCGATCAAGCCAAACTGGTGCCCAGGTCCTGAGCAGAATTTGGTGCCCCCCCCCCCCCTCATGAGAAAATCCGCACAATTTTAAAGTTCATGTTTTATACTAGAAGCCTAATATACTAGAAACTACATTTTAAAGGAACATTACTACATTTAAAAGGAAACCTGGGATTTGAATACCAAACACTTGATAGTCACCAAACTAATCACAGTTAAAATTGCTTCTTAAGGCGAAAAAAAGTTAAAAAACAATTTAAAACTGAAAAAAAAAAAAAATCTTACTAGTTCTGACATCAAGCTTCAAAAAAAGCTTCTTTCTGGCTTTAACAGAGGCAAATGTGTCGATCAAATAATCGAAATCTGTGTTTGATATCACAGAATTTTCAATGGTCAATAAGGAAAACGCCTGTAAATTATCCTGAGAAACGCAGCTTCTCAAATGATTTTTGATTCTTTTCAAAAATGAAAAGGAACTTTCACTGGAACAGCTGCTGATAGGCAAGGTAAGAAGAAGCTGCAGGGGTGAATCCGCATTCGGAAACGTATGTGTAATGTTTAGTGATCTTATCCTTTTAAAACATTCTCCAGGAGAAGGGTTACCTTTTGTAAAAATTTGAAAGTGTGTTAATTCTTCTGGAAAATGTTCATCTATGTCATCAGAGGAATTATTTTGAAATTCCAGAGCTAAGGGACAACAACTTCTTTACGTGATATATTTTTAACTTTATAAGTTTTTGAGTTGATTTTTAAAAAATTTTGAGCTCCCTCTCTCTTAAAGTTGAGAAAAAGTAAAATGAGCTTTTTTTAAAAAAAGGAAGTAAGTGAATTTAGGATAGGCTATTTTAGTACCCCTAAATTTGTGGTGCCCAGGTCCGCGGACCCGCCGGACAGTGCGTTAATCAGGCCCTGTGTGTATGTGTATGTGTTTGTATGTGTATGTGTTTGTGTATGTGTGTGTAGGTGTATGTGTGTGTGTGTGTAGGTGTATGTGTGTGTGTGTATGTGTGTGTGTGCGTATGTGTGTGTGTGTGTATGTGTGTGTGTGCGTATGTGTGTGTGTGTGTGTATGCACGTGTGTGTAGGACATGGATGCAACCTGGAGATTGCTTTCGCTATAGGAGCAGCACCGTGAGGAGCCGGTCGACGGTGATGGTGCAGAGGGTGGCGGTGGGAAAATAAAATGATAGGACGCCAAAAAACAGTCAAATGAAAGCAATAAGCAATCGTGATTGCTCAAAAAACGAAAATGGCGATTTTGTCGACGATAGCATTTTGGTGCAACTTTGACGAAAAATGGGATGCAAAATACGTTTTGTTTGATGCAACAAGGAACAGAAGATAAATTCAAAGTTCCGAAAGGTGTTTGAGAGCTCATTAGTGATCCCAAAGAATAAGGTTATTCTCAATCTTTTATTCCTATTTCTTTGTTTCCAAATTCCACGATTTTTCTGTTCATTGATAATAAGATGGCATTTGAAAATTAGTGTAAACCATTCCATTAATATTTACCATCTTCTTAAAATAAACATAAAGAATAGAAAAATCGAAGATGATAAATTTTGCGATTTTTTAATGTAGTATGTCCATTGATGGTAATCAGAGGGAACAGCTCAGAAAGGGATTTTATTAAGTGGGATTTTAAAAATAGTTTTTCAGTTTAATTAAAATATTATCACAACGTCCGGTCACCAATTAAGGATTTTAAACATAATCGCTTTCATACCTTCAACTAATTTTTAAACACTAATAAAGATAAGAGAACTTTTTATTCAGAACTAGCAGTACCAGCACGATTTCGCCCGTAGTAGACTATTAAAAGGTCATTTGGTTCGCCTGTATATCTACAAATAATGGATGATGAATTTCTCGCCAATATGCTATGTTAATTTGCTCGTCCATGTTATAGTAATTTGCTCGTCCATATTATGGTAATTTACTCGTCCACGTTATGGTAATTCGCTCGGTAAAATGGGCTTGAAATAGGAATAGAAAAAGAACAACATCGAATTGTCGAAAATCGCTTCGAGTTGCTCCCCCCTAAGCTGCGAACTTATTTTGTGTCAAAGTTCCTGAAAATCGGTCCAACGGTCTAGGCGCTATGCGCGTAACACACATCCAGAGATCCAGACTTTCAGTTTTATTATTAGTAAAGAAGAATAGAAATTGTGTAATTTTTTTTTCGATAGGAACTTTCCCTTAAAGAGCTTCATAATTCTTTGAAACTTGCGTCGATTTCTTGTTGGGGGAAACATAAGTAAGGCAGCACATGCTTCGTCGTTCGGTCGGTTTTACGGCAACATTCTTTTAACGAGCCATTTTTATTTTCAGCGCTAGTAGTTTCGACACTTGGCTTCGCAGAAAGACAAACGAGTGATGAATTTAGTTCAGCTTCAAAATGAAGGTCATAATGAGGATGTTTCCATATGACGAATATTTTTTCACCTGTCGACCAAACCGATACCTACAACTTTTCCGAAACAGAATGCTTAAAAAAACAAAAAGAACAAAAAAGTTGTGACCTGCAGGTGCGGTTCTGGAGCTGATGTCTGGGAGGGCTACTACAGAATAAGGCTTGGAAGTTTTATGAGTAAAAACTAATTTATTTCACTTGCTATTTCAAAGTGAGAAATGGATATGAATTGCGAAAAATTTTACCAATCATTGAAATGTGAAAAAAATATAGACTCACAAATGATATTAATCAACAAAATAAAAATATCCTTTATTGTACATGTCTTATGTCAGACGCTCTTTCAGCTAATATATTCTTTTGGAGGCAAATCAATCAAATTGACGAGGTTTGAAATAAGGTTTCAGTTTCCCCGTACGTTCCAATGTCAACATTTTTTTAATTGTTCAAACTTGAACTAAAAGATGTTACAATCAAAAATTGAAATATGAGAATAATAACGCTGGCCAAGATAACCATAAAAGTTTGATTCTAACAGGAATATTCCCAGAAAATATTTTAGACATGGAAGGGTGGTAACCTTATCTTCAAGTTCTCCATTTCATAATAAAAATTATTATAATTAGTACTAGAAAGTCGCCCGTCAAGGTATGACGGGTGAAAATTGCTTCTACTCTTCTACATTTGAACGAAGCCATTGCCTGTTTGGTGATATTTTGATAGTTAAAATTGTAATCCTAATTCCAGGGGATTAACCCTAAACTCCAGTGGGTAGCGTTCATTGTTGACCGTTCTTTAGTTTCTTCATTCCTCTAAAATGACTGTCTTACCAGTAAAACAGTTAAGTCGCCGCGCCGGATCGAATTCAGACTTGTCACAATAAAACCTTTCCCTGCATGGTTAAACATTACCAAATCATATTATCAAATTATCATTCCGTGGCGCAAGTTTCATTATTGAAACTCGCAGGTTTCTCGATCATCGGCTGTTATTTATATGAGGATTTTATTGTTAACTTATATTTGTTCTTAGCGAAATTTTAAAGATACATAAAACATTATCTTATGCTTTTTGAAAACTTTTACAAAAAAAAAAAAAAAAAAAAAAAACTAAAATTACATTTTTGTTTTATTTCAGTTTGAAAAAAGCAATAAAACAACCCTTCCCATTTCTGGGAAGGGCAACTACCCCCTTTTACCTCCCCGTAAAACCGCCACTGGTTCTCAGTGATGAAGACATTTAAAATAGCGTCCGAATCGCATCGTTTTAAAACGACACACTAGTTAGTAAAAAAACAAAAGCATATTTTGACTTAAGTTTATTTTATTTAGACATGTATATCAAATAAAGTTGACAACTCCTACGACAAGTTAAGGAAAATTTAAAGAATATTTTATTCTTTCCCAGCCGAAGGAAACCATTTCTATCCGTCCAATTAAACAACACTGCACGCAAATTTGCATTGTTATTATTTTTTTCCCCAACTCATGATTTAAGGGCATAAATGGCTTAAACGCAGATCTTCGACTTGCTGGTATGCACAAACTGCAAAATCCTTTTGCGTTGCCGACTGATTTAAGAGACCGTTTATTTGCTTAAATTCAACAGCGTTGTTCACGCTTCGATGGATTGAATAACTGATGGTAATAAATAGGCAAACAAGGAAAAAAGGGTACGAAATGAATGATACTTAAACATTGCATAAGTTTTTCCTTTTGTTTTCACAGTTCTGTTCTTAAATTATTGAAACTCATGGTTAATTGTAACTACTAGCAAGGGCGGATCTAGGTTCTGGTTTTGGAGGGGGCCATTTACGGAAAAGAGGGAAGGATCATAGTATCATTTTCATAAGAATATTTAAGGAGTTTGGGGTAAAGTTTTTGAGAGATAAGTCCTTTAAAAGTTATACTGTGATTTATTTGTTAAGTTAATGTCTTGTTTCCTGATTTTGAGAAAAACAGAGCTGTAGCCCAGAATCCTGCAATGCATTTAGAGTATATAAGGTAAAACACCAGTAGTAGCCACTTCAAGGTTTAAAAGGCAATATAGTATTGGGTACAGTGAAGTATATTTTCAAGCTGTAGGTCTGCAATATTATTTACCTCTCTTGAAACTCAATGAGCGTTTTATAGCCCAATGCTTTCTAAATCTTCTCAATTTCTAAAAATGCCAGAATTTCAATTTGTCCAATGTATATCAATTTTTTCTCAAACCTCAAATGTGATCCAGCAGTGTCTACTCCAAAATCTGAAAATTTCAGTAGTGGTCATCTGACATTCTCCCATCCGAAGTATTTACATTACTTACTTCAAATTCAAATAACTGATGAATAAAATGGATTCAATATGATAGTTACATTAAGTACCAACAAAAAATCACATTATCATTGTTCATATCTTTCTCCAAAGTACAAAAGTAAACTTGAAGTGGCCACTACTGAAGCACTGTCCACAACTGGTGTTGTACCTTATTCATGGAAATTTGGATCAGAAATCTACTGAAGAAAATAATTCAGTAAACGGTTATTTCCCTTCCGAGTCTGCATTTCTGGCAAGGCTGAGAAGTCATATTTGGAGTCGTATTGATTTGAGATACAGGACTTGGAGTAGGGAGTTGGGCATTTTTCCACCATCTCCGCAGCTGTGATAAAAACATTTGACCTATGACTTCCTTTCACTTTGATTAAGCCATATTTATCTCTAACTTGAGTTAATATTAAGTCTTTGAGATATGGTATTTCCATTTTTATTAATAACTTTTTTTGTTATTTCTTAAACCCAAAAATTGAGAATATATTCAGAACCTGCACAGTTTTTTGGTGCCAAAAAATGATTTCTTTAATGTTAAAATCTTTACAATTTTTCAAGCAATCCCCCCCCCCTTAAATACATAAATCAAAAAATCTTTTCTATACATGTTTCTTCTCTAAGAGCTTTTTCCAACAAAGTGTGTTTGAAGCAAATATGACTTTAAGTTCGGGATCTTCATTGACTTAGGTTTCTCTGAAGGCGTTAATGTGAAGTTTTTGGTGAACTGTTCAAAACTGAACGAAACAATGTCAAAAGGTCAAATATGGGAGTTAGGTGTCTTTGCCAAGATCTTTGGAACAAAAAAGGTTTGTTCGAATTGGATAATTCACTCAAGAGTTATTACAGGTAACAGACAGTTCGACAGACAGACCAACAAACACCTCAAAACCATACTTTCCAGATTTTAAGCTTTCAGTATTTATTCGATTTTTTTTTTCTTTTTTAAAGTTTTGATCTTTTTTTGTTTTGTTTTTTGGGGATGCATAAAGTCTTCTTTCATGCTTTTTTTTTCCTTCTGTGACTTTTACGGGAAAGTAGACTAATAAAACAGAAAGAAAAAGAGCTCCAAACAAATTCCATTTTACGCCGAAAAGTTCGCTCATTCGATTGGTATCGAATTTTAAATGAAGGAGTGTATTTTCAACCCGAAATTTAGGAAGGAACGTTATCTGCGTTTTTGAATCAACGCCTCCTTTAATTAGTCCTATAAAGATTTCACAGCGGGTAAATGGTTTCCTTAGAAAATTCTCCTTTGTTTGATACCTGACTTCATCCATTATTCTCTGCCTTTCTTGAGGAAATAGGATACGAACGTAGATAAAGTTTGCTCATTTCCGTTTGTTTATTTAATGGGACTCACTTCTGCAAATTTTTAAGAAAAAATACATTATTTTACGTTTAGCGGAATTTTATTGAGATCGATGAGCATCCTTGATTGTTCAATAAATAAACAACTAAATGAATAAATAAATATATAATTAAATAAAAACAAATAAATGCATTATTAAGGAGGTAATAGAATACAAAAAAATCATACTAATCCATTACAAAGTCTCAGATATCCAGTGAAGCTACATATATATATTTAAACCGCAGTTGTTCACCTGTATGATTAATCCATCATGGTATCATGAAAATAAACAGAGAAAAGCAGATAAAAAAGTTTGCGACAGTGCAAAAGCCCTAAGGCTTGGCAGCGGCAGCTGTATTGACTTTGTGATACAACGATGAGCTGGAAAATTGCCACGCGCCCGTTGTGAAGTGGTAATGCTTTTTATTTATTTATTTTTTTTAAACGGAAAGATGCCCTTGAGTCGTTATTAATCTCAGGAAAATAAAGGTGGGAGTAAATTAAGTAGAAGATTTTAACAAATTAAAAACTAAAATGTTCTCTCATAGCAGGATATATAGGGTTTCAGAAAAAGAACTGGAGTTAGAAAGAGTCTTCACTTACATCAAGATAGTGTTACTTGCATTTCAAGAATAGTTAGTTTATTCTCTTTTCACTAGACATGTAAAATTTCTGGTAATTTTGAGGCTGTGGAGGGAAAAAAAAAACAGAGCAGAGAGCCGCCAAAGGCGGCAAATCCAGCCGCCCTGGTGGATATCAAGAACATGATTTGTCGTAGTTATAACCAGAGCTGTAGAGCGGAAAGGAAATGATCAACTCCGACTCCGACTCCGGGAATTTCAGAGCTGTCGACTCCGATTCAACGACTTTGACTCCACAGCCATGGCAGATTTGCGAACTCCAATAAATTATGTCCTGCTCCGACTCCGACTCTTGGAGTTTTGAAGCTTTTGACTCTGCAGTCTGGTTACTATCGTCTCTCAGCACGGATGTTTTTCTTCTAAGTTTCGGCTAGTGGAGAATCATAAATTCTCCAACACCAGAATGTATGATTTTGTATTTTAGGCAGAGATATTTCTAATGGCTTCATAAGCGTACTTCGCTCATTGAAAGTCGTAAATATGCCTTAATTATTTTTTCAAGTGTATTTCATGTTTTGTGTTTTAAATAAAAATTTAGCTTTGGGAAAATGAAAAAAGAAAAGCAATTGGAGTTTTAAAAATATTGCATTTGAATGATTTTTTTTTTTTTTTTTGCTTTGTTTCGTTATTACTTCCTTTTACAAAGAAGAAGTATTGTATTCGCGAAAAAATTTTCATTCAAAAATCGGCCTTAATTTCTATTTTGCTCGAACCCGAATGAATATTGAGTTTTTTTTTTCAACCCGACTACACGTGGATATATGCCTAAGATCGTATAGGCACCCGAAGTACCCATTTTGACGATCCCCGAGTTATTTGCAACGAGTTTTCTCGTGACGTCCGTATGTACGTATGTATGTATATGCGCATGTATCTCGCATAACTCAAAAACGGTATGTCCTAGAAAGTTGAAATTTGGTACGTAGACTCCTAGTGGGGTCTCGTTGTGCACCTTCCCTTTTGGTTGCATTCAAATGTTCCAAAGGGGGTCTTTTACACCTTTTTGGGGTAAAATCATTGCTACTTTCAATGCAAACTCAAGTGCTGATATAATTTCACAAACACTTGGCAATATATCGCCAAGCTTTTGGTCACCAAGTTTTGTCACCAACTTGGCGACAAATTTATCGTTTTTTTTAAAAATCTGGTTTCAATTTGGCCATATTTCGACAGTTAACCATTGAATCACATTAAAACTGGTAACATTGGGAAACTTAATCCGTTTAAAACGTTTTCTTTGCTTCGATTCGCAACAAACTTGGGGTGAAAACATTTAAAGTGTTTCTTTGCTTACTCCGAGGCACTATTATCATTAAATTGGAGTAAAAGGAAGTCATGTGATGCACACATCAGCTCGTTTTTCTTCAGAAATTCAAAATGTAAAAAATAAAAATGGTGCATATGTTTTCCTTCAATGTCATCTTCCCTTTCATTTTAGCATTTTTAAAAATTTTTTTTATAGAATTGATCACCATTATAGTGAGAATTGAATTGCCTTTGAGCACGAAAAGTGAAATAAGAAATAACAACGTTTAATTGCACAAATGGCATATTACTGCAGACACGCGTTTCGGAGAAGCCCTTTTCAATGCAAACGAATTGAGCTCATGGATTTATAAGCAAAAGAATTGAGCTTATGGATCTGATTTTCGTCAAATGTGTAAAGATTCATGGAAAAAATAAAGCGAGTAAGCTGATCTCCAGAGATTTCTCACATTAAAAAGCAAATCAAATCATTATCAGAAAAGTAAATCAATAAATTGGACTTAAATCTACAATACAACAACACAAGTTAAACACCCGCAATCTGCCAATGTATTTCTACGCACATGACATACCCTCTATTGGCGCCAAAACTATCTCTTAAAAAGATAACTGCAGGTAGTATGGCTGGAGGAAACAGACATTTTTAATCTGTTGTCCTAAAAAGTGATTAATTTAAACAACTGATAAGGTAGGTAGGAAAAAACACTATGCATTTTACGTAAGAAAGTTATTTAAATTAATTTCAACGACTGGAATGTCTTTTGTTTCGAAAACTATGTTAAATTATTATAAGTGCAGTAGGGGTGGAAAGAGGGAGTAAAAAAAAAACCAGAACCCTTGTAATTGAGTCATATCGCACACCGGCAACAAAAGCGACATTACTGAAAATTTCACGAAAACGTACTAACTATTGATTTAAAATCTAAATTGAATGCTTTTTGTTGCTACAAAACCCGCATAAAATTAGTTTTCATAACTGATGCTGTGTGGCATAAAAATTATATAATCAAAAACGACACACCATTAAAATTCCACAATTTAGAAGAAAAATGTTCGAACTTTAAGTATTCATTAATTATATGACAACAAAAACTAAAATTAACCAGTAAACATCACATCATATTTTTGTTTTGTGCAAAAATAGCAATTTTTGAGAGTAAATCATGTGAAACTACTATTGTGTTAAACCTTGATTTTCTAATATGCTGTTTTTTTTTTAACGTGAAACTTTATGCGAAAGCTTTGAAATTCTGATCCGCAACCTTTTTGTGTAAAGGAAGTGACGTAGTTGATTATTACTGCTGCCGAAAACAATGAAAAGTAATAGTAATTATAAAGTTGAAATACTTAAGCTTTTTAATTGTTGCCAAAACCGATGAAAAATAATAGTAATTATAAAGTTTGTTTCGTTAATAAATTTAACAAATTAATTTCAAGACTGAACTTAAGAAAATTGTATATATATACATATTTGTGGATATTGAGTATTCAAGTCAGGCGTAGAAAGAATAAGAGTTTGGCATGAGAGAAAACGTGCGGGTGAAGTGACAGTTTTGAACTCAAAAAGAAGAAAAGAAAAGATAAGATAAAAGTTTCACTTCTATCGTGTGTTTTTATGACATACGATCTTTTTTTTTCTTTTCTTTTCTTTTGAGTTGTGTTACTATTGTTAGGGAGGTACGATAGATCTGCAATTATAGTATGTTAATCTATGCCGCAAACATACTTCGTGACACTTTTTTGAAATTTTTTCATTTAAACCGGAGAAGAATGTTTCATTCTCATATACTTACAACTGCGTGTGGCTATAGACTTCAGTTATGTAGTAATAACGCATAAGCACAACCTAAATTATAATTTACTATTCAGGTATACATAATAGTATTAATCACAAACAGTGAATTAAAGGTACAGTACAGTATCATAGTGCAAAATTGATTCAAATTGTTAGGTACTAATTATGTCACATTTAAAATAATGTGAATAAAAAAAGAAAAACACTTAGATGTTGAATTGAAATTTTGTCGCTTTTCAATTTTTCTCAAATATCTTGACACGTTAGCTTAACCTTACTATTAAAAATTCATTTAAATATGGCAGAGAAACCAGAAAAAATGTTCGTTAAATAGTAATAAATATATGAAGTCAATATATTACTACTTAACGTAACTGCTATATTTTTATACTTAATACATAGATTTAAAAAAAAAAAAAAGAAAGAAAACACTTGGATAGTAAATTTTGCAGTATTTTAATTTCTTAAGATTTACACTATTTAAAATATTGATTAAATACAACTTATTTAATTAAAATTAATAATTGTAAAAATTAAAGTTTGAAAATCTTTGCGCTTAAAGATAAAAAATAAAAATGTCTAGCATTGTTTGAATTTCATTCCTCAATTTCAATGATGATGAAATTATATCAGTTACTGAGGAGACTAAGATAACAGAAAATCACTTGAATAAATTGTAATTTGTAACGATATTTTAAGCAACTTGGGTTTGTATTTGTATGAAAGATATATACAAGATTCTTTATTTTCTAGAAAGTCGCCCGTCAAGGTATGACGGGTGAAAATTGCTTCTACATTTGAACGAAGCCATTGCCTGTTTGGTGATATTCTGATGGTTGAAATTGTAACCCTTACTCCAGTGGATTAACCCTAAACTGCAGTAGGTAGCGTTCATTGTTGACCATTTTATCGTTTCTTCATTCCCCTGAAATGACACAGTTTTACCAATAAAACAGTTAAGTTACCCGATTGAGTTTAGCCTTGTCACAATAAAGCCTTTCCCTGCATGTTAAACATTACCAAAACATATTATCATATTATCATGCCGTGGCGCAAGTTTCATTGCTAAAAAACGCGGGTTACTCGATCATCGGCTATTATTTATTTGAGGATGACATAATATGTTACCATGATTGTCAGTTATCTAATCATACAACAGGAAAGAAATTAACTATCCATTTATGCATAATTTCAAATAAACATAAACCAAACTACCATTTACTATATTAATTTGTTTTTGAATGATTCTATTATTTTTTTATTTATTTTAAATTAATAATTATAATTAATGTAGAAAAATTTGCGATGTAGAATGAAAAAGCATTTTCTTTCCACAAAATGGATAAACATTTTATATTTTAAAGTGGCATAAAATTCAAATATTAGTTTGAAAAATCTTATCTAAATATTCGGTATTCGGTAAAATAGGGTATTCAGTGCATCTCTAAATATTTCGTATAGAAATATTAAAGAAAAAAAAGAAGAAGAAGAAAACATTGGTGTAACAGTAAACAGCTGTTTATTAGAGGGGAAAAATAGAGGATTTGTTGGAAAAAGCAAAAATTCCTTTTTTCTTCTAAGAACGAGGTACAGTGGTTTAGAACGCCCGTAAAAAGCTGAACCAGGCGAAGTCTGCTTGAAGTCTTTATTGCAATCAGAACATTTGGAATAATTTTTTTTACTTGTTTGAAAGCTTTACTTCAGAATTTTTATCGTCTGCGGGAGCTATATTTTGCACGAAAAATAATGAATTTAAAAGGTGAATTAAATTGAAATATTTCAACATTTAAATAAAATCATCTGCATTTGTTTTTCAGTTTTAATCTAATCATATTTATAGTACTATAGTCAGTCAGGAAAACTTTATCCACAATTGCTATATTTTTAACCACCTCATTCATATTTTAATAGCATTATTGCAGAAATGCCGTTTTGAAAGAAACACGAATAATAAATTTTATTTCGAAACACAGGAAAAAAACAGCATTAAAAAAAAGCAAAACAGTAAGATTTTGCATTGAAAATATTTTTAAACTATTCTGTTTTAATTAGTTTTTATTCGGTTTAGCATTTGATTTCATGTCATTTGAAAATTCGCACTCGAAATGATCTCAAATTTCGTTTGATCATTAACTAATTAAGTTTTTGATGAAAATACAACCAAATTTTATTTACTTGCCTTTTAACAAAGCTTAAGAGTAATCGAAAATGAAAAAAAAAAAAAAAAAAAAAAAAAACTAATTCCAAAAACAAGCAAAAGTTGCATTATTCATCAGTAGTAAGTAAAAAATTTTTTGAAATTTCATTTTCATCTAATCATGGTGAATAATAATAATTACCGAAACGATAGATAGAACTTTTCGGCAAATAAAAAAAAACTCTGATTTGGGAAAATTCTTTTCGACCCTCTCAATCTCTTAACATTTTGTAGCAGTTTTCAAAAAATACTTTTAGCTGAATTAATTTTAAAAAATTGGAAGAAAATCACACTTAAGAGAAAAATTGAGAGACAACTTAAAAAAAGCGGACAGCTCCCGATGAGAAATAATAGCTTCCGCAGGTTTGCTATTGTAGAGATTCTCAAATTCGGATCAAATCTGAAAATGAACAGACTTTGTGGACAACACCTCTCCCACAAAGGCGGACGATGGGGGCGATTGCCTCCTCCTGGAGCCAAGATACAGGAACTCTAACGCGGCATATTTTCGAGTTTGAAGTTCCAAATACAGTTTTAGACGAATTAATGTGTTGTTAGGAGAAAAAAAAACTCTCCCAGGGAGTTTTTTCGGAATTGAAGTCTTGAAAACGCAATTTTAGCCCATTTCTTGTTACTTAAAGGGGTTACGTTAGGGATAGGAATTTAAACTTTCTACGGGAATTTTAACTTAATTGAAGCTCTAAAAGCTCAATTTCAAACTATCTTAGACATTATATTAGAGAAGGTTCAGGTGCTCTTCACTAAAAAAATTTCGAAAGCGAAATCTAAAAGACGCAATCCTAGGACATTTTTGGTCATGGTGAGGTATTTAATAGGGTTTAGAGCATTCCTTAGGAAATTTTCAGAAATTAAACTAAAAAAAAAGAATAATTCCAAACGATCTTCCATGACGTTAGGGAAGGAATGTAAGGAAACGAAGAAAAATAAAAATCGCCCCTTCCTTGAAAATTTTCTGGATCCGTCCTTGCCTCCTCCCAGAAAAAAAATTCATGATCCATTTAAATCTTATTTTCTAATATGTATTTACGTACTTTTCTCTTTATTTATTCAGTTTTATTTTTATTTTTTAGAAATACTATACAGTTTTCCTTACTTAAAGTTATTAGTTTGGGCTGTGGTAGTAAAAATTATTTTCAAAAATAATATATACGAATAAAATTTCTATAACAAGGGTACTAGAAATAAGGAAATTATTTGTGTTAATGAACGAAACAATGTTTGCTTTGTTTAAGGTTCATTCCATGGAAAACTCAATTTGTCCCGCATGTGACGCTTCATGCATTTCATTAAAAATAACAATTTAAAAGGGTAATAAACAAAGTTTTAGCCCTTAAGAAACCATAAACGTATGTATGACTTCTGAAGCAAAATACTTCGTCATTAACTTTTAAAATTATTCCTTTTTTAGGAAATACAGAAACCGTCACGTGCGGGACAAAATGACTGCTTTCAATGGAATGGACCATACATAATTTTTTCAACAGTTTAAGTTATTATTTCTCAATAAATGAGATATGTTTCATTTACGTTGGAACTTTAGCTTTCAAAAACTGCAAATGTTTTCGTCATTGCTACATCAAGAGAGCAAAAGTATCAAGTAATGCTTGCAACAAACTACAAGAGGTTGACTTTGGATGCCCCGCACGTCACTCATGCAAATAAACTAAATTTTAAGTAACAAATCTTTTTATAAAATTATAACTGTGTCAGGAGTATCTTTGTTTCAAATGTAAAGATTAAAAAATGTGCTTTCTTCTGTTCAATTAAAATATTAAGATCTATAACAAAATGTTGGAGAAATTTGGACCACTATCAAGTAGTGTTCCAGATTGGTCAGGGTTGGTGAGTCAGATTGTCCAACACGTGACAGTGGAATGGCCCTTAAGTGAGATCGTGTAAAACCATGATGCATCAAGATTTTAAATAACAATACGGAATTATACAAAGATGTTTAACATAATATCAGTCTGAATGTGTATAATCATTCACATGGGGCTGCGTTTGAAGAGTTACCTTTTTCAGACCTAGTGCGGTTCGATTGCGTCAGTCAGTAATTCTTAAGTTACTGTTTGGAAACTAATTTTCATAGGCGATTTGAAGTTGTTGATATCTCTCACCTCCTTACATTGTAATATTTCAAAGGGGCGTCATAATCGAACAGATTTCGCGTAATAAGTGACTGATCTCAGCAGTAATCCAACAGTTCAAAGGAAATACAGTCGAAAGCTTATAAAGAGTCCTGATTCAACGAGAACCCGGATTTAGCGAGGAAATTTGAAATACTTGGTGAGAACAATGTTAAGTCCACGGAGAAATAACTCGCTTTTAACGAGCAACCCCTCTTAAAGCGAGCAATATTTTTGGAATTTATAAAATTTCTATTGACTTCCGGCTCAGCTTATCTTTTTTTTGGCAAATTTTCTTTATCATTCCAAAGTCAACCAAAGTTAGTGATAAATCATAAATCCTGAGAACAAGCGATGACAGCACTTTTTCTAAGCGCGTGACGAGAAGAAGTATTTATAAATTTATTTCTGTGTATAGGTGTATTCCTCGAGAATAATGACATAAGAAAGAGACATTCAGACAGTTTAGAGTTGGCCTTGATTCAAAGCAAAAAAAAAAAAAACTTCTTTGATACTGTACAGCGATTTAAAAGAAGAAGAAAAGCAACTCTGATGAATTTTTGCGATTTTTTCCCGAACTCGTTTATTGCGAGCACTCGGTTAGAACAAGCAATTATGGCGGTCCCTTTGCGCTCGTCATAAACGAGTTCAACTGTCCAACAGAACTAGAGCTGATTAATTTTTGGCGCCAAAGGGTAAAGAGCGATCTTTATTATTTTTTTTTCGTTAAACGTACAGCAAGGATTGAAGGAAAAGAAATGGAATATAGATGGACCCTAATGAGAACTAGTATTAGACTACAATCGTATCCAGACACCATAGAGTGTTTTTCACGTTAAACGCGACTCATGTATCTCAAAAATACAAGGATTCAAATGAACATTGGTATTTTGCTGACCCCGGATAGGAAACCTAGCTGTTTAATTTTCATAGTCACTCAAGGAGGAGACGAAATATAAGTTATTTTTGGTATGCATGCTATATTTCAAAAAATAATGGAAGAATTAAATCAACAGTTGGTATACTGATGGAGTGTCGATAAGAACTTTTGCTGAGTAATCTTTAGTGCCAGTAGTATAGCTTAAAAGTTAGCGATGCAATCAAATGTTTAACGAGTTAAAAATAATGAATTTAAATCTTTAAATATATTTTTTTTAAATTCAAGTTTCGCAGTTCCTCTAAATCTTCCGACGTAGGAAAGTACCAAGTCGTTTTGTGTGTTAGTCTGCTCCTAAATTCAATTCAATGCAGCAAGAGAAATTATGAAAAGAACTGTATCCACACACGTGCCTTAAATTTTCCAATAACATACTCAAATATTTGAGTGAGGAAAAAGTAAAAGAAGGGCTTTTTATTGACCCGCAAATAAGAAGTTTTTCATAATGAAGAGTTTGAAAAAAGGATGCTTGAAGCAGAAAAAAAAAAGGCTGTTTGACATTCAAATCAGTTTGCAGTTCTCATAGTGGGTCTCCTGCAATGCCGGTGCGCTGCGTATAGGGCCATTTTGGTTTCGATAAATAAGACTGAAGCACGTTATGTCGGTAGCAAGTCCCATAGTTGTATTTAAAAAGTAGAAATTCCATTCAAATATAAAATCTCCTGTTGTCTCTGTCTGAAAGTCTCTTCCGATACACAACTGGTACAGGGACAAGCAAGCCGAGAGTTGCTCTGAATTTTGAGGACAACCACTCACAACACACTGTAATATCAAAGAATGTTAAGTAGGCACCGAAAGTTTCTTAAATTTGTCAAGGGTCAAAAGATCTACCCTATCTGCAATAAGTGCAATACTTCAGAAATTAATCCTGATCATCTCCTTTCCCCCCAGGGACTGGAGAGAAAGGATTTGAGGCTGAGTTCCCTTCTTGTTTTCGATTTTTTGAACGTCTTTTAAATCATGGAGTTGGTCTAGCTTGACCAGTTAAAATTAAAAAAAAATGTACAAAAAGTTCCAAGTTTTTTTATGCATTGATATTGCATACATGTGCTTCAGCGTTACTAGGAATTCTTCTTCAGATCAGTGCCAGAAAATAAAAAAATACGAGAGCGAAAAACCAAAACCAAAACCCAGTGGCGAAACAGCTCAAAAGGATCAAGGCCTACACTGTGCCCATCTCAGTTTTCCTGATCAAGGGCTCCTGGTGGCAAGGTAGATGCTCCGGTTGGGTGGTCAGCCAAACACGGGACCCCTAGGGTTTAGTTCCCAAGCACGCTTGGTACTCTTTTTATGAACGGCTGAGTAAGAGCTAAAAACGCACATGCTATTTTCATTGGAAATTTAAACAAAATAAATTTGTCAGGATATAACTGATTAAGCGATTTTATATTGAGCTACGATTTAGAGAAATTAGTGCAATTTACTCGGCAATGTCATTTATGAAAAGCAATTTATTAATGAGTTTTTCTCTTGCTAAGATTCTCTATTTGTTTTCTTTTATAAAAGAGCAGCTAGAATTTAACTACATTTTGTATTTCAAATTTGCACAAATAGCTAGAGGATTTGTAGACAGTTGTTTTGTCGTGGCAAAAAACTTTTTTTTTCAAAGAAAAAATTAATTTGTGGATGAAAAGGCATCCGACAAGACAAATTATCGCTATTTGAGCATTTTCCCGTTGTTAGTGCTTGTTCCTATCTGGGTGCGAACAGTTTGTTATGTATTACATTCTACATCTGGAATGAATATGAAATCTTAAATTTAATTTTAACCCACTAATTTTTCTTGATCATGAAGAGGAAACTACGGTAGTTGTAAACAAACGTATGAGTATTAAAGTTAGACATGAATTATTTGAAGAAACGTTGAAAGCAATCTTTCTGTAAAATATTAAATTAAAAGTGCAACCCCTAAACATATAAATACACATACTATCTATACACACAAGACGCAGAATTTTTTTTCTAGAAGACTTTTCCTTATAATGCAGGGATACCCACAAAGGAGGGGGGGGGGGGGGTCGATGGTGCAGACGCGGCATTGAAATTTTCGGAGTATGGTTGTTTTAAGGGGCATTCTTCTTTTTTTTATTTTAGGGGAGAGGGGTTTTTATTCTGGAAGGTACTCCGGTCGTACTTCGTAGTATTTGAGGATTTTGCGCCACAGCTCTTGGGTGGAGAGGCACTCCTGTATAATAGTGAGAAATTAGATTATCTCGTCTCCCCCCCTTCCCCCTGGAAACATAGCCAGGCTTGGTGATAATTTTTTTTCAGACTAAATGCACGTTAGCAACAAAAAAGGGAAAAAAAGTTCATCAATATTCCCAATTATTTAACAATAATCCATTTCATCTGAATTTTCCCTTGTAGGACATTCAGTTCAACATATTTTGCTCCTTATATATACATTTTTACGTTTTATATACATTAAAAATTAATAAATTGAAAGACTAACCGTAACATGGTTATCCACGATGACAGAAATAACCGTTCCTTTTATCTTGAGATGCATCTTGTAAGCAGCATGACTATTTTGATGTCACAAAATATGTGTGACAAATGTCACATGTTGTCATTTACTCGGTAAAAATCGGCATTCCTTCGCAGTTACAGGTTACTACTACGTAAAACAACATAGCAAGTTTTATTTGGATGGGAGGGGGATAATAATTCTTTCTCAATATCTGAAGCTTCGTTATACCACGCGGCACGTTTGTAGACGACCTTCCATTTTCAGCGGCATCACACTTTCATCTGAACCAATCTGGCAACATCAACTTTGTTCTGCTCGCGGCCGTGTGACGTCACAGAATATCGTTGCACAGCCATCTTAACATAAGGCCTGCGCGCTCATTCAACATGGCCGCCCGTGAAGGCGGTTTGTTTACATCTCATAATAGCTCTACCGTGAATAAAAATTTAGATTTTTTTATAATCCATTAAAAAAAACAGTTAATTTTTACGTGAAATACTCCGATACATCTTTGAATTAAAAATTTATATCGTTCGAGTTTTAATATCGACACAAATAGTTCTTAAATAGTAAACTACATTAAAATTCATGCATGACACATTAAATATTATATTCGCAATAAATATATAGATAATGAATAAAAATGAAAATTTTAATGGGTAAAAAGAAAATACACTTCAACTTCAAATCATAATGCAAAAGAAAGTACGAAATAAATTTTGCTTACTGTAAATTGTAAAATGATTAAGACAGACGGGGAAGATAAACGGGAAGTGCATATTTCTTATTCATAAACTAATAAATATTTTGCATTTTTCACACGAATGATTTACAGTAGTATTGATTTCCTTTGATAAAAATACAGACAAATGAAAAAAAAAAATAATAAGATGGAATAAAATAAACCAATATTTAGCCATATCTCTAACTGTTACAAACAAAAGAAACAGCATACATTTTTGAGAAAAAAATCACTCCAATACCCAATAATAATTACAAAACATCTGAACAATTGAAACAAACTAAACAATTGGTATAAAAAGACAATACTGATGCATATATTTCAGAGTAAAAAATATAATTAAGATTTATCATGAGTTATCTGTGAGTTTTTTTTTTTTTTTTTTTTTTTGGAGAAGTTATTCTACAGTATGTTATAAATCGTTTGCATAATATTTCTCAAAATCAAGAAAATGGTGTGAAAGCTAAGTTTGTAATGGTCATGTACCACATTTCTAATGCATGGCTCGCTAATAGTTGTTAAAAGCTTTAATTCATTTTCATTTGCTATGAATTCCTTCAAAAAAAAAAAAAAAAATCCACAGCATTTCAAAATACATTTATAGAAATAGAAGCTGGGTTTAAAAGAAAAAGTTGGGGTTTTTCAAAAGTCACGATTTCATGTATCTATTAAACTGCACTCTTCAGAGAATTCATATTAAAAAGCTCCTTGAAATTTTAGTTACAAAAAATAATCATTTACCAAAGTGAAGACAAAAAGTTTCGTCATTAAAATCGAAAGCAATAAACGTGTATTACATGAAAAAAACATAAGTAAAAATGTGTACCTTTCAATAATAGAGTATAGTACCTTACAGAAATAGAAACTGCTTTAAAAGTTAAAACAGTTGCTCTTTTTAATGAACCGCGATCTAATGTATTTATTAAACAGCACTCTTCAGCCAATTGATGTTAAAAAGTTCCTTTAAACAATAGTTACAAAAAATAATCATTACACAAATTGAGGGCAAAAAAGCTTCGTCATTAAAATCGAAAGTGATAAAAATATGTAGCATGAAAAAACATACATAAAAATTCGCCCCTTACAAGTAAAAATTTCTTAAAATATTATTTTACAAGTACAGTAAAACTCCTCTAATACGGACACTATCAAGACAAATTTTTTTGAGGGGTGTCCGCATGACAGAGGTTTAATAATACCTTTTAATTTTACCTTAGAATCGAAGAATTAAATACTGTCCACATAGGAGGGGTATCCGCTAGGAGGGATTTTACTGTATTTATTTTTATTATCAATTCTGCTTAAAAATAACCATTGGTAACCACACTTACCTTCTTAACATTTTTTAATCCAACAATAGTAGCTTCAAACATATTTGGAAATGTTAAACATTTGATACGTTAAATTTTTACCACCAAAGTATCCCAACGGCTTATAATGTAAACTTGACGAAACGTAACGATAGCACAGTCAAATACAAAGAACAAAAAAGAAAACATCATTTCAAGTCTCCATAAAGACAGTTGATAACGTATTCACACATTTGGAATAAATATTACTTTGCTATTTGATACTAAAGTTGTGAGATGAAATACAATATAGCATCCGCAACGAGCAGCTACTTGAAGTCCACAACACTGTTTGAACTAAAGGGATTTCCCCGCTCAAAGCCTGCTTGAGGTCACGTGACACCGATTGCGCAATACAGCGCGTAGGCCTGATATATAGAAGGCTGTGATCGTTGGGTCGCGCAATATCTAGTTTTTGCCGAAGAAACCATCGCAAGATCGCAATTCATTTTTCCGGGGTTGAATATGGAATACTAATATGTAAACAGTTGTAACTGGATTCAAAATTGAAGTTAATTGTTTTCTGAACAATGAATAAAGAGTAAAACATATTTTTGTCAGAGAATTTGAAAATGATTAAAAGCTTACTGCAGTCGAACGAATAATAAAATAAATATACATTTATGATTTGAAATTAAATTTAAGCTGTTCTTATGGACAAATATCACCTTCTTTCCTCCCTCCTCAAAAAAGAATTATTAATATAGAAATAACAAACACTTTAAGAATTGTTGCCAAAAAAAAAAAAGAAAGAAAGAAAAAAGGAAAAAAAAAAAGAAGAAAAAAAGAGAAAAAGAATAAAATGAAAAAGAAGCTATATCTGAACAGTCTTTTTAAAACAATTTCATATCAATGTATTTTATCATTCATCAATGATAACTAAGCAAAGGATGGATAAAGTTAAACTTAAGTTGAAAATCCATACATAATGGTGAATGAAGCATGACTGCACTTGTATATAAATCTATGTAAGTAAAAGCAAAGGAATTAAAAAAAAATAGGATGTACATTCTGAATCATAGTAACAGTTGGCCCATATAGAGGGTTAATTTTTAAATTAATAAAATCGATCTATAGATCAGTTTTCTGACTTTTTGGACCGATAGTAACTTACATGAATTTTTTTGACGTTCTCTGACTTTAAGAAATGCTTTAATTTTCTGACTATTTCCAAGTCTTTTCTGGTTTTATTGGAACACTTTTATATTATTATCAAGTTTGATATTAAACTATAAAACAAAATTACTTTGCGAAAATGCCAATAAAGTAAAAACAATTAACTTGTGCGTAATCAAGCAGCAGTATTCTGAGAAAGTCACAAGTTTGAAGGTAAAAGAGTCTTATATATGCAACTGAAAATACGCTCCTGATCAGAACAAATGAAAAACAGAACTTCAGAATCCAGAACAGAAGAAAATATTAATATCTTTCAACGAGGGCAAAGAAGTAAATATTTGTGCAGAAAAAATGACAAAAAATAAAAGTGTACAGAGATAAAAGAAAAAATATTTCAGTAAGTAGTGCATTTATACTATAGTAGAAACGGTAAACACCAGTGTGCTTCTGTGAGAATAAAAGTAAAAAGCATTAGTTCTCTAATGGAACTGTGAACAAACATTAAAGCACAATTTCGTTTTCAAAAATTAATTTCATCTTTAAAAACTTTAACATGTGGTATATGATAGTAAAATCCCTTTATTTGATGTGTGTAATTATTTTTAAAGTTTGGGAGAACTTTTACGGTTCTACGGCAGGTTTTTAGGGGGGTTGAAATGAAAAAATGTGCACGAACTTGGTAAATGAACATATCCTATGAGTGACAAACACGACATTTTTAGCCGTTTTTTTTTTTTTAGAAATACACAGGAAAAAGTTACTAATGGCAGTTCATCTAAGAAAAAACTTTTATCTTTATTATTATCATTTTTTAATTTGAACTTTCCATTCCCTGAAGGAAGATGGGAGATTCTTATATTTATTTATAGCTATTTATTAAAGCTTGAAGGGCTCATTCACTAGTCGGTCTACCCTATGATAACTTTCTACTAGAATAAAGAGGTTCATGTATTTACTGTTAACATATTTTTTCGAGAATTAGACGGGAAAATATTTATATCTTTCTTTAAAAACATGCGAAAAGGAAATATTTATACTTTTTTTCAGCATTTTTGTTCTTGACCAAGAAAAGGAAAATAATAATATATTTCTACAAAACCAGAACAAAGTACAATATCGGAATAACATACAAACTGTCCTCAGTATGTAGTAGGCATTTCTTTCGTTCCCTTAAAACACAAACACACACTACATCAGTGCTTAAATTATAAAAAAAGATGTGCGGGAGCCCTATATTTTAAAGAACCGATTTTAACGCTTGCTTGAATTTCTTCAAAAGAAGTTCACATAAAATTGAAAAGAAGCACAGGAGCTAAGTTCCTTTAAGCTCCCATGCAAATTAAGCTCTGCAGCGTACTAGGGATGTGTCGTTCATGAACGAACGGGTCTAAAAGACCGACTCCTTAAAATGAACGATGCAGTACGATCTCCTAAAAAAATGAACGGTCGTTCTTTTGAACAATGATATTTATTTTGTATAGTTCTCTCTGTCTCATTTAATTTCTTAATATATATTTTTATTTATATCTATTGATATTATTTTCCTTTTACAAATTCAAAATAAAGTTTTTCCTTATTTTTCCCTTTAAAACGTCGTATATGATGGCATTTGATAATATGTTATTTGCTTTTTATTGAATAAAATTTAACTATTTAATTTTATACCAAGCTTGAATCGAACCTGCGATTTCTGGAACAATATGTCTGACTACTCGGTTACCGAAAAATAGCTGACAAAATGAATTATAATTGCTTTATTAATAAAAAATATAAATAAAGTAATTCCTGATTAAATTTGTGTGATAATTATTTGGTAGTTTTAATCGCTTTTCCTTACATTAATAAAGCGAAACCAATGAAACGATTTCAATATATGTAAGTGAGTCTCGTAGAGATATCACATGCAACCTTATAAAATGAACAAAGTCGCTCAAATGATCGAGTTCAGTGGACGAATCAAAAACATGAACGATCCTCTCATGAACGGATCATTGAAAAGAACGACAATGCCCACCTCTACAGCGCACCCGCCTATACATATAATGTGTGCATGTGTGTGTGCGTGTAAAAACAAAGTTACATCAGAGACTTGATAAAAGCCTTCACAATTCAGCATTTTCCGAATAAAACCCGGCTTATTTTTTGTCACTTCAAAAGAATACAAGTACCTTTTTTTCCCTCCCAAAACGTTGTTATCGGCAGACCATGTAATTCAACAAGTACCTCAGTCAAATGATAAAGGCTAAGTAAGTCACCGTGATAACAGTTGAGATACAAGACGACACGAACGGTGGACGAAAATTGACTACCAAGGATGGAAAGGTCCTTCGTACGTGACGAGGTTTGTTATGCAGGTATTTCAGATAGCGTTACATTATAATATACGAAACATGTCAAAAGAATTCGGATTCAGCAAGAGTGAAGAAATAAATGAAGAAACGACTGAAACAAATTTAAGTTTCAATGTCAAGACTCTTTTTTCCTTCTTTATTGCATGGGAACGACTTAAGCATTTACTGATATGTGTTGGTTTTTAAAGGATGTATTCACGTCTTTAAAAATGTGTCTAACTTCGTAAAATGGTATTTAGGAAAGGAGTGAAATACACACTGTATAACGAAGTACTAATTTTATTCGAATTTTAAAAAATATCATAAAGAAAGGCTGTAACCAAGTTTGGTGATTTTTAATTAGTTAATAAAAGTACCTCGGTCGGTGTTCAAATTATGATATTCATTGCGTGGCTTACACTGCTACTGCAGATTATTTCATACGGAAAAGCAGGGCTGCAGTTGGAAGGGTCAGGGGGCCTTTTCAAAACATGTGGTTTTTTATAGTAAAAATAATGCAAATGTAACGTAAATTGGTTTCAAATCCCTTTTTCTTTTGATGAGTCCCTTCAAACTTCAAGATGAGTTCCCCCAATTTTTTTTCTTCTAACTACGGCACTGCGTAGAAGAGATTTTACATAGGTATTTTAAAGATAAATAAGTCTTACACAATTTCAAACCTCAGAAGTGTAAGATCACACTGCAGCTTAAAATCACTAAAGCTGCTCAGAATACTATTGCTATGGTACACAGACATTTTCTTGCTTTGAAAAGCCAAGTAATTTAACCCAAACGACTGGCCTCTTATGTAGTTTGAAGCTTATGCGTGAGGGCCCAAAGTGCCCCTATGAATTGATGAGGGCCATTTCATCTTTAAGTGGGCGCCTAACTACTTGAATATGATTAGAACAAGTGCTATACCGATCAAACACCTACGTTCTTTTGGGGATTCCAAACCACTTGTTCAAGAGCACGATTGACATTTATTTCTAAACGGTAATATTTATACTTGCATATTTACTATCACTTCCAGCTACTTACAGCTCATTCAGGGATACGGAATCGTAGGAAAGATGGTCAACTCCAACTCCTGGAATTGTAAAACCTCCGACTCCGACTCTTATTCCGCCGCCATGACGGAGCCTCAGATTTAGGGGTGGGGGTGGGGAGACGATCGATTTCAAATTTTCAAACCTCCAAATCCGAACCCTAAACCCCAAAACCGGTCTGACCAAGACAATGCCTCCGTAGCTCTGCTTTTATTCAAATGTTAAATCGCTTCAGTGAGCAATTTTTGCGACAAAAATATACAGATTATTCAATAAATAAATACTGCTTTTAAAATCGAAATCAGCGAATAAAATGACGCATGTTTTTAATGAATCTAAAGCCCTAAAAAATATATTCAAGCAATATATCCAATGCACAAGTCTTAAACGAAGATTTTATATATCCAATGTTTTTGAAACTTTATAAACTTTCAAACTATTTTAAAGCTACTGTCAGAGCAAACTCTGATCTATAAATAATAAAATATAATAATTTACAGAAACTGGGGACAATATGCCATAACATCGGAACGAATCGGCATGTCCAACAACTGAAAGATCAACCAAGAGATTGATTCTATGTTTTTTCACACAGTGTGATGATAGGGGGAGGGGAATGGAAAGGGAAAAATACGCTGGCTGCTGCTTTTTTGTAGAACGTGGAACGGTGCGCATCGTTTTGCTTCAGTGGTGTAAAGATGGTAAGTTGTTTTCTGTGTACTAGTACTACGCTGGCAAAGAAAGTACTTTTACAGAGTTTATTTCTTGAGAATCATATGTAAGGAGATTTGGCGACCAAATTTATTTCTAATTTGGTGACTTGGAGGTCAAACGCTAATATTCTTGGAAAATGGGATAACATTTTCCCTTATTAAACAGCGAAAAGCAAAATTCTCTGAAATTTTCCAGCATTCACCACGGGAGTAAACAAATATGCAAGAGATGAGATTCCGACTTAGATGAGATGAACTTCGTTCGGTTGTTAAGAGGAGCGATAGTCTGTGAATTCATTCTGATCGGTTTTACTGGGTATTACTCAGTGCTAAAGTAATTCTATGATTTCGTGTAAATTTTGTATACATCTTATACATATCTGGTATTATAAAACCCTTTTCATCAAATCTTAAACAGTTTAATGCTTAAGTCGAATAAAGATTAATGCTTAAGTTACTAATGCATTAATCTTTATTCGACTAACCGCTTTGACCAACGTAACGATTGCTTATCTTGAGCAGTTATATTCGTCTAAATAGGACGAAGACGAGGTGACTATAATGAGGATCACTCAAGAACCCACAGCATGAAGTAGGTTCAGATATTAGCGATTGCTCACCTTGAGCAGTTATATTTGACTAAATAGGACGAAGACGAAGTGACTATAATGAGGATGACTCAAGAGCCCACAGCATAAAGTAGGTTCAGATATTAGTCATTGCTCATTTTGAGTAGTTCCATTCGAATAAATAGGACGAAGACAAGATTACTATAATGAGGATCACTGAAGAACCCACAGCATAAAGTTGGCTCAGATTTACTAAGACATGACTGGAAAAGGTACAGTAGCAGTCAAAAACTTGTCCGCTTGCTGGATTTCGAACCAAGATATTTGGCAAAGGGAGCATATTGCTCTTCGCACCCAAACAATATCCAACACAAATCAAGACTGCCTTTAGCTTTAAGTTGAGAATTATTTTGCGTTTTGGAGGCAGCGGCTCAAACGACTCAACCGACTGAAGCAGCCAGAATTTACTTTCTAACCTACCAAAACAGGGATGGAGGTTTGGCTATAACAGCCCTTACATGTGTAAAAACAATCGTATTAAGATTGGCAATAGCTTTAAGACCAAGGATTGCAGAAGGGGGGGGGGGGGGCAAATCCCTCTCTGTGCCACATACTCAAAGAAACGAATTGAAGCATATACGTGCGAAAAATTACGAAAAAGTTTCTTTGACTGGCCCAAGCGTAAGTTGGTTAGTTCATTCTTTTCTATAGATTAATAAAGATCCAATGCCCAATTTGAAGTCATTTGAACCAAAATATTCCATTGCACTCTTAAGCCGTTCAAAATATTTTGGCCACACAAATTTAAAGGGCAGAGTTAATTTCTCAATACTACGACAAAATAGCGAAAGAAAACAAAACCTTCATCTGTTACAAAGTACTGAAAAAAGAAAAAAGAAAACGATAACCACAGTATCATATCATACTTTTTGAATATCGTAGAAAGTTCAGGTGGCTCGAATTCTAAACAGAGTGCAATTTGTATCATAGGAATTCTTAAAACTTCGTATTTTTTGAATTAGTATAGGTTTGATTTTGGGGTCGGAGAACTTCTATCATCTTATTGGATAACATTTTGCTTCATTTCAATTCGCGGTTGTCATGATTTTAGATTTCGTGATTGCCTACATCATAAATTTTTCAAGCGTAGGGATTGATTTTTATTTTTTATCCTTTAAGAAGTATCCTAGTTCATACACGTTTATTAAAAATGTTTCGATCTTCAGTTCCGAAACCTTTCTGGAATATATCCGCAACGATTTTCATCTAGTTGTGTAACTTTTTTCGCGTATTCATAGCAAATGTACTCCAATCAAACATGTTTTAAGCCGCATGGCAGCATAGAAAATGTCTGTATTTGCGGAAAATATTCTGCGCAATCCTTGTTGTGTAATTCTGCGCAGTAACAATTTGCAAGACCTACTAAATGTTACTAGCTCTAATTTACTGTTGGGTTTTAAGTTTTTAAAATAATGTACAGTATACATTTACGAAAATCGTTAATGACGTCTATTCGTTCTTTCTATGTTAGTTCATTCCTCCTAAGTTTATATCTCCGTGCTTCATGCTAAGTTCATGTCTCTTCATATTCAATATGGAGTTCCAAAGAGCTGCTCTAAGGTTGGATGGATAAATGAGATTTATTTTATGATTGGGTTCTGCACTTTGGTAAAAATACTAAGTCAAAGAAAGCAGATCTTATATTACTGATATTGAACATTCATTTCACCACTTTTCCAAGGAAAACTTACGAATACTTAGTAAATGGAATAACCCTATTATTTCTCCTATCTCATACAAACCATATACTCAACCACTAGAATTGAAACTTTTTGGTCCTCTGAAGGCTTTCTCCACAAAATGAAGCAAATAGAATCACTTAATAAGAACTAGCCTAATAATTTGTAATACCTTAAAAAACGATTTCTATGTATAAAAAAGACTACAGAGAAAAGTCTAGCATTTGTTAGTTGATAACTGTTGTTACATTTCAGTTTCGTTTCTTTTCTTCTCGCAGAATTGTCATATTGAGTAGGGTAATTCTGCGGATTTAAAATTTCCATTTTTATCTTCTAAATTTATTTTAAAGAACGTAAGGACTCAGATGCTTTGTGTAGCAAATTTCGGATGTCTTATGTTTCACATGTTGAAAAAATAAGACAAGTCGTGACTATTTTTAAGGTGTTTGAGTTCTCTGAAGTTAAGTACGCAAAATTCGACCGCTTTTCCTTAAGAATTCAATTTTAGGAACAACAACAACAAACAAAAATTCTTTACGTTCCGTACCCACTGTGATGGTACTAAAATATTCTGCGTCCAAGGTTAGCAGACCTTCAAATGAAATCGTACTAAACATTCACCAACGGTTTAAATTAACCAATTTAGAAGAAAGTGCGACACAGTTACTTAAATTCCACAACTCTTTTCGAAGCCTTGAGCTGCCACTACAAGTTTTTGCTTTTTGAGTCCCTCAATTTCTCCGAATGCTTGCAATCGTCACATCCTTGAAAGGGAGTACACCTTGTATGAGCTAACACAACTTCTGAAAATAAAATTACCGACTGCCCACCACACAAAAGACGTTAAAAGGAATCGTAGGTTAACAGTTCCGTTAGTGGGGGCTGGAGCCATTGGCTTAACTTCTTTTTAAGCTTGAAATTCCGCCTACGGATCACTGTTTTTGTGTGTTAGTTGAGTTCAAAGGGTGGAGATCAGCTAATTCAAAGACTAAATTTACTCTAATTTGCATTTTAAAATGTTCAAAGTTGAAGTTTATTAACTTACTCGGATGGTTTACGACATTTTTACTGGCTTTGTTTTTGGATGTTCGCATGCAGGGTTAAAAACTGGAATGTAAAATTTATGCGTCATTGTTGCCTAGTTTTTTGTTTTAGTTGTCAAAATGTTCTGTTTAGGCGTACTTAAAAAATAATCATAACAGATTAAGCAAAATATTCTGCACAATGTATAAATCTACTCTGCATGATAAATAAATAGGTTCTATACAAGGACAACTATATTTAAAATTACAATACTAACTTAGTTTTTTTAATGAAAGTTTAGTCTTAAAAATAACGAGTCTACGTGAAATCGTAGTCGTCAAGCAAAATTTTCATTTGGAAAACACAACTAACGACTGCTTATTTCAAACCCTGTTTGCATGACTAACACATTGATCGACCTTCTGAGATCGATATTTTAACCTCGAGAAATTAAATTCGTTTTCTGTCATTTTGGTAACGACGACAATTGACGTTAGGTAAACTTGACATTAGATGTGTAGCAGATGAAGTTGAGTAACACTAAATATAGGTATGTGTTAGAATACGCAGGATAAAAAAAAACCTTTTCGAACTGTATAATTATGATCAAATAATGAGTGAGAGAGCAGTTTTTGTTCCATTGCACAATGCGTATATCCACGTCGTTCATGCTTTCAACTAAGATCAAAGAATGAAAGCATTTTTTTCTTTTTGCTTTTCTCTTGGTGACCTCGAATAGAAAAGAACGTTTTGAAGATATACATTTCCTTCGCGGCCTTTCTTAACACAGTTAATGTTTTACGTAACTTACGTGATAGAATAACGATTCGACATCAGACGATATAATTAGATACTGTTTGGAATATCTCAGTAGACGCTATGTCTTATGTGATATGATTAGCACTTTTGTGATTAAAAAATATCGCCTTTAATGCATTGATTGAACAGCTCAGTGAAAATCTTTGAATGGCGTTCAAATGGTATACTTATTTCATGAAAAATATCAGCGTTGGACAGAAACTTAAAAACAGGGGTTCCCAAACTTTTTCATTTCACGGCATCATTTAAAGAATTAGCATTTTCTCATGGCACAGTAGCCTATCTCTGTTACATTATATATATATATTGATAACATAGATATTTCGCGTACACCTCTCCTTTACCTGTGGCACACCAGGGTTTCGAGGTCCCCACTTTGTAAACCCCTGTTACAACCAACAACGAACATAAGATAATGAGAGATGAACAGCTTCAGTTGATCCGAGGGTCCGAAGCACCAATGGTTGATGACTGATTTAGCCCCGAAATGCCTGGTAATCATTTTAGTCGCCTCTTACGACATGCTTGAGGTAAATTGGGACTATTCTTACCCCTTGATTAATTGTCACCATTGGGGCACCCTGGTCACTACACAGGGTTGCCACGATTTCTTGGCCTAGATTGTCTCAAAAGAGACCTCAGACAAAAACAGTAGTTTAACTTTCTCATAAATCCCCACGATCAAAAGAATGGAGTTGAATACAATTTGGAGGGTTCTACCTGATCATTCATGGTATTATGGTGGAAGTCTCCGATGGTCTCACTGACTCTACATTCCTAGGAGACGGCGGATGGCTCTCTTCCGCTTTTTGAGTAAACGTATCAAATCCCTTGCTTACCAACAGGGAAAGTCTCCGGAGGGTCATTGGTGCAGGGCCGATCAGGCCTCCCCCAATCATATAATCAACTGGTTAAATTTCACAGTTCTTGAGATTTAAAGAGACCTAAATTTATTTCCGGATTTTTTTCTGGAGATTTTTCGTTTCCTTAGTAACAACAACAAAACAAACAAATAAGAAATTTAATATCCAGAAGCAGCCAAACGTTAGATAAGATGTAGTTTCATGAGGAAAAAATAGTTTTAAAAGTCTAAATACATTAAAAGGCTCAGAAAATTATATTAATCCGAGAGCGATATCTGAAGCATTTCTATTACTGTTAACTTAACCCTTTTTTTCAACAAATTTGACCCCTCCCTTCTTTTGGCACAAAATTTCATCCTTCATCATCCTTGTCATGCTCCCCTTGTCATGCTGTTTCCATAAAGCATATTGGTATAAAAGGAAACGCGTCCCCTTCGTCACAAAATGTCAAGAATTCACGAGCTCCCCCCCCCCCTCTTGCCTCCTTCTTCCTTTAAAACATGACATCTTCTTTTGTTCATCCCTTTTCAAAAACTTGAAATTTGTGATCACCTTCACACATAAGGTAAACACACTAATAGTGGCCAGTGCTTCAGTAGTGGCCACTTCAAAGTTACTTACATACTTTGGAGAAAGAAATGAACAATACTAACGTTATCAATGCATAAGGTAGAAACCATGTCAATTCAACAAGGGCTGTAACATGATGGTCTTGTTTTTTTTTTGTATTCAACATATGTCAAAATTCATAAAAAATTAAGAAATACGTTTTTTTTTTGCCCAAAAAAATTTCTGGGCCGAGATACAGGCCGCCAAAGATGGCGGTCCTGTCATAATTTCTCACTTGGGATTTTCGTCAAAATCTTTAAAGTACATTATCTCAAGAACGGTAGAACATATTTTGTTGCGGTTTGTTTTATTTAAAAGGATATTTTCTTCTTGTTTAAAAAAATATGCAACGGTTTGAAATATGTGCTTTAGTTTCTTTCCACAGACTTTTGAAAAAAAAAGTTTGAAATAATGTTTTTGGTTTTTCTCAAATATGACAATTCTAAAAATTTTCATTTTTTTACAGTTTATTAGTACTATTGAGCACTACGTTCCCTGAAAAGGAGAGCATCCACTTTTTCGTTTAACAGATTTTAGAGTCATTTGAAAAAATGAGGATTTTAAGGAACTGTTTAGATAATTGTAGACCTAAAAATTCAAAACAATTTTCCGCAACAAGTGACCAGAAAACACTTTTAATATTTTATACAGCGAAATTTTCATTTTGAGTCTCTATTTTATCCAGGAGTTTTATTTTTTATGAAAACTAGAACGCGGTCTCCAGCCGATTCCTGTATTTCCCCCCGCAACCTTTCAGCGTAGCACCGAAAGAATCGTTAAGGTAAATGTTCTTACTAAATTTCATATCCTGAATAAAGTGGATGGCTACTCAAAATTAAAATTTCGCTACATAACTTAATTAAAAGTGTTTTCTGACCATTCGTTGCGATTTTTTTTTTGTATTTACAGGTCTGCAATTATGTACAGAGTTCCTTAAAAACCTTCATTTTTTCAAATGTCTCTAAAATCTGTTAAACGAAAAAGTGGTAGCTCTTCTTTTCAGGGAACATAGTAGATCCACAGTTTAAATACACTGTAAAAAAAAATTCCGAAACGTTACTGAGTACTTCCGAGTAATGTTTCGGGATTTCAATGGTTTTTATCCACTTCCTGGAAAAATAAAGTATCATCGTCAAAAAGTTTCCTGAATTGCTTCAAGTTGCACGCATGCAGACTTCTCACTGCTGTGAAAAATATTTTTAGTTCCCAGTTTAAAGATTAACTGAGCGTATTTATAAAGTGTATCGGATTTTCTAGACTGATTAAGCTTCCGAAGGGAGCAAAAAAGTCCATGGACTACGTAGCTTTGCAAGAATTGGAGGAGAGTAAAATTCTTCATAATTACTTGCAATTACTGTCTTAGCTTAAGCCATGTTTGAATCTTGTGAAACTTAATTGATAAATCAGGAAGGTTCTTAGCTATGATTCTCTACCTACTTAAGTTTACACTAAAGTTACAGAGACACGACTGCACTGTTAAAAATTTTCCGGAAAATTTACGGTAATTGTTACTGGCATCCATGTTGCCAGTAACTATTACCGTAAAAATCAAATGTTACTGTAAAATTTTACGGTTTCCTCGGTAGGCCACAGCAACCAGTTGGCGCTGGGATCGCTTATTTCTCCGGTATAAATTACCGTAAAAATCAGCGATGCGTTAGCGATGCAATTTTACAGTAACAATTACCAGAAAATCTTCCTGAATTTTTAACAGTGTGGCTTTAAATGGGAACATCTCGAAATTTTTCAGGAGGCTTCCAGGATAATTTCAGGAAGGTTACTGATTTTTACCAGAAAACGTTCCTAGTTTTTACAAGATATGTTACTAGCACAAATTGGGCACACCAGCTGCCCATTATTTTCCAGGAACGTTTCTGAATCGTTTTTACAGTGCATATACTACACTGTGGCCATTACTAGTGCGTTTGAAACCTTGAAGGCCACTACTGAAGCATTGGCCACTCCTGGTGTGTTGACCTTTTAGCTTGTGTAGATTGAGAGTTCCCCCACTTAAAAATTTTAATTTCAGCCTCTAATAATAATATATGTTATTTTATGCACTGCTTTCTGGAGAACATTCATTTTTCAGGTTAACGTTTAATACTAAAATAAATTAATTAAAAAAAAAAAAGGAAAAGGAAACAAACGGCAAAACCGTGAGTAACACGACAATCTTCACACGCCACTCTCCCAACGACGCGATGCAACAAGTGTTTGTGGGAGAAAAGCAAGCTAAGAAAGTACAGCTCATATGACAATGATCTTGACAAGGACATGGTGTCACCATTAGAAACAGCATAAAAAACTCGGTGACATTGAGAATAATTGCGTCGAATAATGGTTGAGCAATTTTAAGAATGAAAGTTAGACCACCGACTCCGCCATGAAGGCTCATTTTATTTTTAATCATAGAGCACGAGGAAAAAAACAAAGTAAAGTCCAAGATCGGTAAATTTCTCTGTTTTCCAGTGGAGAGTAGATGCAAATGGTTTAGTCACCTCTGCTTCTTTTCTAGCCGCTACATTGTTTGTAACTTAAAAAACAATAACTAAACAACAAACAAACTTTCTAATTGCTACTAAACATTATCTGCTTAAAATACGATTAAGACAGTGCTGGTCAAAAGTATTACAAGCAGAAACAATTTAGGGAGGTAAGTTCGCAAAAAATAGTACTTTTTCAACTAAACAGGATTTTTAAAGTAAATGACATAGAAAGGTTTAAGTAAACCTTCTGTAAAATTTAGCTGCATGAAATATCGAAAGAAGTTTCAAAACCTTGCCAATCGCATGCCAAAAGAAAAGCAGATACAGTCAGAGTCAAAGGTCGCTTAAAGACAAATTAAATTCGTTTTGGTTCGATTGATCTCATACATTATTTCAACTACAAAGAAAAGCTTGAAATTATTTCCTTATGTTATTTTAATTCGGAAAACCAATATGCTTTTTTAAATGCAGCTTTTTACAAAATAAAGTAATTATATTTGCTCAATAAATGAGATCATGTAATAAATTCAGCTATTGACATTAAAAAATCAATTGAATTGAAAAAACTACTACAAAAGAATGCGAGGGATGCGATCCTAGACCTCTCGCGTAAGTCGGAATTGCACGCAGTGGAATAGTGCAGCGTAAAAACGATTCAGAAACGTTTCTGGAAAATAATGGGCAGCTGATGTGCCCAATTTCTGCCAGTAACGTATCTTGCAAAATCCAGGAACGTTTTCCGCTAAAATTCAGTTACCTTCCTGAAATTATCCTGGAAGCTTCCTGCAAAATTCAGACATCTTCCCGTTAAAAGCCAGTCGAGTCTCAAAGTAAACTTAGGAAGGTATAATATATTAGCATCTTCCTGATTTACCAAGGAAAATCCAAGAGCCATATTGCAAACATGGCCAAAGCTAAGCCAGAATTGCTGGTAAGTAACGAGAATTTTACTCGCCGGCAATTCTTGCAAAGCAACGTAGTAGATACTTATTCGCTTCCTTTGGGAGCCTCATTAGCATGGACGGGCCGTAACTGAACTGAAGCCGTTACACTTTATAAATACACAGTTAATCTTTAAACTGGGAGCTAAAAATATTTTTCACAACAGCGAAAAGTCTGCATTCGTGTAACTTGTAGCAATTCAGGAAAATTTTTGACAGAGAAATTCGATTTTTCCAGGAAGTGGATAAAAACCATTAAAATCCCGAAACGTAACACGGAAATACCCAGTAACGTTTCGGAATTTTTTTACAGTGTGTAAGTAAATGACTTTTTAATTTTTATTTTATAAGCATATGTATCCAATTGTTTTAAACATTTTTAAACACCCCACAAAACGTTCAAACCATTCCTTAACTATACATTAGTTTCTTATTTAACTGCATTTAAAAAAAAGCTGTATTATTCAACATAAAATACTGTTGCAGTGCACAAAATCACTGATCAGTTGAAGAGAAAGAGCACTGTAAAAAAATTCCGAAACGTTACTGGTTATTTCCGTGGAAGGTCTCGGGATTTCACACGTTTTCACCTATTTCCCCGTAATCGCTACAAGTTGCACGCGTGCAGACTTTTCACTGTTGTGGAAAATATTTTTAGCAACCAGTTTAAAGATTGAATGAGCGTGTTTCTTAAGTGTATCGGCCTAAGGTTGCTTGAGGCCTGTCCAGATTGACTTAGCTTCCAATGAGAGCGAAAATGTTAATGGATAGCTACAGCCTTGCAAGGCAGGAATTGCAGGCAAGAGATATGCTTGGTTCCTTCTTGCATGGCTTTGGCTGTGGTCGCTCTAATTTTTATGGAGCCTTCTTGGTAAATTAGGAAGATTCTAATCAATTACACTAAACCTACTTAATTTTTCTAGGAGGTTCTAGAGACCTGACTGGCTCTAACTGGGCAGATTTCGCACGTCTGCGTAAAGTTTCAAGGTTAATTTCAGAAAGGTTACTGAATTTTAGCGGAAAGCGTTCCTGATTTTTCCAAGATATGTTACTGGAAGAAATTGGGCACATCAGCTGCCCATTATTTTCCAGGAACGTTTCTGAATCGTTTTTACAGTGAGACATAAAGTAATACATAATCGTTATGAATATTTAGTAGCCACTAACAAAGCCGATGCTTAAACACTGAGATTCCCTTCACAATGTATAATGTCTAATGTATTATGTATTACAATTTTAATAAATTAATTAATTTGTTAATTGGTTTTTTACTGTAAAAATGCTAGATTTCTCAAATTTACTATAGGTCTGACCTGTAGTATATGCCTAATAATGGCATTAACGTTAATTGTATAGGGTCACCCGGGGTAAAATGGGTATAAAAAACAGCATTTTTAATATCAGTGACCCATAGCATAAATATCATGAAATATAATTGTGTTTTTGTTGAATATTCTATACATTGTGTATCTTAGGTCTAATTTGGGCATAGTTTGTGTTAACTTTTTGCTTTAAATTTAGTGTAAAGGGGTATACCTATTTTACCCCTGTGTATACCCATTTTACCCCGTGCTTCGGGATAAAATGGGTATACACCGGGGTAAAATGGGTATATGCTGTTTAAAGTTGAACTACACTAACTAATGGAGAATTTTTTTTTTCATCGAGTATAATTGCATTGGGGGAGAAAAACTTTAATCCAAAACAACCACAAAAAATGTTTACAGAACCAAATTTATGAAAAAAACTCGCATTGGCAAAGACTTGCAGTTTGGCTGAGGTAGTATTTTTACAACTTTGTGATGCCAGCACAACATCAATGTCATCTTTCTTGGGAGCACATAGCATAATTTGGCAGATGATTTTATAGTAAACTTCTCAGTATATTCACCTTCAGCTGAGATTTCAGTGATTAAACCTATGAAATCCACAAATTTAACAACGGCCCTGTCGCCAATTGCTGGAATTAACAACTAGGAGAACCACTAGTTTTCACTTTTACTTCATTAGTTATTTTATCAATTATTGTTAATGTTTTTTTTTTTTTTAAATTTATTTATTTTATGTGTATTTAATTTTTCTGCTTTTGTTTGTCTCTTGCCCGTTTGTGTACAATCTTGCAGCCACCTGCTCTGTAATTACAACATCTCCCACCTTTGTTTAGACTCTTACTTTTTTTTTGTAAATTTTTCATTTCCTTACCAGTGCTAAAAAATGGCTGTGAACCAAGAGGCATAGTAGGAGAATTTAGTTATTCAGTACAACTTTGCTATGAGGCATAAGGATTCTGTTGTGATTGTATGTGAGGTTGTACTTAGACTATGTTATGGGAATGGGGTTGGTGGTTTTAAAAGAAAATTAAAAAGACAGCATATTAGCTATCAATCTTACTATGTTTTATAATGTGTAGCAATGAACTATATACATAATAAACTTACAGTAAATTACTAACCTACAGTAATCATGAACTATATCGATAATAATCAAAAAATATAATACCTTTAAGTACTAATGGCATAAGTTGTAGTAATTAAAATACAACAAATAAATGAAGAGTAATTATTTATAAAACTTTTTAAAAATATACTTTTAGTTTAAAAGATGAATAATATGTAACATTTGTCTTGCAAAGATAATTAAGTTTTTTAATCTTCATGCATTCAATGTCTTTAACTCGAAAATGTTGGCTATACCCATTTTACCCCGTGCAACTAAAAGTGCTACAAAATTTTTGTAAATATTAAAATTTACTTATTTTTTGAGTTTTCTGTTAGAAAAATTCTTTTTCTATCAAATCCAAATAAAAAACTTCCAAAACTCTTCCTGTAAATTTTTCTAGAAAGAAGTTTATCACTCACTATAAACGCATTGCTTTGTGTTCTGAAAAATAAAATTGTTGCTAAGCCTGGTAAATGAGTTGCTGGATTTTTTTTCCTCAAGTCAAAATATTGCCTGATATGTAAACATTTTCATCATATATTTTTATTTTCAAAAAATGTTGTCCGGTAGAATAAAATCAAGAAAAATGCAACTATACCCATTTTACCCCGGCTACCCATTTTACCCCGGGTCCCCCTACTTAAGTATCAATAATCAGATTAAAATATTTAATTTTTAGAAGGAATGTTTTCTGCCAACTTAAACTTGTCCCCCACTCTTTCATTCATAATTTTACTCATACCCATGGTGTTAGTTAAGTATTGATAACCTAATAAGACAAACATTTTTAGCACAGGAATAAGCTGTTGAAAGATTTTAAAGAAATAGAAGATTCTGAGTGCTAATACTGTAAATCTTTTGTGAAAAGTTCGAAAAATATACACTTTCCAATATAATTTTAAATTGCAATATTCTAATTTTTTAGTCCAGCGTACAATTTATGAGCAAACTAATGTTTTTATTATTGCATCTTTCGAAAATAACTATCAATTTACGCAATTTCAATTCAACAGCCATGCTGTATAGTTGAAATATCTTTTCGGTCAGTGAATTAAAATTTTCTTACATTTCTGAAATACATAACTTTTAAAGTCATGAAAATTCAATGAAGCACTTTCTACCGCCCGAGACAAATTTGTTGTTGATTTGTAAATTTTCATTCTCTCTTAATGACTTGCTATTGTTATTCGAAAACGTCCTAGAGGGGAGAAAAACATGAAAATAGGTTTTATTAAAATGATTAGTAAAAAATAACTTTTACTTCCTCGGTCATGCAAAGAGCGAGAAAATTCAGTTCTTAAGAATATGAGATAAGTGATCAAAAGCACGGCACCAAAACGAAATCAACAGGCAGGGAGGGTGAGGGTGTGGAATAATAAAATAAATCTTCTTTTTTTAAAATGGTACTCGTTCTAAAGCAGGGTTAGAATCAACTTTTTTTTTCTCATTGATTTCGCAACAACTTTAAGCAGACGATTCATTCCTCACTAAAATTCTTTCCTCCCATTGTAATTGATAAGGAAAGCGTAAATACGGTTACGGTTAAATGCAGCTGCGCAGCAATAACACATTATTTCAAGTTTCAGACTTTCTTTAATGAATGATATCCGGCACATGAAAATGAAATTCTTCTTTAATAGATAATGACCATGCAGCAAATTGAAATTTAAAAGAAACAATGCTTTGAAAAAAGCAATAAAAATAGATATGATTGAATGTAATTCCAGACACTTTTCGACTTCCGCAAAAGGAATAATGTTTTCTTTTGCTTCTTTTAAACTTCAGTCAATGAACCCATGATGTATAAGTCAATTTAAAATAATACTCACGTTAAAAAGACATTTTATGCATCAAAGTGTAACCAACTTAACAGCACCCACTAAATTTTTACAATTGTATTTTTCAAATAATAATTTAATAAGACACAAATTTGCAATAAAATATAATAAAACCTATTGTGAGCACATGAAAAACGTTTTCAGCAAGAAATATGCTTTGACATTTGTGTATAAAAATAAAATCAATGAAATAATTTTGTAAATGAATAAGTTGTTTTAAAGGCCAAAAAAAAAAAAAAAAAAAAAAAAAAATCGCAAACCTTATTTTTTTCAAAAGTTTTTGCTCCACAAAGCTAAATTTCTAGTACTGAAAAACTTTGAAATTTGTTGAAAAACGCTGAAGAACTGAAAAACGTTGAAAGTTTTTGCTCCACAAAACTAAATTTCTAGTACTGAAGAACTTTGAAATTTGTTTTTTTTTTCTCCCCTAGCTACTTTGAAGCTTATGTCTGCAATTCGCATTGATAATCAAATCTTATAATTTGTTCTATATGATCCAAAATCACTAAATTATTTCTAAATTGCTGTCAATAGTTCGTTTACATTGCAAATTTTTAAAATGATAGAAAGAAAACAAAAAGTTTTGAAAAACTGAAGCAATAGTTGAGTTATGATCACGAAAAAATTTAGACCAAAAGTTTAATTTTTCCAGCGTCTTCCTTTGCTTATGGTCTAACTCAAAAATTATTTTGACCTAAACAATCCTATCTGTGAATGCAGCCGCCCAGAAAGAAAATAGGGAAGGATTTCACAAACGAAAAAAAAAAAAAAAAAGACAAACAATCTGAGAAGCTTTGCAAGATTAAAGCAGGTCACCCACGTGACCTTTTAATGCCCTAAACTGACCCTGGTCTCCAGTTACCTCCCACTACGGACTGATTCTTCTCATTAAAGCAATGAGTCAAAGAAAGTGAAGTGAATTAGAGATCTCGCAGGTAACTAGGTTACCTTTAGGTTACCTCTGCCTACGGTGGAGAAAGGCGGCAACTCCTCACAGACGAGTCTTTGCCGCAAAGTAACTTCTTCTTTTCTTTCTTTTTTCGTCTGAGTGTGCTGATAGGAATGTTCGAACGCGTTGGGTGTGAGAAATTTCGTAGACAGTTTGATATTTGATGAGCTTTCGAATACTTAGAGTTTGGTGGACGGCGGTGCAATGAAAGACTACTTGAGAAAGTTTTAATGAACATGATTTTCAAACTCTTTGTCTTGGAACAGTTACTTCAAAACCAGGGGCACCCCGAACTTAAATCTTTAGCAGGACGGAAATTCTCAATTTGAGGAATGAAACTCCAAATTCTTCCGAATGAAACTTCAAAGTTTGCCGAATGGAACTCCAAATTTCGCCGAATGATGAAAAATTTTCAAATAGAACTCCTAGTTTTGCCGAATCGTCAGACAAAATTTGCCGAAAAAGGAAGTTTTTAGGTGGCCACAGTCACCTAACGTGACCTCCCATCCCCTGTTCAAAACAGAAACTCATATATACTTTAAAAAAAAAAAAAAAAGTATTCTGCAGAACATTACATTAATGAAGTAAGTTTTCCTATGATATACAGGTTTAGAATGACAGCCGTTTTAGACCAAAATTTTGCAAATTGAGTTAACCATGGATTTAATTTCACTGTAAGTAAATTCCGAAACGTTAGATTATTTTACAGAAACGTTATCGGATTTCACGGGTTCCCGCCAGTTTCCTGTGAAAATCGAGTACCTTTGCGAAAAATGTTTTGAATTGCTACAAATTCCATTAATGAAGGCTTTCTCACTGTTGTGAAAATTTTTTATCTGCCAGTGAGAAGTTATACTCAGCGTCTTTATTAATTTTTTGCTCCATCAGCTCAGCACCCGTCCAGATAACCTGAGCTCCAAATGAGGGATAAGTGTAGGTCCTGGTTACTGTAACTTTGCAAGAATTGCCGGTAAATAAGACCTTCGGTACTTGCTTACAGTTCTGCTCTAGCTTAGACCATATTGGCTATAATGCTTTACAATAATAGGTACCAAGCTATTGCTACAAACATATTAAAAAAATTTTTGAACTTCTCATCTATTACAAAATGTGACTGGCTTTTATTGAGAAGGTTTCTGAATTCTTCGGTAAGATTTTATAATAATTTTAGGAAGGTTACTGAATTTTAATTACACTATATTGTCCACTATAGTGAATTCAGGGAAAAATGATAGTGAAAGTAAACAAAAAGTGTTGCCGTTTGGCGTAACCATATGCCACTTTCATGAATTACTCATTGGATTCGTGATTCTGTTCATGAAAATTTTTCTTCTTAACGACACTTTCCAAACTTATTTACACATAGCTACCCTGTAGTAATAGAAAAAAAAAAAATATGCAAGCACCATAGTTCTCAGGTCCGTCCTCTTCATTTATTCATAAAAAAGTTGGATTTTTTAACGGAGGAATTCAATAGGTGCTTTTAAAAATTTATCGTATATGTCTTAGGAATAGGAATGCATCAGAACCCCTTTCAAGAATACATCAACAATGCCCTCCCAAATATCAACTGAAACTTATTGATATTCAGTTCTAATGGCTCTTTTAAATAGGATTACATTAGCAAGAATTTGACACCATTTTATTCAAGTCATTTCTAGAATAATTTTTAAACACGGTAACCTATTTGTGCATTTATTGTAAACTAGTGGTACCCGCACGGCTTTGCCCGTAATGGAAAAATTAAAAGGTTTTTTGGTTCGCCTGTATATTTACAAATAATGTATGGTGAATTTTCTCGCCAATTGGTTTGTACCTATGTTACGGTTCCACGTTATGATAATTTCGTATCTCACCAATTGACTTGTGCCCATGCTACGGTTCCACGTTATGATACTTTCGTAATTTACTCGTCCTTCTTATGATAATTTTGTTCTTAAAAATTGGAATAGAAAAAGAACCACATCGAATTTTCGGAAAATCGCTTCGAGGTGCACACCCCCATGCTACAAACTAACTTTTTGCCAATTTTCATGAAAATCGGCCGAACGGTCTAGGCGCTATGCGCGCCACAGAGATCTAGACATCCAGACATTATCCGGACATCCAGACAGAGAGACTTTCGGCTTTATTATTAGTAAAGATGAATTAGAAATAAGAACGTTTCATGACCCATTCCAAGTTAACATCAATAATATCGCTCCTAACATCAAACAAAACTTATTGATATAAAGTTCAATAACTTTATTAAAGTAGTTTACAGCAGCAAGAATTTTAAACATTTTGTTCAAGCCATTTTCTCGAATCGTTTTCAAACACGATGAACTATTTTTGCATTTAACGTATATGAACGAGAAATAACAATGTTTCAAGTGAACATCAACAATGTCGCTCCAGTATATGAAATAGAACTTATTGATATCCAGTTGAGTGACTCTCTTAAAAATGTTAACAACAGTAAGAATTTGAAAATATTTTAGTTAAGCCGTTCTTCCGAATCTTTTTTAAGCATAAAAAACGGTTTGTGACCTTTATGCATATGAATTAGAAATAAGATAGTTTCAAAATATATTTCAAGAGGATATCAACAATGTTGCTCCAAATATCAACTGAAACTTATCGGTATCCAGTTCAGTGACTCTTTTAAAATATTTTATTTAAACATTTCTTCCGAATCATTTTAAATCTTAAAACTGATTAGCGCATTTAACACATATGTATTGGAAACTAAAATGTTTTGAGCCCATTTTAAGTGGACATCAACTATGTCCCTTCAAAATATCAAACGGAACTTACTGATATCCGGTTCAATGACCCTCTTTAATACGTTTATAAAGCAAGAATTCGAACCATTTTATCAAGTCATTCTTTCAAAACATTTTTAAACAAGACAACCTATCTGTGATTGTGTCGTATATGAATTAGAAATAAGAATACTTCATGACCTGTTCCAAGTTGATATCAACAATGAAACTCGAAAATACCAAATGGAATCTATAGATATTCAGTTCAATGATTCTCTTAAATACGCATACAACAGAAAGAATTTAAAAATATTTTAGTTAATCTGTTCTTCCAAATCATTTCTAAACATTAAAAAAAAAGTGCACTTAATCTATGTGCCTTAAAATAAAAATGTTTCAAAACCCTTTTCATGTGGACATCAACAATGTCGCTCCAAAATATCCAATAGAACTTATTACTATCCAGTTCAGTGACTCGCTTAAAACGTTTACAACGGTAAGAATTTGAAAATATTTTTGTTAAGCCGTTATTCCAAATCATTTTTAAACATAAACAAAGAGTTCACAGTTTTTGCAGGTTATTTAAAATAAGAATATTTCATAACCCATTTCAAGTGGACATCAACACTCGCTCCAAAATATCAACTGAAAGGTAACGGTATCCAGTTCCGTGACTCTTTAAAACATTTACAATAGCAAGAATTTGAAAACATTTTATTCACGCCATTCTTTCGAATCATTTCTAAACAAGAAAACCTATTTGTGCATTTATCGTATATCAATTAGAAGTAAGAATACTTCATGACCCATTCCAAGTTGACATCAACAATGTCGCTTCAAAACATCAAATGGAACCTATTGCTATGCAGTTCAATGATTCTCTTAAATACGCTTGGAACAGTAAGAATTTTAAAACATCTTAGTTAATCCGTTCTACCGAATCATTTCTAAACATTAAAAAAAATAAAATAAAATAAAAATTTTAACATAAATAAAGTTTAACATATTTTAAACATAAATAAAGAGTTCACATTTAACGCATGTGTTTTAAAATTAAAATATTTTATAACCCATTTCAAGTGGATATCAACAATCGCTCTAAAATATCAACTGAGAGGTAACGGTATCCAGTTCAGTGACTCTTTAAAATGTTTACAATAGCAAGAATTTGAAAACATTTTATTCAAACATTTCTTCCGAATGATTTTTAATCATGAAACCTTTTTGCGTATTCCAATGCGCTTATGCATTGGAAATAAGAATGTTTTGGAGTTCATTTCTAGTGGAAATCAACAATATCTCACCTAAATAACAAATGAAGCTTATTGATATCCAGTTCAGTAATTCTCTTAAAGATGTTTACAAAAGCAGGAGTTTATGTAAAGAATGATGTGTATTAATTTATGCAAGAATTTATTTTATTCAAGCCTTTGTTCCAAATCACATAAACACGTTGCTTTTAATCCTGAACAAAGAATTGTGGCTAGGATGCTTACAAGGCCGTTATTTAAGGGGGTAAATTGCACCCCTCAATTGAATTTGGGAAATTAATGTATTGCAGGCAAGTTGGAGTGTTTTTTTTTTGCTCTTTTTGGTATGACTTACATTGGGTCTGCAACCTTTTCCCTCACTCCTGTTCCCTCTCCTTTGGAAAAATTAGAAATGACGGATCTGCATGCTTACTGTTTTTGAACCGGAGGAACCTATATTTTCGAAAACTTTCCTGGACGAAAGTTGCAAAATTTACAGTAGATCTTCAAGTATTTGAATCGCTTTCGAAATTTCAGAAAAAATAAAGGTGTAAATGCATTACAACTCGTAAAATACGTTCATGCTACTAATGTACGTAAGGACGCATAACATGTAAAAATACAGATTTTTCATTTGATTCAAGTATTTTTTTTTTGTGTCAGTTTTTATGGCATTGAGTCTTTTTTAATGGTCTTCGCTGTTTTCTAATATATTTCATTTCCCCAAAATTAATTTCCTTCCTTTTAAAAATTGTCAAGGAGCATTTTCAGTTCTCGAAAATCCCTATCTGTATCTCTGATTCCAAGAATGCTGAGTCGGAGAAGACAGCACTATAATTCGTTTCGTCGCACACCTTAAATTTCCCTTTTATCCTTAGAAAGTTGGTTTTTATGACATTTAGTCTTTTTTAATGGTCCTCTCTGTTTTCTTATATTTCAATTCCATAAAATTAATTTTACTCCTTTAAAAAATGTCAAGGAATATTTTCTGATCTCTAAATAACTCTAGTATGTCTGATGATTCCAATAATGTTGAGTGGTTGAAGACAGCATTGGAATTCGTTTCGTTACACACCTTGAATTTCCCTTACATCTTTAGAAAGTCAGATTTTTTTTTTAATGATTTCTTGTGTTGTCTTCACTGTTTTCGTATATTTCATTCCTTCTAAATTAATTCCATTCCTTTAAAAAAATATCAAAGCGTATTTTCAAGACCCGAAAAAACTCTAACAGTATCTCTGAGTCCAATAATGTTGAGTTGTAGAAGACTGCATTAGAATTCGTTTCTTCGGTGTTTAAATATGAATTACGAGAGCACTTTTCCTTTGTGCAGTCATAAAAAGCGGATGAATTCCCATTGTGTAATCTTACAAGCTTTTAGTCTTTACTTTGTCGAGCAATTATCCAACTACACTCAGATATCAGAGCGTGTGTGATATCAGACGTCACATTCCAAGATTCCGGACGCAAAAATACATTGTGCGGTTTCCGGCGAACGATTTCCGGGTAGCGGCTACCATCCGTTCCATCAGGAATCGTGATGGGCGTGGGAGATAACAGTAACGAAGCGAGATCAGACAGAATGAAAATATCAACAATTAGATGAGTAATATAGAAAGGGAAAGGAATGCGTCTTAAGAGAAACAGGTGTTATTTTATAGCTATCGAGGGAGTCGACGAGTCGGGAGTATGAGCGAGGAGAAGGAGGAGAATGAATATGTTAGTCATAACCAAGGCTGCGGAGTCGGAGGAAAAATGACTAGCTCCGGCTCCGACTTTGGAAATTTTAGATCTTTCGATTCTGACTCCGACAGCTCTGACAGAGTTGCTGACTTTGACTCTGACACTTAAAATGTTAAGCCTTCGACTCCAGACTTCGACTCCTTTACCCCCCAGATCCAAAATTAATCCGACTCCGACTCCGCTGCCACGATCATAATGACGGATTCGTACAGTTCATCAGGGCTGCTAATAGGATTTCTCAAAAAACCGAAGATTGAGCTAATGAAATTCCGAAAATTTATGCAAAAAAACCCTTAAGATGATTAACAATTCTTAAAATTTACTAACACTTTATCATGTTTTTATTACTTTGTTTAGTGTATATCTATTCGGGTGGAATCTTGTGATTGATTTTTAGCTGACTTCCCGATGAGCTAGAAACTTGAAATTTTGAACATACGAGAGGGTTTTAAAAAGTAAGGTAATAAGAACTCTGACGTGTGTGCAGATTCTCTGTGTGAATAAAAAATTACGCTGAAGAAAACGAAGATGATCAGAATTTTAAAACGGTACGATTGGATGAAGTTGGGTATCCATTAACAGGACAAAATGTCAGTTTGAAGATGACTGAGTTGACGGAAACATGCCCCACCAAGTAAACAAGAACTGTGATTAGATTTTAGCGATGGGAAGTATTGGACCACGGTCCTTACAGTCCCGAACTTGCACCAAGTTATTTCCATCTGTTTGAACCTTAAAAGAATTACTTGAGCTACCAGCAGTTCAAAACTAAAGCTGCGATTCAGCGAGCCATCTTGATGTGGTTTCACATTCTTGATGATGATTTTTTTCTATGCCTAGCCTCCAAGTGTTTCTTTAAAGGTCCAAAGATGGAAATCACTTAGTGCGAGGTCGCGACTATAAGGAGAACGGTCCAAGACCTCCCAAAGCAAAAATATTATCCGACTTCTTGTTTCATCGACGGGACATGTTTCTGTCAACGCAGCCATCTTCTAATTGACATTTTGTCCCGTTAGTGGGCACAAGGGTTGCCAAACGTCCCGAACTTTAATGCTGGCCCTTATTTGGAAAAACTGTCCCGTGTCCTGGGGAACTTACTGAGAGTAACTCTTTATAAATAGAGACTGTGAATGAGAAAGTATTTTAAGTAAAATATAAATGAAAGAAAAACACAAAATGCGAAATTAATAGTGATAAGAAAATCCTGGATGGCAGCAAATGAAAAAATTTTAAGCATAATGTCTTTCTGTTCTGAAGTGTAATGTTAGTGTTCTGTTCAGTTAATTAAAGTTGAACTCATTGCAACGATCAATTCAACAAATATAAATTGGAATGAGATGTATCACAACTGGAAGACACATAACTTGAAAAGCATTGTTACCGAGTAAAATCTCAAATATTTTGAAACAATAGGGTTTTCAGCATTATACTGGAATGATTATTTTATCACAATAATATAAATACTGCATTACAATGAATAGAAACTAAACAGATTTTATTCGTTAAAATTTTGATTTTTAGTCTTTTTTTTTTTTTTTTTTTGTTAACTTCTTTCAGTTTGTCCCAACTGCAAGGTTTAATTATATTTCTTCTCAATGTAAGAATTAAACTGCTTATCAATGATGCATTAAAATTATTAAAGTCACTCCGATTTCCTATTGGCTGGTGAAGCAGTAAATAAGCTGTATTTTTAAATACAGTGAAATCTCGTTACAACGAACTTTCAGGAACTGGAAACGTTCGTTGTAGCGGGAATTTCGTTCTAATGGAATTTTGGTAACGTCATGGAAATTGAATAGGGGCTGAAATTTTTTTTTGTTCAAACGGATATTTCTATGTATTGTTGTAATAGGTGTTTGTTGTAACAGGATTTCATTGCATTAGTCATCCGTAAAAACGACTACTATATCAAGTGTGTATAAAAAAATTAATAACGGAAAAATGCGACCAATGTACATAATATTGAGTATCGTGACTCTCGCACTAATATGCACAAAGTAAAACAACTGTGCAGTAAAAAAAATAGTTTGTTTTTATATGCTTATTGTACATTCCCTCTTCTTCGTTAATATAAATGTGGAAATCTATCGTTAAAATTAAGGTTGTGAAAGTCCGATGTTAAGACTTTATTCCTGTTTTATGGAACCTTCCCTCCTTCTTTAGAAGTCTGTCCCTTATTCATAGTTTTTAAATTTCGTAGCATTGCTTATATAACACCCCCACCTAAAAATTTCAATGACGCCAGTCTGAGCCATAATCCCCCCTCCTTCCTCGGACACCTCTTGCTTAATATCAGGCCCTTCATTTAGAAGGGTCAAGGGCTGCGGACCCCCCCCCCCCCCCCCCCCCCACTGGCTTTGAGAAATTAATGTATTTACAGGCTTTGGTTGTTTGAAGTTCTGCATTGAATATACACCCTTTGACCCCTCTCCTTCTGGAAAACGTCGAAATGACGGGCCTGCTTCAGTCAGTATTCCCATTAGAGAGCGAGACGGCGAGAATTTCGCTCTTTTAAAAGAAATCTCACTCGAAAAATATTCCGATGCGAGTCACGTCCGTTAAATTGAACAATAAGATTTAAAAAAAAAAATACAGATTTCTCTCAATTTTTAAAAATCTCACTCTCACTCTGATTTCAACTGAGGGCGAGATTTTCTCACCCAAATTTTCCCCTCGAATGGGAACCCTGTTAATAGTCAATCAAACTAAATGCTTCTCTACTATGGAGCATAGCATATCAAATCATTTACACTTCTGAGCTTTTTATTACAGGAAAAGAAAAGTTTCATGCATGCATGTACCCTCAAACAATCTAAATAGGAAAATAAAATACAATGCTGGACTCATATTTAGCAGAATTTTTTCATTGCCGTCAACATTCTCGTGTCGCCCTCTGTTAGACTCGATACAAACTAAATATTTTCACAAATCTTAATGGAACGTTTATTCAATATCATAAATTGCCCCAAGTGAAGGTTTAAGGGACTAAAAATGTTTCAGGAAAAAAACTATAGAAAAGGTTATTTTAGTTGAAGTTAAATTTAGGGTAGAAATTAAAACACAGCAACTTCTGTCTATATTTCCACCCCCTCCCCTTTAAACGTTTTAATGCAATTGCCCTAAGTCTCGGTAAAAAGCAACATCTGAAAAATCAAAAGCATATCCCAAAGATGAAAACTATTTTATAGCCCTTCTCTTTTTGCAAACCGCGTAAATGGTCTTGATAAATTTTATTCATAATCAACAACAGAAAAACATGGAAACGACAACCATTTGTGAGTTGAGTGCGGCTTTACTTAATAACTTTTAGTTCAAGCTTTTAAGTGAAGAATTTTTTACTTCAAATTGATAAATGTGCAAAAAACAGTATTTTTAGCTTTAGTAAATGTTGATAGTATGAAACAATAATCACAATAGCCTTTAATTCAAAATTTTGTTTAGGATTAAAGTCTATTGTGATTATTCATGCAATAAAATGCATCATAATTTTAAAAATGATCACTAACTTATTTTTCAATAAACTGGAAATACCAAGGATCCGGAAAAATCTTCAGATTTCGACTAACACCCAAGAATAGTTGTGTACGACTGAACTAAAGCCCAATTTGAAAATTATTGACGCATTTAGTATCTGTAAGCATATCAGAGATTAATTTATCTTGAAACAAGACACCATTTTAATTACTAAGAGATGCCTCAGTAATAATAATATATTAATATTAGACTTTTTTCTTTCTTTCAGTGGTTCAGAACTAATCTCTAAGTTGCCGTACACGTATTTAAGGTTTTAAAATTTAAATCAATGCTCGAAAAAAAATGCATAGGTTGAGAATCTTACCTGCTGCTGAAAGCTAAGGCCAGTTGGTCAATGGCATCAAAAAAATTTGAAGGATCGGATTTTTCATCTTCGTAGTTGTAGCCTGAAAACGAAAAAAAAAAAAGAAAGATTAGCAATAAATTTTCATTCACTAAACATAAATAATAACAATAATTTAAAAAATGTATTCATGTTTCTCAAGCATTGAATTATATATTGCCCATTACCAATTACCAAATTTAAAAGCAAGAAATGATTCTTCCTTGCAAACTCGAATTTCCCACAATTTTTGGTATCTGAACTGATGTCCTTGGTAATACACTGTGTACAATATTGATTGCACCCTTCAATAATCCTGAAGTTTTTGTTTGAAGCAATTTTTGAAAAAGTTGAAAAAGTTCTTCCTCCATTCCGATATTCTATGCAGTATTATTAATAACTGAAATTTTGTGATGTTGGGAAGTACAAAGGTTGAGTTTTTAAGCATTTAGACCAGTGGTTGGAAGTAGCGACGCTACTATAGTAGCTACATTTTTTTAGTAGTTAATTTTACGTCAAAATATTTGTAAAAAATATTTCATATAATTTGAACAACCGGCAACCAGTTCCGACTTCCGTTTGAATATGTAAGCCAGAACTTGTAATGCTAGGCCAAATTTTTTTTTTTTTTTTTAGAATTTCGAAATTTCTGTTGATAAACGTTGGCCACATGCACCACAAAAACATTTAGGTATATTGGCCTAAAATTTATAAATTTTACTTCAAGAAATTGATATTTTGTGCGATACATATTTTTTTAAATGTAAGATAAATTTTACGAAATTATCAAGTTGAAAAATATAAACAGTAGAAAAAGTAATTCACGTGTTAAATAGAATTTTTGGTGTCCTGCAGTATTTAAATATCGCACATAGTGCTCGAAGAAATTGATTTTTCCACGGTTAAGTTAAATTTTTTATTTTAAATACTATATCATTTTTTTTAAATTTTTCATTTGCAAATATTGATCTGAAAATGTGTTTGCTAGTAATTTTTGACCTTGATATTTTAATTAAATTTAAAGATAAATGTAAAAAAGTGAATTTTTTTTGACGAAAATTATAAATTTTAGGTCAAGTGAGGGATATCTAAACATTTTTAAATTTGAATAAATGTTTTTGTAGTACATGTGGGGTATAGGGCCAACGTTTTATCAACAGAAATTTCGAGTTTCTAAAAAAAATTTTTTTTTGAGCAATCACGATTGCTTATTGTTCTCACTTGAGTGTTTTGAGGTCCTATCATTTTATTTTCCCACCAGCACTCTCTGCAGCATCAGCGTCGACCGGCCGCCTCACGATGCTGCTCCACTAGCGAAAGTCATCTCCAGGTTGCGTCAATATCCTACACTTACACGCATACATACACGCACGTACACACACACACAAACACATACACGCACACGCATACATACAGACACCTACACACAACTACCCACACTCATGCCGGCACACAGACACAAACACATATGCCTACACACACATACACATACACGCACACGCATACATACAGACACCTACACACAACTACCCACACTCATGCCGGCACACAGACACAAACACATATGCCTACACACACATACACATTCCGCCCCACACACACAAATACTCATACACACAACTACCCACACACTCATTCCTGCACACAGATATAAACACACACATACACATACCCCCCTGCGCACAAACACACATACTCCTCCCCCCACGCACATAAACACACACACCTACATACACAAACACTCGTGATTGCGAAAAACATAATTTAAATTCAAAATGACAAAATTCAAATTATTATTTTTTTTTATTGTACCTAGCATACAAGTGCTGGTTTACACTTTCAGACGCAAATCGGCACATGTTCAAATTATATGAAACTTTCTTTCACAATTGCATTGACATACGAGGAAAAATATAAGAGGGTATGCGACTTGAAAAATTAACTTCTATTTTTAGTGGGACACGCTAGTATGTATGCTAGTTATTTACTTATTTTTTGAAAAGTAGCGAAGTAGCGACTACATTTCAAAAGTAGTTTGTAGTTGCTACATTAAAAAAAAAGTAGTAATAGTTAACTACTTTTGTAGCAAAGTAGTTGTAGTTCTGTAGTTCGCTACAAAAAAATGTAGTTTTTCCAACCACTAATTAAGACATTTTATTTCTTTAGTATTTAAGTTTCACTTCATTTATTACAAATACTACCGATTTTGTATTTTTTGATAACTCAGCAGTAACCTCGTTAATTTCAATTCTTTCAATGTACGACTACTTAATGACTAGAATCAGAGTTAGTACAGTTGTGTTACGCATTATCAACGTGTACTGGAAAGAATCTGCTTAAAGTTCTTTCGAACACAGCTTAACAAATTGAAATATAAAATACATGTTCAAAAATTTTTAAAACACTGTTTAGCAATATGCTTAGACAAGTACAATTAAATAGATTTTGTTTCACCAGAAATTTAAGTCTATTTGCTGACTTACATTCAATCGACTTCTTTTGAATCTGAAACCTGCAAATGTAATGACATAAGCCATTGCTCCTGTTTTCTGATGATAAAGCTACCCATTAATTATTTTACATTTTTTATGAATAACTCACGTTTCTTAAATAATTAATGCTTTTTGAATAATCCTCATTCATATAATAGCGAATGATCGCGTAACGATGACGTCATCAACAGTGAAAACTCGTGCCACGGCATAATAATTTGATAATAATTTTTAGTAATATTTGACACGCAGGGAAATGCTTTATTTTGACAGGGATGAACTGAATCCGGTAACTTGACTGTTTTACTGGTAATACTGTCATTTTAGGATAATGAAGAAACGACAAAATGGTCAACAATGAACGCTATCTACTGAACTTTAGGGTTAATCCACTGGAGTTAGGGTTACCGTTTCAACTATCAAAATATCACCAAATGCCTATCAGTAAGAAAATTTTTGCACTCTTTCATTTTTGCTATGTTCATTTTGCATTTTGCAATGTACATACATAATCACTAATAAGTTGTCCACCAACCTAAACCACATTTCAGGTGAGAATGACAGTAGCATAAGCCAGGTTTCCATGCTGTTAATTGAACCAGCAGCCCCAATGTTCTGCTAGGAGGAGCATATCACTCACGGATGTCAGCCTTTGCAGCTATTTGATTTTCTTTCAAAGCCCATCGTAAATGCAAAATGACTGTTTTAAGTCATTTAAAGTTACCCAAAACAAGTTACAATTAACTTTTTAATGCAAAATAATAGAATAATAATTTAAAAAACTAAAAAAACACGCTTTCGTAGCAAAATGAACTAATAAGAGAAAAATAATCTTTGGATGATAGTAGTTGACCAATCACTTAATTTTAATGTAATACAAAAAACTGTGGGGTGCTGTCTATTTACATTTTTGCTTGGACAACAAATGGAGGAAATTCGAGACAACTGATAAGAAGCCCCCCACGCTTTTTTGTATTACATTAAAATTAAGTGATTGGTCAACTACTATCATCCAAAGATTATTTTTCTCTTTTTAGTTCATTTTGCTACGAAAGCGTGTTTTTTTAGTTTTTTAAATTATTATTTTATTTTCTTCTTTTTAGTTTAACTTGTTTTGCGAAAAAATATTCATTTCAACATTGTTCAAAATCTTTTATATTCATGAATTTTCCCAAAAAACGCGACTAAAGGTGTCGGGTGGCATTCGAAACGTGATCCCTCGAACTTCAAAAAGAGCAACTGTACCCCTTAAAATGTAATAGCCGAGTCTAAAAATATTCAACTTCGCTGATAAATTGCCTGTGGAGTAATTGTCTAATCAAGCTAATCCATCTCAATCATCGATGTTTGTGTGCGGAAATCATATCTACTGTTTGACCACGGATTGTATGTAATTTGGCGATCTGCCAAGTAAAGACGATTCCATCTGAACGAATCTAGCAGGGAAGAAGGGAAAATAACGATGGGATTTTGATGCACGCGTTTCATAATTTCACTAGTGCCTTATTCATCTATTGCATTCTGATAAATAAAATAAGGAGAAATAAAAATAGTTATCATGGAAACAACAAAAAGAAAATAAAATATCTTCATTTCGTTCAGGAACATGAATGCAAAATGGTAAGCTCAAAACTTTGTTGTGAATAAATAAATCAATTAATTTTTGCCATGAGAATATAGATCGAATATACTTTAGATTTAAAAAATTTTGCTGAGAGCAAATTTTCATTTTTACAAAACTAAGACTAAATAATAGAGAGGCAAAAGTGCATATCTGAAACAAACCAACGAACAGCCCTATAAACTAATAGATACGTCCATTTCCGCCTATAAACCGGAGGTTAGTTTTCCATGTAATCGATGGTCAGACAGTACATTACTTTGAAAATTTGAGATACATTTGAATAAAAGTTTGTTCAACAATGCTCTGATCAGCAATGAATTTCCAGTTGAAGGGTCACCTAAATTTTCGCTTGAAATTATTTAAAAACAATTATATTTCATGTTCTAATTACCTTGGAATATTGGAATAAATTTCGTCTGAAGCAGAAAAATTAAAGGTTTTTGTAGATATTTTAAAATAATTTTTGCGAGCATTTTTAATGTATTTTTTAAAATTTTTCCTTTTTCACATTATTGGATTTACGCCAAAATATTGATTAAAATTGGAGGAAACTAACAATTAAAAGAGTTAATTAATTAATTTGATTATAGAATATTGCATTGTCATTGGGTCTGAGCGTGCCAAATTTCAAAAGAATCCGATCGCAGAAAGTGGGCGAAATTTGAGCTGCAAGATTCCGTTACAAGATACATACATACATACATACATACATACAGGTGAAGCTAATAAAAGCGTTTTAAAAACAAAAATCTTCATGTTTAAACCCAAATTCCTCTCTTAAAGCAAAAACTGATGGTCCTGATTTTTTCACAGAGGTATTCACAAAACCTTTCATTACACGAAATTAGGTTAGGGTAACTCACGCCACTTTCATTCTAACCACAACATATTTAAAAAAAAAAAAAAAAAAAAAAAAAAAAAAAAAAAAAACGTATGCAGACACACATATGACGTTTTATATAGTAAACTCTAATCTAAACATGCACGCAAAAACCGTTATGAAAATGATATTTAACTTAAGAAGGGGGGGGGGGGGGATAAGAGAAGATAATACAAGTACAAACTTGTACAAACGCAATGTCAAAATTCAAATCTTGAGGATGCTTTTAGTTCCTCAAAACCATGTGATGCTTCGCAATTTTTGCAATGACGTTCCCACTCTTAAAAGCACTTTTATTTCCCTCCTTGATTTTTGAGGTATTTTTTCCTGGTACCGAATAGCTAACGCCTTTCTGCTTACCCCCCCCCCCCCCATTTTAAACAGTTATAAAACTATCAATGCTTTCAAAATCTTAGCTGAAGTTTTGTGTCCTACTGATAAAAGACCAAAACCTATTGATACTGATAGATATTTTTTGTCCCCGTTGTGACTTTGACTTCTACTAACATGAGATGGTAAAGCGCAGTATCTGCAGAAATAGGCTTTTCAGATATTTGTGGAAATACGTTTTGGAGTCCATACTAACTGTAGGGAAATGTTGGAATCTAAAGTATTTTTTAGTGCTTTATTTTCTTCGGGAAATAACTAAGCAAAGTTGTACAATAAATGACAAAAAAAAAAAAAAAGAAAGAAAGAAAAAAAAAATGCAGATGCTGCGCTTTACCATCCCACGGTCGCCTACTTATCTTCTTGTTTAAAAATATATTTCTCTACTGCTAAAATGAAAATAAAAATACATTTAAAACTTGCTCTTTTCTAGCATTTATTTTCTGTAAAGAGCTCTTTTCAGTTTAGTTCATTCTTCGGGGGAAAAAACAACTTTTAGTAAAAATATCTTAATTTCTCCGCTGTTAAAAGTTATAATGTGTGTTATACCTACAACAGTTTTGATTGTTGATTTGAATTCATATAACCGAGGGTAGATCGACCAGTGAGTGAACACCACCCAGTGAATGAACAGCGCGTCATTTTTTTTTTTTTTAAACAAGCTTCCAAAATTATTTTTCTGAATAAATTCTCTACAAAAGCTTTCTTTATTGATATTTTAAGCTAGCTGACACCTGATTAGTTACTTTGGATACGCATTTTTTTCCTGGAAAAAATTTGAAATTTTTACTGCCGTGAATCGTTCTTTCTCTCTTTCAAAATAATAAGGCTGATTTCGTGCTAGCAATTATTTTGATACATTTTATTTTTATCGATAAATTTTATTTTTTAACTCTACGAAAGAAAAATTAAGTATACATATTTAGGCTATGGATTTAAATTGTTTCAGTCAATGCAGAATGCGTAGATTTTCAGGTTGAGAGGTGTTCAGTCACTGGGTACGAAAAATTGCGAAAACCCAGTGAATGAACAATGGCAAAATTTCTTTTGATTTAAAAAGAAATTTGAAGTTTCTTTGAGATATTTTCATTTTCGTACTTTTTTGTAATGCAGATAGTCTTATATGCTTATTTATTTATGTATTTCATTATATATTTTATAATTTCTTTATTTTTGTCTCTGTAAACAATGCACTTTTTACTGAGTTTTATCTTTTATCTATCTATATCTCTATCTGTATATTAACCTACCTACCTACATCTATCTTTCTATATCTTTATCTCTCTTGATAGATAGACAGGTAGATCTAGAGATAGAAAAATAGAAATATATATACAAAGAGAGAGAATAGGTAGGTAGATAGATAGATCGATAGATTTATTGATAAATAAATAGATAGGTAGTGGTTAATAGATAGATAGGTAGATAGAGAGACTAATATAGAGATAGATAGCTAGGTAGAGAGACTGATATAGAGATAGATAGTAGGTAGATATATAGACAGGTAAAAAAGCAGGTAGATAGATAGATAAATAGATTGATTAGGATAATAGATTGGTAGATATTTAGATGTACAGACAGATAAATAGGTAGATAGTTAGGTAGATAGATAGATAGATAGATAAGTAGATAGATATATAGATAAGTAGAAAGATAGATAAATAAGTAGATAGATAGATAGATAAGTAGCTAGATAAATAAATAAGTAGTTAGATGGATAGAAAAATAGGTAAGTACATTGATAAATAGGTAAATAGACATAGAGATAGTAGATAGATAAGTAGATAGATAGATAGAAAAATAGATAGAAAGGTATATTGATAGATGGGTATAGATATAAAAAGATAGATATAGATAGATAGATAGATATAGATAGTTATATAAATAGATAGATAGATAAATAGATATAGATAGTCATATAGATAGATAGATAGATCTCAAAGAAACTTAGTTTCTTTTTGAATCAAAATTTATCATGTTCATTCACTGGACCAATTTGTGTTCATTTACTGGTTCGAGGTGTTCATTCACTGGGTCGTTGTGCCATTTTTTCTTTAAACACCTAAAAAAGTCGGAAGCGGTACCATTTAAGTTCCCGTGATTTTTTTAGAGATATTTATATATCTATAAATGTTTTAGCTATCACGATCTGTATAGTATGGAATTTAAAATTACTAGGATTTTTAAAAAATGAAATTGTGCTTAACTGTTCATTCACTGGTCGGTCTACCCTAAATACAAAAAAAAAAAGGATTCGGAAAAATTTATATTTTTGGCAACAGTATGGCAGAAAAGTGAGGTTGTTAACTGGTTATATTGCGCTTTAGGACTTCAATTCAGAAAACACCGAAGGAGAGTCCGAGATCATCTCCAATTTTTGCCCCACTTCCAAAACTAGAAACTGCATTTGCAGAAAGCCAAAGAAAATGAATACAAGTCAAGTGACCGGTATGCGTGTAGGGGAATGTGGGGCAAAGTGAAATAGTTATTTATATTTGATAATGAGGTTTACATTTTTCTAAATGAATAAATCAAAACATGCCTAATATTAAATAATAAATACTGTACTGAACAATAGTAGATCTGAATTTATATTTTAAATTTGAATTTAATTTTTTTGTGAAGTTTTCTAATAACAAGTTATTTTTTATTAACTACAAAATATTATCACGTGTGTATACATTTTTGAAAATGACTTGTATGTACCTTGGTCTTGATAGGTATCTATTTTCTTGTTGTAATCAACTATGTGTTTAATTAAAGAGTTAAAATATTGAAATATAGATGGCGCTACAAACTACGTAAATATTTTGCAATTTCGCTATGTCCCAATATTTCTGCTTTACCCTAGATTCCCCCTACTGTGAGATCCAGTTTATTTTGAATGAAATAAGAAATAATACAACTATGGAAACAAATTCAACGGATATTGTAAGGGTGAAAACTAAATCTCTCACCTTTCACTTGTTGGATCAGCGTTCCAGCAGTCATGAGCAGCTCCGTAGATTGTATTGGAGGATATTTTTCCAGGATGCTACGCAAAATGCGTAGTACCTCCCCCAGGCGCTCGTGGGCGGCAACACGCATCGTCTCAGTTTTGTCTGAAATATGAAGAAATTCAGTCAGAAAACGAGGTGTAGAGTTTCACCAAGAATCCACTACAATTCCAATTATGCGTCATCCACGTGACCAACAGTGTGACAGATAACCGAAAGACAGTTCAAGACTGCTACTAAAATCAGTTTTGCGTTTATTAGTTTATAAATAAAAATAATTCAGCACTTTTTATACTTTTTGCGATGAAAAGCATGAAAGTTCATATACAAAATCAATTTATGCGATGGCTTTTATAGGATAAGTACTTTAGCAGTACCGATTTTCTTCCAAATTATATCAATCTATCATAACTGCTTTCATATATAACTTCCATTTTCCTTTCCAACATCCTTTTTACTCATCTCCGAATGAATGTTGAGTGGTTTTTTCGATCCTACCGCACGTCATTTATGCCTAAGACGCTCGAAATATTCATTTTGACCATCTCCGAGTGAATTACCACGAGTTTTCTCGTGACGTCTGCATGTGCGTATGTATGTACGTATGTACGTATCTCGCACAGCTCAAAAACGGTAAGTCATAGAAAGTTGAAATTTGGTACGTAGACTCCTAGTGGGGTTCAGTTGTGCACCTCCCCTTTTGGTTGTACATATTCGGATGTTCAAAAAGAAGTCTTTTACATCCTTTTAGGGGAAAATCACTGCCAATGTCAATGCAAACTCAAGCGATGCGATGTTATAATTTGGCGATATATCGCCAAGCTTTTGGTCGCCATGTTTTGTCACCAACTTGAAGATATATTGGTGACAAATTTGGCGAAAAAAACATTTGAATTTGGTTTCAATTTGGCTATTGGCGATATTTAGAGAGTTATCCATTGAATCACGTTAAAACTGTCGATATTGGGAAAATGTATCTCTGCAAAGTGCTTTTTTGCATCGGTTCGTGGCAAACAAGGGGTCTAAATAATTAAAGTGTTTCCTTGCTTACTCAGAGGCACTATTATCATTAAATTGGTGTAAAAGGAAGTCATATGATGCACACATCATCTCGTTTTTTCATCGAAAACCAAATAAGCAATCTTGTAAAATGAAGCTAACAAACAATAGATTATAAAAGCGCAAAAAAAAAGAAGAAAAAAAGTGTTAGATTAGCTTTTTTTAATACAGAATAGAGCTACCTCATTTAGAATTAACAAATGGAGAAAACTAAAGAAATAACAAATGCAATTCTATATTGGTCGAAATGGGCAGTAACTTTTATATAAGTATGAATGATTTTCGGAGCCAAATTCAAGTTTTACAAGTTTTTCAAGAATAGTAACAACGTTGAAAATGCACGAATTTGAATCTAGTTGTAGATGCAGAGATCATGAGCTTATGAAGCTGAAGATTTTGTAGGATGACTTTACATTCATTAAACTCTCATTTTGACGGCAGCAGGATATTGCTCGAAGAGTTTCGCCCGTTTTTTTTAAAGAAGTTTCTCAGGAATTGAACAAATGATGACAGCACAATAAAAGGCAAGGGCCAAAGATTTCTGAAATTTTGAAGCTATGCTTCTTATGGGTCGTTGATGACCGGAGTAAACTGAAAAGCAGGAAAAAAAATCATAGAAATGCTTTCTTCTTGCTACCTTTGGCACGCATGCGCAGAGCCTTTGGTCAGATAAAATAGTTTAACAATTCATTTGTGCCAAAGTGTCCGTGGCCCCATCGTTACTGCTCGTTAACTGAACGATTGAGGGTCCAAACCCATTTGGGAAAATTATTTGTTTTTTAATATTTGAAGAAAAAAAAAGAAATTTGTAGTTGCGGGCCTGGAAGACAGAAGCTCTGCTTTGATTGAATAACATAATCTTATCATGTTGAAGTTGATAATGCCGAATCGATAAATTTAACTGCATTAACTGACACTCAATTCGATTTGACTGTCAGTAACTTTTTTAAAAATATTGAATAACATAAGCGTCTAATGTTGCAATTGATAATGATGAACTGATGAATAGACACTTATTCCCTTTGCTGTTTCAAAATATCTTCAGCATTATAAGTTTATGCTATTCCATAAAAGAATATCTTTTGTCTGTCTGTCCCTTGACTGCTATCCCCCACTCCCCCCGAACATTTTTAACTCAACGAAACTGAACAACCGTTAATATGAGCTCCTCCTTTACCTCTTTCCGGGTGGAAGATCCTCCTGAGCTTCCCCAGCGCCTCCTTGAAACTCCTGACGTCATGTGTGAGGACGATGATGTCCTCCTGCTCCACGACATGGCTCTCCGCGGACCCTTCGCTGCTCACGGAGTTGACGGACAGCGAGCGCGCTGCGCTGGCGCTGCGGCTTTGCTGGGGCGGATCCGGCGCCCCCTCCATGCGGGCGCTGACCCTGCGGACCGTGTACGCCTCCTCAGACGGACAGCTCTGAAAGTAGGGAGGTGAACGTGGTCAGAAGGGATGTCTTTTAATGAGTAAGTAAACGAAGTAAATAAATAAAGATGAAATTCAAATGAAGGGCAATGGAAATAAGCAAGTAAATGAAATTGTAAAATGAAAGTCTAATGAAATGAAAAATAATTGATGAAAGGTGGAAAAAAGGGAATTAATTAAATTGATAAAATTAAATAAATAAATAAATAAATTCACACGTTGTTGTTTTTTGTTACTAATACCACTTGGATAACCGAGCTCGAGTTGTTATTGAAATCCACATATAACGCAAATTAGAACCTTGCAAATATTAATTATTGTTATCCATAAATATTAACTAGTTTATGTATCCATAATAAACAAAACTATATTGAAAAAATGAAATTAAGATATGAATAAGGAAATTTGAACAAACTAAAATAAAAACAATAAATTAGTAAAAGGATGAAATAAATGAATCCGTAAATAAATAACACGAAAGTATACTCAAGAAGCAAAATTAAAGGGGAAAAAACCGATAAATTCAAATACAACAAATGAATGAAACAAAAATTTAAGAAATAATGTAAAATAAAATAATAATAACAAAAATAAAACTAAATGAAAAAAAAAATCCAGCCCTTGACATTCATTTGAATGTTGACGTCTTGAATTCAAATTATATTTTTCGCCACCACGAATTGCGGTAAGACCCTATTCGTTAGGTTTCTTGTTTCTAAAAAGGGAATAAAAATGTGGAATAAATTCGCACCGGTCATTATTATGACTGGTGATTTTTTAGATTAGGTAAAACGACGCATAATGAACGCAACACTGACGATTTGTAACCATTACGACGAAAATCAGTCTCTTTAAATAAATAGTTAAACAACGAGCTAGACTCATTCTCGTTGTCTTGGTAATCTGAAAAGTCAAAGGAATCATCAAAAACGGCCAAACGAGGATAAATTTCAATTCGTCAATGATGAATAAATGAATAAAATCAGTGTAAAATATTTGAATTAACCAATAAATAAACACACATAAAAAAAGCTTCTTTTTTAGATTATACTGTGAATGAGGTGGAAATTCTCTTAAAACGAAATGATTTATAATGGGTCAGCTTTAGCTTGTAATGTTCTAGCTACAATGTATTTTTTATGATGTACATATCGTCGCCTCAGAGCAACCGTAAGACATCTAATCTCAGAAACAAAAATAAGATATCCTACTGTTGTTCTGAGGCGACGATATAAGGAATTAATGTCAAGGTAAAAGTGTTATATGTTTCTTTTCACTCTGCACTTTTGATCTTTCTAAAAATTAGTGAGCATTACATTTTAGTAGCAACCTCGATAATTAGCGCATCATTGGAAAGTCAATTGGAGAACTGAGTAACTAAGGTTCGGTCTCCAAATTTTGACCTTTCTTTGCATAGTGGCTGTTAAACCTTTTTGCATCTTCTTTCAAAACAATGCCCCCCCCCATATTGTTTCCCCAACACCCCACCCTCAGTCTAAATCCGGCATTCATTGAAAGTGCCTTGTCGCCTGTTTTGGAAATCATATATCTGACTGACATTGGTGCATTTCTAACAGTTAATTCAACAATCTGCGAACTTTTATTGAAAAAATATGAATTTCAACACGTTTTCCGCTGACCAACAAACACGTTTTCGCCCCCAAAATAAAGCGCTAGTCCTTAATGATTTCCTCTCCAGCATCGTTAAAATGGCGAAAATCCGTTTGCAAAACCAACTAATGTCCGCAGCCCGCTGGTCAGAAACAACAGCAGAATCTCTTTCACATCCTGCAACCATTCATAAGTATCACAAACTGAAAGAAAACCACAATAAATGGAAAGAGCAAAGATCGCCGTTTCATTTTCCATTTCGCCTTGATGGAAGAGAGGGGAAATAAAACGTCCCTGACGAGCGCAAGCAGGAAGAAGTAGAAGTTGTCGGCCGAACGTTACGCCAAGCGAAAATCCGTTATTAGAGTCGAAGTAGAAGTTTCTGTTTGAAAGATAAATAGAAAGACTGCGTACCTGGTGTCACGTTTTGTAGTTTGTTTTGATTTTTCACACATTATCGCCGTTTTGACAGACGATCAAAAACTCACGTTTTGTTCGTCCTTGAAGCTTGCTTTGTAAAAGGGAAAGCTTTGTGCTGTATTCTATATGTTAATGACGTTAAGTACGTAAAAAGGTCGAAGATGTTTTATGCATTTGGAATAATGTTATTTTAATCTTTCCTAAAAGATAAAATCCCTTAAAAACCAGAACATTAACTTGAAAGCGTTGAAAACACTAAACGTTCTTTAATTACTGAGTTAAAAAAATGCTTAAAATGTGATAATTGTTTTGCAACGCATCTGGAAAAATAACGCATCCCAATAATTTCACGCGTTATAAATTTTGATGAACAATAATCACCTGCAACTTAATACCTTGGAGCATAATATATTTCCTTTAGTGATTAGAAAAGAGTAGTTTTAATAATCCTTATTAGTATATAAGCTACCACAGGCAATAGCCTTAAAACCAAGGGCCTGGGGCGACATTTAAAAATTCGAAAAATTTAATTTTTTTACTTTTATTAGAGCTTAATTTGCACTGAGGCTCAAGGGAGTTCCTCAGCTAACTTTCAAATTTAACCTTTGCTGACTTTTAACTTTTAGGTGAGTTTTTACGAATTACATGCAGGGACCGATTTAAATATTGGAGAACACAAGAATTTCTTGGGTCTTCTGTAAGTCAAACCTTACAAACATAAACATTCACGGGTAATCAGGAGTGACGAATTGCTAGGAGGGCTGCTGTGCTCAACTACTCGACCAAACTAATCTTTGGGTACAGAGCTTCTTACACCTCTAGTAAACAGAAAAATTGGGAAGTGAAAAAGAGAAAATCTTGATTTTCTTCCTTTTCCTTAATTTATAGACTAGAACTATAACAATTTTAGTCATTTATGTGTATAATATGCAGGACCCGATTAAGGTGTTGGGGAACGAAAGACCAAATACTTTTTCGGGCTTTCTCTAGTCAAACCTTAGAGCAGGAATTAGTAAATGAAGGTAGCAAGTCTAATCATTGGCTAAGCAAAAGCTGATGCAAAGACGCAAAGTCATGTGACTCAAAAACAACGAATGGTTCACGTGTTTAGCGTGAAACTAATGAAATAAACTTGATTTCTTCCAATGATTTGCTTTAAAATCTATCAAGTGGCTTGGGATCTTTGCTTCACGAATGTACTCCCTCCATTTTATCTCTTCTCAGTGAAACAAAACTTACAAGCATAAACATTCACGGGCAGCCTGTGGAGTGACGAATTGCCAGGGGTGTTGCTTTGCTCAACTACTCTACCAAATTAATCAAATACTCTACCAAATTATAATTATTTGCAAAGAAAGAAGAACGAATAGTTTTTGAAGAATTTAATATACTTGAACAATTATATTTCTGAAACGTAATGGAATTAATTGTAAAAAAACAAAGCAATATCAAAATGGCGAATGATTCATTATTTTTGAATTCATCACAAGATATAGATAAAATCATGTTTCGCAATACAAGCTTACAGTAATTTCTATTGATGTTTAGATAATTATTTGCAAAGAAAGAAAAAAAAAAACTAGTTTTTGAAGATTTTAAAGTTTTTGAACATTTTAATTTATGAAACTTAATAGAAACAATAGTGAAAATAAAGAAACAATAGTGAAATTACAACTAGTTCATTCTTTTGAAACACAATGTAAGCAAAGGATAAAGTTTTATTTGCTCTGAAAATTTAAAGGGATTGCTATAAATGTTTTAATTATGATTTGCAAAGAAAGAAAAAAAAATATTATTTGAGGATTTTAAAGGCAGAGTTTCCTACACCTTTAGTAAGCAGAAAAATAAAATGATTAAGAGCAAATCTTAATCGCCTTCCTTTTTCATGATTGATAGACTAGAATTAAAACAATTTTAGTCATTGAGGAGTCCCTAAAAATTGGGGGCCTATAAAATGAAATTCAGGCTACTTAAGAATGCAAGAAAGTTTTGAAGGATACAGGACTTCAGCACTTATTTTACTAGAAACTAAATCTTGATTTTCACTACGACGTTTTTTGTAAACACTGTTTGGCAAAAATGTTTTGTTTTTCTTTTGAAAATTTAAGCATGCTACAACTTTTGCAAACCGTGACAAAAAGCTTCTCGCCCGGAAAAAATACGTCTGTGATAGAAATTGCTTCTTCAGCATTATGCGAAGAAGTTAAAGAGATTAAAAAGTACTAAAAATTGCCACGAGACAGTCAACAAAACATTGAAGTGATGATTAACGCTTCCCGAAAGCAAGCCGTAAAGAAAAGTATGAAAAATTACCTATCTTGGCAGCGGCATAATCCCTGCAAAGAGGAACAGAAGGGAAAAAAATATCGTTGGATAAACATCAGGTAGAGAAAATAATAAATGTAAAAAAGAGATGAAAAAGTCTGTGGTGTCCGTGACCTACATAAATGATGCCGCATCAGCGTTCTTCTTCTCAGAAGTAATGTTCCGTGTTTCACACCGAACGTACCGCTGCCAACAGATGAAGAGTAATACCAGAAAAAGAGAGCGTGGTATTAGGAAAGAACAGCTAATACTTTCATAATCAAACAGATGTGGAGGTCACAAACCTACAAAATCACAACAGAATTTATAATTTGCGCTAAGAGCCTACATTTTGTTTTGGCAGTGAGAAGATCAGTAGGGTAACTAGGGGGGGGGGGGGGTTGACAGGAGTGGCTCTCGCCAGGGGAGCAGCAGCCGGGGGGGGGGGGGGCATTTCGACTGATTAAAAAAAAGAATATTTTTTTGGTTATAGAATTTGAAAAATGATTTAAAAAAATTAAAAAAAAAAAAAAAAAACTCGCAAAAAAAAATGCTAGAGGGGGTACATATAATCTACTGAGAAGGAAAATTGGACATCATTGAAAACAATCCTAAAAAAGAAAATAAGAAAAAAAAATACAATGCTGCCCCCTATTTGTCGAATCAATTAAACAAAATGTTCAAAAAATTTTTTTTTGGGAGGTCACAATGACCTCCGATGACTTTCCACGTGGGAGTTACCCCCTGATGGGGGCGCAATTTCCTTAGTTCACCGGGGGCACTAGACCCCATAGTTACGCTACTGGAAAAGATTAAATTTACCAAATAAAACTCAGAATTGTATCAAATGATGGAGAAAAAAATATATACGTGAGAGAATACAAACTTACATCTGATGAGAGGGAGACAACAAACATCATTGAAAAAACAACAATAAACATAATTTCTAGTCTACCTTTTTTGCAACATAATTTCAAACTTACCATTTTGCTTTCACATTTCTGGACGAAATAAAAACATTTTCTTTTCTTTTTGATGTTTCCAGAGAAATTCTTTTCGTTACCTTCATTTTATTTTAGAGTAGTGGTACCAGCACGGCTTTGCCCGCAGTAGAAAAATTAAAAGGTCATTTGGTTCGCCTGTATATTTACAAATAATTTATGATGAATTTCTCGCCAATTTGCTACGTTCATTTGCTTGCCCATGTTATGGTTTCACATTATGATAATTTGGTAATTTACTCGTCCACGTTGTGATAATTTGCGCGGTAAAATTTTCTTAAAATAGGAATATGAAAAGAACAAAATCGAATTTTCGAAAAATCGCTTCGAGGTGCACACTCCCATGCTATAAACTAATTCTGTGCCAAATTTCATGACAATCGGCCGAACGGTCTAGGCGATATGCGCGTCACAGAGATCCAGACATCTAGACAGAGAGATATCCAGACAGACTTTCAGCTTTATTATTAGTAAAGAAAGTGCAATAAATTAGTAAAACATTTGTGATATTACAAAACGCGTGCAACAAAATCCCATTGCTATTTTACCTTTTCTCCTGATAGATTCATTCAGATGGAATCATCTAACTTAGCTGATTGCCAAGTTCCATATTTTTTTAATATTTTTTTTTGGTCAGACTAAATTAAATAAAAAAAGGTTATGAAAGTCACAAGAATGAAAGAGCTGGCAATACAGATGGTATGAAAAACTAAAGTAGAAACTGGTTGTCCAGGAAACCAAACGGGCGACGAAAATTAAGGATTACATACAGAGCGATGAGTGCTAAAAGTTTATGAAACGTTGAGATAGATGTTGAACAATATATGTGTATCAATCAACAATATTGTTGATTGATATTGAACAACCATAAAGTTTGCATCGGCACCAGAGATGTTTCTTTTTAAGTTGAAAATATTTGATTCATGCTCGTTGAAGAGAACTAAATTGAAGTAGTTTTGTTACTTCAATTTAGTTCCCTCGTTGGCGGCCCTTATTCGTTATAGTTTTGCATTAGTTGAGTTTTCAAATCAGAATTACTTACTTTTTTGTTTTTGAAATCGTGCGTTGTTGATCACGTGTTTTTTCCGCACGTAGTTTAAAGTTAATTACCGCAGTTGGAACATTTTTCTAACAAGAAAATCTGTCACATGTTTGATTAATTTTTATGTATTTTGTTTGTTGTATGTTATGTAGTTTCACAAAAAGTATCCAAGTTTTGTATTAAAGAAAGATAGATGAATTAATATAAATGAAGAGGACACATAATACTATTAAGCAAATACGAACTTAAACAACAAAAATTCTCTCTTAGACTAAAAGACAAGTTGAGTCCCGAATAAGGAAATCGACAGTAACTCGGTAATCACACACGTACAAAAAAAAAAAAAAAAAAAGCTATAAAAAAATTGCATTGAATACTAATGGAAACAATACTACAATTAAATCACTATTTAAATATTAATTGCGATGACTTGTTCCAAAATTGAAATGACTTAATTATCTTAATATATAAAAATCTTCTGTGCGAACGTTTTTCACCATAAGGCTTTTAAACGGCTGGACCGATTGTGATCAAATTTTTTGTGTGTAATTAAGTTGTGGCAAGCATGGTTTCGAAGCGTGATGGATCGAATCGGAAAAGTTTTTGTTAATTAATTAATCATACATTGGATGGTTATATCTTCCTAATGGTTAATATTTATTTTAACCTATTGTTGAGAGAGAACTGAAATAAATGTTTAATCCATTGCCAAAAGACGATGAGAAAGCCAGCTCTGCTTTTTGTAATGAAATTTCCTACTGTTAACTGTCAATTGAAGTAGATAAAACGTAGAGAGAGAGTGAAACTTTCATTTCTCTCTCTTGAAAGCAACGATTTTAGGTCTCGTGATAAATTTTAAAGTAAAGTACTGGAAGGTTCACTGAAAACGTGTGTTCTGTCATCGTAGTAAACCATGTGACCGGATTGGTGCTTTAGGTTTTCCTAACAAAGTTATCAGAAAGTACCGTACCTAGCAGCATTTGTTCCTCGGCTGAAATCCATCTGAGTTTTAGTAACAAGGTCAAAAATACTTTAAGGATTATCAAACTAATCAGTACATTATTATAGGAAAAGATGATGACATTTAAAGATGAAACAAATTTTATTTTCGTCCAGATAAATTACAATAGGGTAGTTCTGTACACAAAAGATCAGTGCAGTGGAAGATCTTTATCTTTGGTGGAAAAAACAAATTTGGCAATATATGAAGTTAAAAAAGTTTTCGTTCAAAAGATCGGACCGCCAATCGGTCGGAGTTGACTTCGCTCACTGATCGGCTGGATTACAATAACGTGGTAGCTTGGCGACTTTGGTTATAAACAATAGAGTTGCGTGATCATTTGTTTACATTTTAAAGCTACTGTTAATGTAAATTATTATATTTTTTCTTTATTTGGAGAAATATTTCAAATTGTGAAGAATTGTTTTTCGTTTTTTAAAGAGTTTTGATTTATTTTAGTTGCAGAATGTGTTTATTTTACATCGGGAGAGGTGGGGGGGGGGATGAATGACTTTTGCTTATTCAGAGAACTGTTTTTACCTTTATCATTTTTTTAAACGATATCCTTTCGATTGTTTTTTTTTTTTTTTTTTCATATGGGGGATGTTGCAGCGGGATTTCCCGTTTGTTCTAGAAGGGTAGTTTTTTACACTTAATATCTGAGGACGCGTTTTATCCTTTGAGTATGGTTGAAGGAACAAACCATCAAGTACGGGAGAAAAAATAGTTAATAAAACAACTGCTCAGTGGGCATTACATAAAGCAATGTGTAATAAACTAGCTGCGTTGCCCGGCTTTGCCCGGTCAACCTTGAAAATAAAAATTGTGTCAAGTGATGTATATTCAACAATCAGGCGTAAAAAATAAATAAAAAAACGTCATCATGATTTCCCTTCTAAACAATGACGACAGATATTAAAATACTTTTAAGAAATTAAATCTAGAAAGATGGATTTAAAATGCGTAACCATGGAAACACAAAATAAAATAAACTTAAGGAATTAAAATGCGAAAGGAAATGGTTCACAACTTCAATGGAATAGAGATTTCTTAAACTTGATTTTAAAAGGCTTGTAACTTTTTTTCCTTTCGGGATAAAAACTTATTTTTCCGACCATAGGTCGAGTTAGATCTGGAGTAAAAAAGGTCGCTTTTTCCAATGGCGTCAAAAAGAAAGCTGTGGGACAATTCCTTCACTTTTTATTGATAGATTTAATGAAGAAAGTAGTGCCTAAATTTCAGCTAAGCCTAAACAAATTCGAGCTAAAATAAAGCATATAACTCCCGCCGTAATGCGGTTAGAGCATTAAAATAAATTGCGTAGAACGCGGAAAATTCTACTCTTTCCAACGATATGTAATGTTAATATGTGCAAGTAATTTTTCACCTCCATATTCGGGAATTTATGTGAAAATTGGGCCTAAATTCGAATAAAAAAAGAACTATTCATCGAATTGTTTTCGAACTGGTCTGCAAACCTTCTCAGGACTTAAAGGAACAAACTGTGAAAATTTCAGCGAAATCGGCCGGGTAGTTCTCGAGTTTTGCGAGTTCAAACACACAGACGCTTTTTGGAGACTTCATTTTATACTATGTAGAGATATACGCATTCTGACACCAAGCATCTTAAAACATTTTCTTTTTACTTATTTTTTTCAACAAAACGGTTCAAACACTTGATAGTTTATTGAAATATTTTAAGTTTTCAATTTACAAAGTTTGAACAGAACAACGTCTGTCGGATCCTCTAGTTTGAGATAAATTACATTTTTTTACACAAATTTTACTACAACAGATTATGAGAATTAAAAACAAATCTTCAGAGTCGGAATTGGAGTCGGGAGTTGAGACTTCAAAACTCCATAAGTAGGAGCAGGGGAACAAAAATTTTGGGGCCCTCACAATTGACTTTTACGGGTCCCTCTCCGTATTGTTTACCCCTATATTTCACCCATCATTTTAAAAATATTGGGCCCCCTTCAGGTTCGGACCCGGGCCAGCAGGTGTCCCTTCTCTCCCCCCCCCCCCTGTGCACGCCCTTGAATCAAAGTCGGTTATTTTCCCTCCGAGTCCGCAAATCTGCTAGGACTGCGAAGTCAGAATCGAAGAGAATTTGGTCAAAAGGAGCCGGAGTCGGTTATTTTCCCACCGACTCAGCAGCCCTCATTGTAACAAAAAAAAATTTTGAAAGAATTTAAACTCTAAAATTAGATAAGTTAATAAATAAAGGAATTGATTATCTAAACGTTAGTATCTTTATGGGGTGTTGTATAAAAGACTAACTATTATGCGGCACATAATTTAAAAATACATTCACGATAAAACAAAAAGCTTTCCAAAACGCCCAGATTTTATACTTTTTTTAATACCGAATAATTTTATACGATTTTTTTTTTTTGGCCTGCGCTAAACACGTCCAGATCCGAAGTTCTTATTAAAACTTCATCTTTCGTCCCAAAAAGTCTTCTTCAGAATGAACCAAAATACAAATACGAACCGTTGAATCATACAGGTTTCACAATACCACTTTCTTCAGATAATTAGAAAACGCGATTGCACGCATTTTTGGCAACATTCAAAAGCCATTACATAGTAAAAGTAAAATTTTAAATTACAGACTAACTTCACATGCTATCAAGGTTTGAAACACAGAACAACACCCATTTGAAGGGGATATAAGTTTTCATTTGCAAGAGAAAGAGGTATTGTGAAACTGTGATGTGCAAGAATGATGTGTAGAAATACGTTGCCAAATGTGAGTAAGAACATGCAAATGAGTGATTAATAACATTGTTGTAACTATTATTTCTTCAGAGAAGGAAAAGCACAGAAGCGTGAAAGTAAAATTGAAACATCATTTGAAATCATTTTCCCGTTGACAAATATTTAATTTTGTAATTTAGTGAACAACTCAGACCTATTAACATATTATTAAACACCTTCATATTAGATACATTTGTGCCTTCAATTCATATTTCTAAAATTACTTCTCATAAGCTTTATACTGCCATGGACACAAAGGCGGCGAATGAGACTAAAATGTGGGGGAGGGGGGGGGACAGAAAAAACTAAAAACCATAGGATTTTTAGCGGCAGCAAAAAAAAAAAAAAAAAAAAAAAAAAGAAAAGAAAAAAAAGAAAAAATAAAAGTAGAAAACTTTGCTGAGGTTGGTTTTGAAAGCATATGATTGGTAATTGATGCAAGTCTAACAACTTAACTCACGTTACTTTAAGATTTTGATGGATTATGTACATATTAACTTTCCCCGAAGAAACATTTTAGAAACGATTGATTTACTAATATCTAAAGAATGAATACGCAACGATAAAATTAAAAAATTTAAAAACCCTCGACTGAGTCGCAACTGTAGAATCAAGAGAGAAAATTGAAAATCCTTTCAAAAGCCTTTTATTATTAACTAGTGGTACCCGCACGGCTTTGCCTGTAATAGAAAAATTAAAAGGTTTTTGGTTCGCCTGTATATTTACAAATAACATATGGTGAATTTTCTCGCCAATTGGCTTGTACCCATGTTACGGATCCACATTATGATAATTTCGTATCTCGCCAATTGGCTTGTGCCCATGTTACGGTTCCACGTTATGATAATTTCGTAATTTACTCGTCCATATTATCATATTTTTGTTCTTAAAATTGGAATAGAAAAAGAACCACATCGAATTTTCGAAAAATCGCTTCGAGGTGCACATCCCCATGCTACAAATAATTCTATGCCAAATTTCATGAAAATCGGCCGAACGGTCTAGGCGCTATGCGCGTCACAGAGATCCTGACAGACAGAGGGATTTTCAGCTTTATTATTAGTAAAGAAAATGAATGTCAAGTATTTCATTTGCTATTAAATAGAAACTGGCAATTGATAAAAATTTTAAATAATTGCTTTTAATTTCCTTGTGGGCCAACAATGAATTCGGTTATCAATCGCGTGAATAAAGGCTTAGCCGTTATTAATATCTACTTAAAAAACGTTATAATTCGAATTCTATGAAACATGGCACTTCCAAACACATTCTGTTAGACGTAGATTTTTTTTTCTTTATCTTGGTATTAAATTTGAAAATTTTAAAGTATGTTTTCACTGCAAAAATCGCGAAAAACCTTTTAGAGAATTTTAATTAATATCTTCGTCAATTAATGTCATCCAAAGATGCAACCTAGCTAAGAACACTTTCGATCAACTCTCCTTTCGAACATTTTTTTTTTTTTTTCAAAATCGGTCCATCCGTTTAGGCGCTAGAGTGCCACAGACAAACACACAGAAACACAGATAGACACGTCAAACTTTAACACCCTTCCTTTGTGTGTCGGGGGTTAATAAACGAAAAGTTACTGCTTGTGCTAATAATGTTTCGTAAACATATATGTGTACAAAGTAAAAGAAATAACTATGATTTAAAACTTCTGCCTTTTTTGTAAGTTTTTTATATTTATCTAGTTTTTTTATTCCTAAATTGGAAAATAAAATAAATAAATGAACCAAAAAAAGTGGAGGATCTTTTCGAGACATTTAGAGAAATGCGTTCTGGATTCCATGCTAACAGTAGGGAATTAGACGTTTCTTTCGCGTTTTTCTCTTTTCATTCCTTTTCCCAGTGGATCCAAATAAGCAAGTTTGTACGATAAACCTAACGTACCATGATAAAAAAAAAAAAGAAAAAAAAGAGAAATTCGAAATTCCTGCTCTTTACCTGCCCACTATGGCAAAACCCCATCAACTACTACACTGACGGGGGTAGGTAAATGGCAGTATCTACAGAAATGACATTTCGAGATATTTGAAGAAATGTGTGTTGGATTAAATATTGACAGGGAAATGTTGGAATTAGATGTTGTTTTCGCGCCTTTTTTCGGCGGAAACCAAATAAGCAAGCTTGAACAATGAAGCTATAACGTACAATAGATGACAAAAATTCAAAAAAAAAAAAAAAAAAAAAAAAAAAAAAAAAAAATGAAAAATTTGCAGTTATTGTTCCTTACCTGCCCATTTCGGCAAGACCCCATTAACTACTATACTACCCTGTATTAGTAGTTGATAGGGTTCTGCCGTACAATGTTTCTCCAGTTAACAAAGTTTCGATTTGTAGGAGAATTGCATATTTTCCAAGTCATTTAAAGAAATTCTTTAACTCGGTCTCTCTTTTTCTTCCTCTCAGTTCCGGTTTCCAATGCAACACTTCCTGAACTCTGTTATCATTCTTAAGACTTAAGATGGTTACGGTCGTGAAAAGCGTTACCCCTATTTAATGTAAACACATATTGTGCTTCATCATGTTTTTGTTATGAAAAATATACTCTTTCGTCAAATGTTCATTAAAATTCCGTCAAAGATGTCAAAATAATTGTTTTTCAAGAATCGTCTATTGAATCGTAAAACATGTGAGACCTTTGACTCGTGCATGAAAGAGTTGATATTTTAAAACAGTTTGCACCAATCTCGATTTTTTGTAGTGTAAAACATACTCCTTTAGCAGTTTTTCTTCAAGATGCAGTCAACGATGTCAAAGTAATCGTTTTTCTTATAATTACATTCTTTTTAAAAAAGTATTTCTTAGTTTACATTCTCTGTCCTAATCCCTGCGTTTTGCATCCGGTTAATAAGTGTTGGTAAAGACAATGGAAAATAATAGTGATTATAAAATTATCAAACTTCTGCTTTTCAATTGTTGCCCAAATAGAAAAAATGAATGAATAAATTATTAATAAATTTAACAAATTAATATCAATTCTCAATCTAAGCAAGCATATATTTTTGGGCGCTTTCAAAAGTTTTTTTTCTCACTGTGCTTGTTCAAAAGTGCTTTTAAATTCGAATATAAAAATAAGCAATATTGAAAAAGATTAATAGTAAACTATTCTCTTTATGTGCAATATACATTAACGTTTTAATGTAACAAAAGTCAGTACCGATTTTTTTTCCAAAGAAAAATAGGTAACAAATAAATATGTTTCAAATTTCAAACAGTCACACCTCAAAACGTAAAAACTTTAAAATTAAATATTTAAATAAGTGTTTTTTATCTCTAAAAGCTCTTCTACACGCTCGGTTGGTGCTAAAAAGTTTGAAATAAAATAAGTATATGATTTCTTGATTTTAACACTCAACAACTGAAGTGAATCTTAATATCTTTCAGTTAATATGTTTCAGTTTATTCTAAAGCAGCCAGTAAAATTTAAATTGAAAATTGGGAGGAGAAGAAATAGAGACGGTATCGTAAAAGTTATTCGGGGTGCAGAGCTGTATACGGAGTCAGAGACAGTCGTTTTCGCTCAGACCCCGCAGCCCTGATATAAAGTCCTTATTGTTAGCTTCCAGACACATCATTAAAATTGTTTAATTTGTCCAGAGTTTTGCCTTGTTTCGGCAACATAAACATATTTTTTTCAATGCTGGGCAAAATTTTTTGAAACGGCATTTTTAATTACTTATCATTAATTACCACGTGCCAGTAATGTGTCACCCAAAAAGTTATTCACATTTGAGCAAATTTCTGTAAAATCCTACTGGGAACTTATCTGTGAGTCAATCAGTAAGAAAGTAATGACGTTGAAGTTACAAATTGGTGTCATATCTGGTGGCATAATATCATCAGGCGTTTGCTTCGTCACTCAAGGCTCTTTTCAGTTTCCGTGAAAAACGGACTATTGATCAGATGCGCTGCTATGGGAGATCATTGCGACCTCATAAAAAGTTCTTATTCAGCAAATTTTGTCTGGTGATTCAGCAAATTTGGAGCCGGTAATAAAAACTTTGCCATGTGCCTATTTTTTAAAAAAATAGAAAAAATGCCTTGATGCCTCTTCTCTATCATTCGGGATAAAATTCAAAGCCAAATTGAGAATCCCCCCCCTCCCGAAAAAATTTGAGTTCGATACAAAATTTAAGTTGAATGTCGGCTAGCTCTGGTAAATTGACTTCTGATTGCCTGAAGTTTAAATTCCATTTGTTAGAATAGCTGTTGTTAATTTCTTAGAATATATCGTTGCCGATAGCTCTTCCTGGCGTCATGCAAATCTAAGAATTTATCCTCTTTCAACCCAAACATAAATGAGATTGTCCAAATCCGAACATTGTTTAAAAAAAAAAAAAGGTCTATACTGTAGATAAAAGCAAGTGAACCGGATTTCGTCTGCTACAGTACCCACATTAATACCCGCAGTCACGTCAGGTAATATTTCTTTCCAGAAAGGCATGAGTTGAGAAAAATGTCACTATTCCGTATCCAATAGATGGCGCTAGTCGCCGCCGAAAAACGATAGTCCAGTTTATTGCCACCGCTCGATCACGGCGGTCACGGTTTGTGGCGATCGGAAATCGGTCGTGCTTAGGGCTGTATGTCAACCATTATGTCGGCCGAAAGTATAATTCATCTTTTTCATTCCCTTAACCCTTCGGCTTGTCGCGTATCACCGGTTAAGGCTCAACGTCCGCACATAACGATGTGTGGAGGGTGTTGCGTTATAAGTTAGTCTCTTCTTTGCTAAGTGAAGCATTTAACAGCAACAATGGATGCTGATTATTAAATCTGCGATTCGATGTCGCAGATAGATTACGACGCATTATTGGTTGATATCTTCTTCCGAAGGTGTTGATTCATTTAAGACTTTATTGAGTTCAGTGATTGTGCAGTTGTCTTGATTTTTTTTCCATGCTATCTTAATCCTCTCGTTATTTTCCCTTTCTATATGCATCCAGTTCTCGGCTTTTTATAACTTGTATCTAATTGTGACATGAAGCTTAGCTTACTAATCCTTATTAATTGAAGTTTCGATTAGTAGTTGTTGGTAGTTTTGTTTTCGGTTAGCGACGCCCTTTCGCTATTGAATTAGGACAGCTGTTGTCGAAAGAGGGCTTGTATAACTGTCAAATAATTGCAAATACCAGCATACCCTTTTTCTTTAAAACTATGGTTAAAAGCAGAAAATAAACGAGCTGATGTGTGCATCACATGACCTCCTTTTACACCAATTCAATGTCATTTCCCCATTATTGGCAATTTTAATGTGATTCAATAGTTTACTCTCTAAATATCACCGACAATGGCCAATTTGAAACCAAATTTAAAAAAAAAATCGCAAAATTTGTCCCCAAGTTGGTGACAAAACTTGGCGACCAAAAGACTGGCGATGTATCGATAAGTGTCCGACAAATTATAACACCACTTGAGTTTACATCGAAATTAACAATGATTTCCGTCCAAAAAGGGGCAAAAGACCCCTTTAGAGACACCCGAATGCAACCAAAAGGGGAGGTGCACAACTAGACTCCACTAGGAGTCTACGTACCAAATTTCAACTTTCTAGGACATACCGTTCTGGAGTTATGCGACATACATACACACATACGCACATACATACGTACATACAGACGTCACGAGAAAACTCGTTGTAATTAACTCGGGAAACGTCAAAATGGATATTTCGGGTGTCTGTACGTTCTTAGGTACATATGTACATGTGGTTAGGTCGAAAAAAAAAACCTCAACATTCATTCGGGGGTGAGCAAAATGGAAATTAAGGCCCATTTTTGAGAGAATTTTTTTTTTCTCGAATACAATACTTCCTTTTTTGTAAAAGGAAGTAAAAAGAAAAAAAAATAGCACAAGGTAAACTACTGCAATAAATTCCGTTTATTGTGAGAAACCAGCAATTAAAAAAAAATTTTTTTTTCATCCAAAAATTAAAATTAGATCATTTGGATCAACCTGGAGGGCACGACTTCCTACAGTAGCATAGACGAATGTCAAGGGAGGCGTGAGTATACAAAAGGAAAAATAAAATATAGCACAAATAACAATTTACTCAATTTTAGGGACACATGTGTATATTGAATAACTTGTCAGACCTATCATTTATGTTGTGAAAGTAACTGATGTGTAAATTAACTTCATCTAGATCCTAGAACTACAAAAAAAAAAAAAAATTAATTCATTCTTTTGTTTGTTGAATTTCGTATGTTCCAATCACAATGTGCGCAATATAAAGTTTTGAGAAGAAGTGTTAAATGTTGCGTGCGTAATTAGCAAGACAGTTACTGAATATCTAACTTCAATTATCCTAATCGACTTAATTTCCTACTTTTATTAAACGCATGGGGGGGGGGGGGGTAAGAGGACGTATGTGATTTCCTGTCAGTGCCCAAAGGGGGGGGGGGCGTAGAGCGTGAAAGGTTGAGAACCCCCTAGTCTACTAAAGTACAATATGCGCTTTATACTTGTTAAACGTTCAATGATAACTTACAAATAAATATGGCTTCAGTTATTTTAATAATCGATTTATAATTTACAAGGTAACCAGGAGCAGCCATGTTAACATACATTCATATAAATTATACAAAACAAGCATTCTCAGCAATTCTCGTAGTTTTGAAGACCATCTGCCGTAAAAAGCAGTTTTTTAAACTAAAACGATAATTTTACTGAAATGGACAGCTTGAACATAATTTCGGGTCAACTCCAAAAATATAACACAAAACTCAAACTTGGGAGTTTTTTGGTATTAGTTTCTTTTTATGACAGCTGTATTGCATTGCTTACTACAGCTTTATTATAATTCAAAGATTAATTACAACCACATATACTATGTTTCGTTGAAGCGTCTAAAAGTTGCCAGAGATGATTACTACATGTATGAATCATTTAGGTTGGACAAAGAACAATTGCATGATTATATAAGAACCAGTAAGTCTTACTAGATTTCGGGTAATTTTTTTTAAAACTAGAATTCCCTTAAATGATAGATATAATTAACTGCATTAAAGTAGATTTTCTATAAAACAGGCTGGATGTAAACTGTCATCGTGTTTCCCATGAAAGCTCGGGCTCATAGAGCCGATGATTCTCTTTGTAAAGAGTAAGTGCATCAATGATGCTTATTCTTACAAGCTTATTATGTCAAATGCTTTTACGTGAAATCCATCCGCTTTCCAGATTTTAACAGAGGGAAAAAATCGTGGTAACCAAATAGGAAAAGATGTATAAAAATACTTCATATCAGTAAAAGACATCATTAGTGAAGTAAAAGGCAGTCTTGAGAAGGGACAAAATTTTGCATTCTTGAAATTCAATAGTTCATTGAAAGGAAAGCGATAAATGTGTGCAAAAATTTTACATCAGTTAAATAGTGAATACCAGCCATATTAAACAAGTAATCTGCAATTACAGTAATTTGAAAATAAATTCCTAATTCACACGATACGATTGACGCTTCATGGAAACGGGGAAATATTGCCTATGTAACTTTTGCTATGTGAGTTTTGGCGGCGATTGGAAAAATCTTGGTTTAACAAGTAATGTTGAACCAATAAGTTCGAACCAAGCTGACAAATCAGTCAACCAACCCGGAATCGAAACCGGAATTATGACACACCATTTTTTTCTTACCTTCTTTCATTTATTGACATCTAAGTCTGAAGAAGCACACTTTCTGCTTTCTTGTACTTATGTGTGTTTGTTTGCTTGTTTTTTGGAGATATCAGATGCTTTATTTTTGTAATAAATTACCAATTCTACCCAGATGATTATCGGCGGCATTCAAACAAGGCTCAGACTTTACTTTGAGAGGATAACCAACCGGGATTGAAGGCATAGGTCGCTATTCACCTGTCTTACAGCCATTGTGCAAATTACACAAATGAAGACAAAAAGATTGCGGCAGAACTTCGCGGTCATTCACTGACTTATTCCGACACCATTATTCAATGTCAGAGACAGAAAATACACGTCTCAGTGATCTAATACCAGCGGAAGGAATTCGTGTTTGATCTCCATAAGCTGTTACGTGCGGCCAGACAACCTTGTCGGAAACCTCAACTGATTCAGTTCTCAACAAGACGAGGAGTCACGATCCGCAATTTGTTCGCACCTACACAATAGGATGAGAAGTTCTGAATTAAGTGCTATATCAAAATCCCATCACGAAACTCCGAAAAGAGCATTGTCCAAGGGGGATGAAGGGCGAAGGAGATTTCTTCAATTTCGAGAATTTCCGATTGATTTCGAGGAATAAAAGTTATCAGAGTTTTCTAAACTGAACGTTAATTATGTCTTTGTAATATGCTTGCGTGTATACGCTTTGTAGTATGCTTGCGTGTTTTTCATAAGGAAAAGAAATAAAACAATTTAATTAACCCAGGTAGCTGGCGTAACGTTTATCGTTTTCGAAACGTTTTAAAATGGTTGTCACAACATTAACAAACATTTAACAACGTTCGATTGGATGCACAACTCCGTGGCGTGCAGGGCCGCAAAGAGCCAAGGCAAACCCCTTGTCAGTTATGTCGCCGAGCCTCCTCCCGCCCCTGACCAAAGAAAAAGAAAAGAAAAGGGAAGAAGAAGGAAAAAGGGGAAAAGAAAAGAAAAGGGAGAAAAAAGAAAAAGAGGGGAGGAAAAAAAAAACAAAACTGCTTACTAGAAAACAATTAACTCTATTTTAAGTGCCACAACAATGATTAAAAAAAAGTAAATTTTCCTTAATTTTTACGCTTTCTCTTATTCGGAGTTTTTTTACCCTTTTTCTTTCTTCCTTTCTTTTTTTCTTTCTTTTCTTCTTTCTTTCTTTATCTCTTCTTGCGTCAGTATCGCAAGACCCTCCTCCCAAAGGCCCGGGACCCTAATTTCCGACTAGGCTGACACAGCCTCCCGTCGGGCCCGCGTGCGTGCGCTTTTCAAACCCTTGCCCGTCTACTAAAAGGACTCGATTGTCCATGGAATCGGTTTCTCGTTGTCTATCTAGTTCATATTACATCTATGTTGTGAATCAATTTATAAACCTTGGTAAGTATTACTAGAAAGAGCAGCACAAGAAAAAGGAACATTGCCCCCAAATGCGATCAAGGAAATAGTTTTCTGGGGGAGCTAACACACCCCTCCGTCGTTTGCGCCCCTTGAAAAATAATTTGTTGATGTCAGAAGAATAGTTTATGAAAAAACATCCGCAGCAAATGATGAATTAGGTACGCAAGAAAACAATGCATCACAGCAAAAGGATATTTGTGGAGTATATTCAAATAATTTGAGGTAACCAGCGCAGTAGTGAACTGAGTAAAACTATACACTCAAAAGTTCAGGGAAAAATTTTAATGTGGGTCTACTATCAACCAAAAATAGCTAAAATTTTCGCTGATGCAAAATCTCAAGTAGCTCCCCCCCCCCCCTCCCACCCCAATGAAAACTTTGACTATACCTAGACTAGAGCTTTCAGCATGCCTTTTAGTAATCCATGTTAGTCGTCAGAGTGTTGAAAGCTTTAAAACTGGACATTGGAAATGTCTATTTATCTACTGATTCGAAAATAGTCTGAGTATGAATAGAAACTCACTCAAGGAAACTTATATTTTTTCTAGTGATAACAAAATAAGTGTGCAAAATTTTTTAAACTAATTTTATTATCATTGCAGTCAAAATAGAACAGAACAGCTACAACTCTTATTAATAGGAAAACATGTCACTTTATTATAAATAAGTCATAAATAAGTTTTTAAAACTTAATTTTCTTACAATTACATTGAAAAGAGAGCAAATACTATTGTTATTGAAATATCTTACATTTGCATAATCATTAATAAATTATAGATAATTTTCATGATTATAATTTCGCTAACAATATGGCATTAATAAAAATAACACATTGTTCTCTAAAGAAAATTTTCTGAATATTTTTTAATGTCATAAGATTATTTTTAAAGAGATGAGTTTCCTGTATCAAACCGAAAATGAGTTTAATTTAGAATAAAAAAACCCTTAAAACTATCTTTTGTTGCCTCTTCTCGATCCTGCTCACAATACAAACCCTCCCACGCAGTACTTACGACGAGTCATCTACAAACTTTCACTTTCCCGCGATTAGGACATCTGGAGCAACGTCACCCCATTTTGTGAAGAATGGCTTCACTTCATGGTAGAGTAAACGGAAAATAGTTTTCTATCTTTTTTATTTAATTTATATTTTCCTAACATGAAGGTGTCCATTACGTAACGAAAGATCGGATGACATACTTGTGTCGGCGGGGTTAAGCAAGCGAGACCTCATTGAAAAGTTTTTGATGTGAAGGTTTATTTTATTTTTTCCACTAGAAAAGGACCATGACGTGAAAAGCGAATTGTGCTTGCACTCCAAGAGATTAACCGATATGTATTCAATGAAAGGATTTGCATTGTTGCGTAGTGGAATGTAAAATGATTTTACTCAATGCATTTTTTTGTCATAAACCCATACAAGTTGCATTTATATTTTTCAACCGAATACAGTGAAATTTTATAACAGCAAGTACTGATACAACGAGATAAGTGTTCAGTTCCTTTTTACATGCGATTATATTTCATGAATTCTATTGCGACAAAATTCCTGTTACAACGAACAAACTTAGCGGTCCCTTAAAGTTCGATGAAACGTAATTCACTGTAAAATCATTCATGAAATACGCAAATCAAAAAGTAACATATTTACATTCGGTACAAAATTTTGAACATTACCAAAGGTTGATTAATTTAACAGTTAAGCTATTTCCGAACACGGGGCTTGATTTCTATGCAAACAAATTGAAAAGAGGGGCAAGTGCTCCGCTCTTGTGCAAATTAATCCTTAACGTAAAGGATAAACCCTCCTTAACGTAATTATTTATAGCTGAATAAAACAATTTCTTAATGTCGGCATGTCTCGATATGTAAGTTTATGTCATTTTATACCTTTAAATACGCTTTGATAATTGTTTAACTGAAATCAAAATAGAGGAAAAATAACATTACTTAAATTCCTATAGCGTGAGTGAAGGTTTTCAAGTTTACGCCAGTTCATTACTAGTTATTCGACATAGACAAGATTTGGAACAAAACTACCTATTTTTTTCGCATAATTACTCGAAGGAAAGCAAAAGAATATACAATTAGATTGCTGCAAGTTCTTCCTGGCGAATTTTTCATGTGGCAAATGCTATAATACGAGGGGGCCTTACGATGTAGGAGCCCCAAAATGAATACAAAAATGCACGTGCAAAATTATTTTGTATAGCTCTATTCATCTGTAAGCAGAAACATTGTATCATGAGCAACAGACAAGGTTCCCTCCTCAACTCCAAAAACGCATTGAAAAGGTTCCCTGAATGTTTAGATCCGCAACTGCAAGTCCTACCGAATAAGCCCCCCCCCCCCCTCCAAAAAAAGAGCAAGAAATAATTTGCCGCAGAACTAGCTTAAAAAAATGATTTAATAAAAAGGTTGAGATATGTTATTCGGTTTTCATTATTTCTTACTTATTTTATTTATTTATTTATTTATTTTGGATAAAATTATTTTACAAATATTTTTTTCAAATGCTTCTGCGATAATACACTTAATTTTTGAGACACATATGATCCAAAGATACTCAAATGACATAATAAGTTTGAACCAGGGTAACAATTTATGTCTAATGTTGTTTGTAATTATTATTTCTAAGTTTTAGATAGCTGCACAATACTTAAGCAATTTTTCAGGATTTCTATGGCAAGATGATGAAGTATAACTGAGGACGATTAAAAATAGAGAAATTGTTGATGAAAGCTACTTAGAAGAATTTTTATTTTGACGTATGAAACCTCGATAAATATGTCGAGGAACCCTAGAATTTCGCGGAACATAGTTCGAGGACCACTGGCATACTGCAACGACATCAAGCTTTTTTATGAATGGACAACTCCTTACTTGAAAACCTAACAGTCCATTCTATTTTTGATTCGATGTACGTGCTGGAACGTTCGAAACAGGTTAGGAATCCCCAGCTATCATATATTATCTCTAACGTGCGAGTAAAAGAGATAAATCCCGAATAAAAAAAGGCTCCAATTGCAGATGTGAATCAGACCGTATCAGGAGAAACAAAGCCATGGTAGACGATTCCGGAGAGTTGGAGGTATTAATAAATGATCAATGGATTCGATAAGTATTGGAGACACTTGACAGCAGGGGTGAAGGAATGCCCTTTTCGACGACAGGAATGCACTTTCTTCCATCTGTCGAACTATAAGCCGTTCGGTAATGTCTGACGATTTGTTTTTGGTTAGGTCTGTTTTTGCTTTGGAGTAATAGATGTTCCCCACCATCTACCACAATGTTTAATGTTTTACCGATAAATAAGTTAAATCTTTCAAAATATAACTACAAACATGTTATTGGTGATATGTTTCACTAATGCAATGGCGCTTTTGGTGGGTGGGTAGTTGTTAAAAGCACCGTTGCATTGGTAAAACTTATCACCAATAACATGACTAAAGCTAAATTTTGCTGGATTTAATCCATTTCTAATAGAAACAGTAAACTTTATTTTAAATAGCGCAGTCAACTCTATAAATAACATCAAATGGGATAAAATATCTGAAATTCAAGAAACCGGAGACCTGGTTATGGTTATCTGTTTTGATAACGTTTAATTGAAAAAAAAATACTATATGCAAAAATCGAGTAATGGTCCTGCAAACAGTAGCAACAAAAGTGAATGAAAAATAACTTTTCAGGTGCTTGTTCACCAAAGTACCAATCTGCAACATGGATAATCCGAGGAAAGAATATTTTTCGTTCAATTTTTAACTGTTATAAGTAATAATGTATCATTAGGATTTACGAGACATTATCATTTCTATTAACACTTTAAGGACTCGAGTCAAACATTTATTTTATAAATTATCTCTTTTCTATGTTCCTTGAGACATGAGAATTATTCCACACAGACATGATTTTTTTGAAACTATATTATAATTTTAATCTTCTTCAAATATCCACTTGAACTTTGCTTTTGATTTTTTAGAACTAGTTCAAAGCGTCATAAATCCCATTTTAGACTTTTGGACTTTCAATTAGAGTTAAATATCGATATTACCCATCCCCTGAACTATTAAGCGATAGGAATGCAGACTTCTTAGTCCGATAGAGTAAAAAAGTCATTCTCTTCTACCGCCCGTGGAGACATATAATCGTGTGCATCTCTTCGGCTCTGTGCTTTTGAATTTCCAAACCAACCATCCGTAATCGTTTTTCTTAATACTGCGTCTCTTTAGACTATCTGAATGGACGTGAGTCATTGAAGCATCAACTCTGTCATAACGAAATTATGTATTTACATGAATACGTGCAATAAGATTTGAAATACATGTTCATCTTTTAAAATTTTGAGCATTTTGATATTGAGTATTTTCATTGATCATTCGGCTTGATGTCAAGCTCTACCGATAACACTATCAATTAAAAAAAAATCCACAACTAAATTTTATCAATGCAATGGTAACTCTGATCCATTTTTTTTTTTTTTTTTAGAGTTGTAACTGTCTCACTCATATTTCAGTAGCGTTGTAACGTAATCGGCACAGCCGTGTGTCGCAATAAATCACCGTAAAACTTTTTTTTTCTTTGAGTAGCAATATTTGTTTCAACATTTTTACTTTTTATACAAGGAGTACAGTAATTCAGAGTAAATTTTCATCCACAATTTTTCTATTTTTAACAGCCCTTTTCATATTTCATCACAGTTACTGCATCTACTGACATAAAACAAAAGAAACACTTCTAAACTATCATGTAGTTATCAATAATTTAACTATAATTATTATAAAAGTCATTCCAAATGAACTATAAAACGTATTTTAAATAATCCTGCTTCTTACGGTAAGCTCGATTCTGGCTTGAAATAAGAATAGTAATGCAACTTTGTGAATCAGAAAATAAAGTTTTTAAACATCAAAAAACTCTTTCAACAACTTCAAGTCAGCATTCAAGAGTAGCTTCCAACCAGTCCCATCAGAATAATTAGATTATACGAGGATTGAAACTTAAATAGGGTCAACTAATTATTTATACCTAGTTTTTGCCCGCAAGGTGTGCTGTTCTTCAATATAGGCACCAGCAGTATGTACAATCATACATGTAGTGTAACAAGATGCATATTGCTTTTGAAAGCGCGAAACTTGAACTAAACGGGAAAAAGCGTAGCCTACGAGGATACAATGCTGTTTGCATCCAGACTGCGGCAAAAGTTGTTTGCGTGCATGCGCTTTTCTTTCGATTGCCCGTCTACTAGAAGGGCTTGGTCGTTGTGTAATTAGTTAATACTACATCTATGTGTACAAGTTGTACTATGTGTAGGTGGAATGGAGCGGTCAACTGCGGCAGAATCTTCTGGAACAGTTCTGAAGAGAATTTTAAGAAGTGATTCCTTAGTCTTATAAATTAATTCAAAGTCACCAGGGCTTTGTGACTTGAACTCTCTCTCTCTCTCTTAATCTCTTATAAATAGCACTTAATTTCACAATTTATCTGCAGCGTTTCATATTCACCCGTTTCGGGGAACAAAACAAAATTTGCCACAATAAGTACTTTTCAGAATCGTAAAAAAAAAAAAAAAAAAAAAAAAAAAAAAAAAAATCTCTTCCCAATAAGATCTATCAAAATATTCTTCAAAGCATTAAATCCCTTAAAATAATATATAATTAGTACATAAATTTTGGCATTCGAGGCTGTGTTCCGACTGAAGAAACTCAAAATAGCGTAAAGCAGGGGAAAACATCTAAACTCGTATGCAGTCACGCGTTCATCAGATGGTAGATAAGACCAGACATGAGGGGAAAATGAATAAATTTATGCATTAAACGAAACGAATATAATTATGCAAGTTTTTTCAAAACTATAGCTGTCAGAGAAGTCAGAATTCTAGCTATTTGTCTGTTGTAGAATAATCAAGTTGATGTCAGTGTCTATAAAATAGTGTCACTCATTAAAGAAGTTAATTATAATTCAACTTTATAAAAAAATGTTTCTTAGACTGAAGTCTCGCAAAAACTTTTCGAGTGGACGAACTACTTAACATTATTATCGATGTTGTAATAGTGTTTTTATTATATGACTGCATGAAATTTTTTATTTGTTAAAAAAACGTTGTGTGCAGAAATTCATTTCAAGATTCAAGATGGGACAAACTTATCATTAGTTTTATTTTATTCCATTCTTTATTTATATTTTTTTCAGAAAGGGCTATAATAAAAAGCTCATTTTGAAATGATGAGAACAAAAATTATCGTTAAAAAGAATAACGAGAATTCCGCTGCCGAATGGTCTGAGTGATTAGATTGGTGTATACTGGAGGTGGCGAGTTTAACTCTATACATCGATCGTTCCGATATAATTTCCTTCGATTTTCGGTTGTACATAGTTTAGAATTGATACAAAGTTATTGGAAGCAAAATTTTGCATTTGCAGTCCTTTGACTGACTCTGTGAAGCTGGATAGCTCCTTATTCCTTTCTTTTCCTTTCTTTTTTTTCAAAAAAAATTTAATTCGTTTCCGACAAATTCAAATTAAATAGTTCATAATCAAAATTGAGATTTAAACTTATCAAAGAAATAATATTAAAAAACACAAACACTTTCTAGGAATGATAGAAATACTCACAAATGATCTAACTCAACTCAAACTGAATAACAGGAGAATGTGAGGCAAAGTTAAATGGTGAAATATTTACTCTGTTTTTAGCGCCACCTATTCAGCAATATTTTTAACCATGTAGTACCACGTGTAGACTATTCCAGTCAGAGAAAAATGTCTCTAAATAAGCTAGGTACATATCATCTCGCATATGGTAATACGAACGATTTTCAAACACAGTAATATTTTGTGGTCAGTCAAAAAAAAAATTGTTACTGCAAAATGATAAAGTTCTAGTTATTAATATTTTAAATATTAATTGACGCCTATTAATATTCGATGCAGAATTTATTTTTTCAATATTAGTTTTATTTTTAATATTTTGTACAATTGGATGGGTGGCGGGAATAACGTTGTATGTTGGAGACAACAACTTTTCACTACAACACAACCAAAAACAAATTAATTAATTTCGCTCTTCCAGGCCTAAACAGACCACGAAGAGCGAAATACAACGTTTTTCCATTCAATTACCTACTCATTTTCTACTGCAAGGAAGCCCGGAAGCAGATTTGCAACTTACAAGGTTCTTCCATAAATTATGAACATTTTATTTACAAAGCCAATGCCAAATAGTGCATTCCTTGGCCGTGTAAACAAACTAAAAACACGGATGTTTCATTCTCTGAACGAAATTCATCGTTTTTAAACTGAGAGAGAGAGAAAAAAAAAACCGTTCAAAACCAACATACAACGTTTTTCCTGCCACTCATTCAATAATTCGAGTGCATGCGGTTTAAGTGGATTGGGGGCAAAGTGAAATAATTCATTTCGTTGATTTGTTCAGTCCTGAACTAAATAAATTAAGTATTAATTTAAAAACATCCTTCATTTAATAATTCACTTGATATTTATTCATTCATTCCCTATATTATTCACTTTTTTATTTTTTCTCATTTTTTGACAAATTATTTTACTTATGCACTCGTTTAATGCTTTCTTGTCGATTGTTTGTTCTGTTTTTTTTTTCATTTATTCTTTCATTTATTTATCCATTTAATCAAAAATATTTTAAAACTATTTTTCAGAAATTATTTTATTAAAAAAAGTGTTTCCACTTTTCCCAATACAGAAAAAAAGAAAAAAAAAGATAAATTACCACTTTTTTCCCCTGGTACAAATTTCCTGCCTAAAATTAAAAACAATATTTTAAAGCCTGTTTTTTCTTTGTGCCCTTGTATTCTCAAATCAAATTTCCAATTTATTCAGTTTGAAAAAAAAAGCTATCTGATGTATGGATGCCTCAGTTGCCAAATCGATTAACTCCACTTTAAAAAAAATCCTCATTTCTGCTTTAATAGTGCTTAATCAATACTTAGAATGTGAATTCTTATTCAACTTTTAGTTCAGTACATTTCTGATCCTGCGATGTCAGAAAATGTAACACGAGGGCCCATTCACTCCTATTAGATAACACTATCTTCTTCATCACTTTTCTCGACTTTTTGTTTTATGGAGTTAATCGATTTAGCAAGTGAAGCATCCATATTTCACTATTTCCCCTACTTGAATAAATACAGCAAAAAAAAATAAAAATAAAATAAAATAAAAAAAATAATAATAATTTAAATTTTGACATCTTGAATTCAAATTATGTTGTTCGCAATCACGAGTGTGTGTATCTAGGCGTGTGTGTTTGTGTGTGGGGGTATGTGTTTGTGTGTAGGGGTTATGTGTATGTGTGTGTAGGCATGTGTGTTTGTGTCTGTGTGCTGGCATAAGTGTGTGGGTAGTTGTGTGTATGAATGTGTGTGTGTGGGGGGGTATGTGTATGTGTGTGTAGGTATATGTGTTTGTGTATGTGTGTGTAGGTGTATGTGTGTGTAGGTGCATGTGTTTGTGCGTGCGTGTGTGTGTGTGTAGTTGTGTATGTATGCACGTGTGTGTAGGACATGGATGCAAACTGGAGACGGTTTTCGCTATAGGAGCAGCATCGTGAGGAGCCCGTCGACGGTGATGGTGTGGAGGGTGGCGGTGGGAAAAATCAAAGGAACATCAAAAACATAAGCAATCGTGATTGCTCAAAAAAGCGTAAATAACACTTCCAGATAAAAATAAATTAAAAAATGAAAAAAAAGTAACGTTGCAAAAATGAGAACAATACTTAAAAAAAAAAAACAGGAAATAAAATTTTCTACAGCAGAAAAATTAACTAGTTTTCATTTATTTACTAGCAGTATCCGCACAGCGTTGGCCGGGATAGAAAATACGAAGTTCAGTTGGTTTGCCGCTAAATATCAACAAATAACTTTTGTTGTGAGTATATGACTACTCATATTATTTTCTAAATATCTAAATAGTGTTTGGCCGAACTGATAAAAAGAATAATAAAGCTCCTAGTATCGAATAAAATGATGAATGCTTATTTGGACGGAGCTTATGACCGAAATATTCAATTAGAAACCTTTTAAATTATATTTATTTAATGGTATTATGAACATGGTGCGACACTTCAACTTCATAATGGCTTCAATTAAGGATGAGATGGTGTGAAGGTTTTTCAAAACGGCGGTAGTTTTTTTTTTTTTTTCAAATATCCACAAGTTTACGACAAATTTCTTATTTTTGATTCAGTAAATGAGAAATACTAATGTTAAAAATTTTGACGTTTGATATTCATAGTACGAGATTTTCAATAGAAAATAATTAAGAGAGCGCAGGTGATTGAAGTGCTGAACACAAATACCGACTGACCTTGTTTGGAAAGATCTTAATTAATTTCTAATGACAGCAATGAGAAAGAGGTGCTCAACATCCAAGGTCAAGAGATGAAATGTTGCTTTTGAATCGTAGAACAAGTGGTTTTTCTCTTGCCCATTTATTTTAAGAAGTGCGAACTACTGTTTTTTTGTAAAATGTGTTTGTGTAGCTATTCTCTATCAGAAGAATAACATGTTTTTTTTGCACTGCGTAAAGAAATTGAGTTTTAAAAACCTATGAAAACAAATATTTTGCAATGGGTTTTAAATTTAACCAGTAATTTCTCATGAAATTATAAGCAATAAAAGCGCTGAATTAAATACATTAGACCCTCGTTTTACTGGGGAGGGGGCGTTACGTTCCACGGAAATGTCGCGTAAATCGAAATTGCGTAAATTGAGACCTAATACTAGTGTTAAAATACGGGTTTGGTTCCGTAGATAACAAAATACTTGATTCTAGTGATGACTAATTGTATAATAAGCTCAATGTGTACTTATATCGACTTTTATACACAACATGTATAAGAAAACATTAATTAATTTCATGTCCTGTTTATAAAGAGGAGCTGGTTTATGATAGTCTTTTGGCAGTCATTAAGAATTTTTCTCTGTAATTCTTTGCAGAGCATTAACGCATCCATGATCATTTGCGTCATTTCCATGATAGAATCTTCCTTCACTAACAAAGCGGAAAGTTCATTTCTATTCTCTAGGAATGGCTCAAAATTTTCAATGTGGACGTTTTTGATTCTGCGTCACCGATGTCAGTACCCTCGTTGGTTTTGGCCTCCTTTGTCACTCCTAAAAGTTCTTCTTCCAGTGAGTTCTGAGCTATGTGAGTTTAATAACTTTACTTCAGGAAAGAGCTCTGGAACTAATCGCATAAAATGTCTCCAGTGGCCCAAGCTCGAATATTAGCACACCAAAATGCAGTTGATTACCCGTAATCTGCAATCTTTAAGAGTTTGAATTTTGAAAGAGGGGAAAATTTTATCTGTTTGCATTGCTGCGTTTGCGTAAAACCGAAACTCATCCGCGTAAAATAAAATAAAGGTGTCAAATCTTAAACCACGTATAATTGAAACCGCGTAAAATAAACCCGCGTAAAACGACGGTCAACTGTAAACACCTACTGTTTAATATTATGGGAAAAAATCTGATAAGTAATTTTGAATGATAATATGAGTTGGATGGAGGTTTTAATTTTGATTTAATGCCCAAGGTCTAAAATTATCACATATTTATTTACAAAAATATTTCACTTGGAGCTATTGAATCTTGGAATATTTTAATCTACGACAAATCACTACTTCCTTAATTATGAGTTATTGGAGCTTAACATGAATTACTTTATCTTATAATTTGTGCTGTTCGGTTTTCATATCCAGATGACAAAGTATCTTACTCTCAACAGTATAAGTGCCTCTTCACACATCGGCCGTCCGTTCCGTCCATCACGTTTTTTCCCCTCCCGAAACAGGTTTTCTTTGCCCGTTGCCATGACAGCAAGCCATCTTGAACGGGACCGGTTTCGATCAGAAGAACCTTGATATCTGACGGCCGTCAAAAGTAGAACGGTATTTCATTGGGTTTCCGCGAAGCAGCGCACTCTTCTCTCTGGCGAGTGAATTCCGTCACGTGATTGACGTACGGCGACCGTATGTGAATGCTACTCTGCTTTTATCGGCAGTCCGTCACGTCAAAAAACATGATGGACGGGACGGACGGCCGATAAGTGAACAGCCCTTAATTGGATTTCGTCATTTAATGAAGAAATCTGTGCAGTTAAAGTCAAGAAAAATTGAGCGAACGGTAGTGTTTGAATATAATTAAAAATAAAATCCTTTTTGTTAAGGATGTTAAGAAAAATGTCACCACTAATTTAACTTTTTTAACTCATTGAAAATATCTGTTGCAAACGGCGAATAAAATATCTTCAATCAAAATTGTCATCTGCACGTCAAGGCTCGCCATGCTTTGAGTGATCAAGTTTATCTCTTCAAGATTCTGACAGCTTAATCTCTTACATCGTGTATCTTCATTAATGATACCTTTTATTGACAAAGTCGTCAAAGTCATTTGAATGCTTAAAACTGAGCTAATTGCCAAAAATGTAATCTTGCAGTTTAGTGACAAATGCAATCCTTTTTTTAATCAAGTAATAAAGAGAAACCTTCAATCTGTATCCTTAAATTTAAACTTTTAGCATACGAATAGCATCTTTTTGCATGATGACGTCTAAATCTCGTCAACTAAAATCTTCATTTATTTAGCAAGGTAATCTGTGAAAAGCTTTCCCGTTTGGCAAATAAGAAACAACTTTCGTTAATTGAAACATTAATCAAACGGGAACAATTAATCTTGGGAGTATTACGTTGTCTTGAGCTAAATTGTTAATAAGCAATCTCATTATTCTAAGTTATTTGTATGACTCAAACCGAGATAAATTGCACTAAGTGAAACATTTCACTCTGGCGAAAAATGCAACTCTTTCGGAAAGAGGCGCTAAACAATCAAAAGCAGTAAGTTTAGAAATCAGTTTTTTGCATTTAATCATATACCATCATTTTGCATCAATCATCACAGAGCGCCTTGAACTTAAGTTTTTTGGAAGACGGGGATTCTCAATTTGCCGAATAGAACTCCAAATTTGCCGATTGATGATAATTTTTCCAAATGGAACTCCAGATTTTGCCGAACGATGGTAATTTTGCCGAATCGTCAGAGAAAATTTGTCGAATATGGACATTTTTAGAAGGTCACAGCGACCTCCCATCGGAGAAACCCCATAGAGAACATCCCCTGGAGAAACATTTCTCTCGATGAAAGCGAAATATTGCAAACAAATTAAACCATTCATACACTCACAGTCGAGTTATAGTCTGGCTATAATAAGTTGACTTCCGATCCACTGAGGCTTAAACGATTTCATTTGTTAAAACAGGGGTGAGGATTTAAAGCATGGATTTGTAACTGGAGGGAGCAAGTCTGATCATATTTACGTAGGAAAAAATGAGGCAAAGATTCTAAGCCACATGGTTTAACTACAACGTATGTTTGTCATGTTTTGCGTGAAATAGCAAAATAAACCTAATTTCTTAGAACACTTATCTTAAAAATCAATCACGTGACTTTGGATTCTTGCGACAAAAATCGAAAACTTTACTCTCTACCTTTATCCCTTCTCGATGGGTGAGGAATGTTGGTATGCGTCCCGATAACGATTACTGGCGTAGTGCATATTTAAGAATTTCTCTTCATTTAAGCCGAGTATAAATGAGTATGTTCAAGGTCAAGCATCAATTTCCTAAAACCACATGAAACTTAGTGAGATTTGTTCTTCTTAACTAAATCCCCTGATACTGTTATAGATATTAACGCAAAAAAGTATCGAAAAATTACTTTTCTTTTTTACTGTTTATGAATTTTATTCACTTAACCAGTTGATAAAAAATGCGGAGAAAGGGTTAAAATAAACATTATGGAAACATTTTGCATTTAACCTTTCAAGAGGGATGACAAAACCTGCACGCTGTAACGTAAGAAAATATAGAAACCATTCTAAAAAGAACCTCTGAACAATGGACGATAATTTAAGCTGCAATTTTCTCATAGAAATAAGGGAGAAAAAATATAATTGTCTGACATATGTATTTCCTGAAAAAATCAGCCAAGCGTAGCTTCAAAACTGAGTGTCATAAATGTCGCTCTATCCATAGAAAATTTACCCATTTTCCACATAAAATAAATAACCAAGAGGTTAATTTTAGAAAATCATGATAAAGATTTTATAGGAGAATGTAATTGCATATACTCAGAGAAATATTTTTAAAAAGTGCTCATGAATGTGAATGATTAATATTTTCCTATTAAAATCTTCAAAATGAAAAGCAGATAAATTAATTAAGTCTTCTTAGATGATGGTTGCGAAGTGAAATAAATAGATAAAAAACTTTTCGTTTAAATTTTTGGTTGAAAATTCACTAGGAATACTCATCTACAGTTTGTTTGTGCTTCCGAACTTCGTATATATATGTTGCTGTAAATTGTGAGCCCCCCCTCCCCCCCCCCAAAAAAAAAGAAAATCCGGGGAGGGGGTTATGGTTAAATTTTTACTAGGGATCTGGGTTAGTTTTAATTCGTTTCTATGGGCAAAAAAGGAAACTTTCTGAGTTTTAGAGGGGGATAAATCTTCAAATCCACCTCCACCCTTGATTATGTATCTGACTGTAGAAAATTTTGACATTCGCAGGTGAACGTCGACATTAACATGTTAAAGATATCAGTGAATGACAGAAATGTTTCTGATGAATGTGTCGACATTTCCCAATTTTGTAACATTCACAGTAACATATAGGAACGATAAAACATTGAGCTCACTTGCGGCAAGCTAGTCAATAGCTGTAAAAAGATTTTCCAACAACTACTAGGAGTACAACATGTTAAAAGGTGTCACCAACTTTTTCCTCAAAAGACTCTTTATTAGAGATATGACACTGGCATGACAATATTAAAGTTTGAGTAAAGGTTTTTTTTCTCCTCCAATCATTTGGCGCGTAAATTAAAAGGATTTTTATCCGCATATTAGTAAAATTCTTGGAAAAATTTTCGCATTTTGTTGCCGAAGTCTTTTTGCTTTATTGGCAGCGGAAATAATAATAATTATGTTAAGAGAAAGTTGATAGAATTTCAACACCTCTTCGAGCAACATATCAGGAAAACAAAACAACAGAGAGAAATTTGTTTGGGCCAAATCTGCCCTACGAAATTCTCGCTTGTGGTTGAAAATTCAAACATTATAAAACAAGTTAAACAATAAGTTAATAAAAAGAATAGAATTTTTAAAAATTGTTTGTCGTCAAGACACAAGATAGAAGTGAAAATGAAAAATTTATCTTTTTTTACATTCTAAACTGTCACTTCACCCACACGTTTTCTCTCACGCCGCGCTCTTGTTCTCTCAGTGCCTGACCACGTCATATTCATAACAAAGTTGAATTTTTAATGAAGAAAATCGATTATAAACAACGATACAAAACAATTCTTCAAATCCGCTTTTAAATTAATGACAAAAACATTGAAAAATACTAATAATTACAAAGTTAATTTTGTTTATATAAGTTCACAAACTAATTTCAAAGCTGAACTTAAGGAATGTGGATTATACGTTTTAACAGATGACTTTACTTGAATGGAAGAAATCTTCGAAATTCTGCATTATTTGAAAAGTTTAAAATGAACAAAATCCGCAAATATATGCTAGCTTAGGTTCAGCCTTGAATTTATTTTCTGAAAATTATCAACAAAACTTTATGATTACGATTACTTTTCATTATTTTTTCCAACAATTTAAAAAACAATTACATCTCTTTCGCCACACAAAAAGGGTTGAGGTTCAGAACTTCCAAGCCCTGGCATGAAAAGTTTCACTTCAAAAATATTCCCAGGTTAGTTTTAGAAAAATTTCACTCAAATAACATTTAATCGGCGTTTTCTTCACACAAAGAATTTTAGTAAAAAAACAATTCCAGTGCATGTTCCTGTTGAGAAAATTGCCGTTACACGGCAAAAACATGATATTAAGTTTAAATATATTCTCATTTCTCAAACTCCACAAAAGTGTTTCTTCAGAACAGTGTCTGAGAATGTAGAAAACAAGAGTTCAAGACCCAGCCACAAGAGAGCAAGGAAAACATCAACAGCGTCCTTCATTGACAATAGACAAAAGCCTTCCAATTTCGCCAAACGCCAGTGAATCCTCAGGGATGATTTCAACAGTTTCTCAGAAACCCATCCTCGCGTCTTGCAACAGAGCCGAAGAGAGAATGAAATTGAATTGAAGAAAAAAAGTAAAATTTATATTGAAATAAATAATGAAAGAAAAAAAATGATGATGCCTCAAACAATCTTCATCCCATCGTTTTCGGCGCAACGCATGAGTGTCTTCGTGACATCTGACCTTGCCGCCTTCAGAAAGGTCATTTTTCCCTTCATCTAGAAAACAATGACGGCTGATTCAGAGGAGTGATCATTAGAGGAATAGGCAAAAGGTGAAATATATTGGTGAAATGTGTGATGTGAGCATCCAGGAAAAACCTTCCGTTTTAATGATATTATTATTATGACTAAGAGGCAGCAATCAATGGCTCTCGTAAAGAAAGGCGTTCAATAATTTTTTTGGGTGATATTGAAAATGCCGCTGTTATCCAGGCAGTAGGTTAGAGAAATATGATTATTTTTATTTTTCAGTTAAATAAATCGTAATCAACAGGGAGTGCCAACACCTGGGGGGAGGGGGGTCAAGGCGCAGACTGCGCCATCAAAATTTTTAGAGGGAGGGGGGTTTTAAAATGTATTTTTCTCTTTGTTTGGGGAGGGATAGATCCTGATTTGGAGGGGGTTCTTCGTGGTATTTGGTGGGGGGGGGGGTGTACCCTTGCTCTTGGAGGGATGAACACCCTGTAATAAATCACTCATCTACAATGATTAAATGTAACTTATTGATTACATTGCACAGAGTATGCGAGTTTTGGAGCTACAAAGAAATCTTTGACGGACATGTCAAGTTTAAAAGAAAAAAATACATTTCTGACATTTTTTTTCTGTTTCAATCAATAACATATTTACTCTTGTTATCAGCAGTGTTTTTGCCACAAAGTGGGAATTTTCAATCCCAGATCGATACAAATCAATTGGTGTTGAAGCAAGTATTTGGAGATGGCATAATGGATATCAGTCAAGTTTTCAAGTGTTTCATCGCATAGAAATTGTAGCAGTGATCGGAGTAAAGAGAAATCAGATGGTACAATGTCCGGCGAGTATGCTCTACCGATTGCCAATAGGAAAAAAGTCATTACACAAGACTACACTGCTAAAAACGAAACATAGAAAAATATATGGAATAGTGATGCGTCGCCTCACTCACCATACTTGCCCGATATTGCATTATTTGATTTCTCTTCATTCCGATCGCTACAACACTTTCTATGAGACAAAAAACTTGAAATTTTGTCTGCCTTAAAAAAATGTCATCCTTCAAATATTTTCTCCAAAACCAATTGACTTTATCAATTCCGGATTGTGGATTGGCACTTTACAAGGCAAAAGTTTGTTGACAACATAGGTAATTACAATGATTAATAAACATAAAAACTTGTAAAAAATTATTTTCTTTGAAAATAATGTACCCATACACCAAGTTCTGCTATTTAAGAAAGTTTTAAGACATTGCCTTTTGCTACCCTCTTTAAACGTTTCCATTCGACATTTTATGGATGACAATGGATAATCTTAACTTTAACGCTAAATTTTTCTAAATGAGTTAGGCAATAATGAGTCAGAAATTTGATTTTGGTATAAATTTAGTTATCACTTCAAAAAATTGGGCTCAGATATTTTCTCAAAACTAGAAAAGATCAGATTTCATTCTAAAGTGAAGCCTAGTCTCTTTGAACCTTATACGCTCCATAACCAAGTGAGCTAACTTTTTAAAGCTTCTTGAATTAATATTTCGTTCAGGTTTGCCATTTCCCTTCATTTTAAGAATTTATTTAAAGGTAAATCTAAAAGAATATTGTACAGGATAGAAAAGACATAAACAGACCTCAGGATTATTTAAATTTTTTCTAGTATTCATAAAAATACCTTTACTCCTACTAACAAATGTTTGATGATTCTCCTAGGTGTTGGTGGTAAAAGGAATGCTCTTTAGTCGATAATCGACGATGACCAGACAAAGCTACAGAGTTCTAAGAATGGGATTCGGAGATCGATCCCTTTCCAAAGCTCAGAATATTCCCTCTTTTTTTTTGACATAGAAAAGGACTAAAACTAACCATACCCACTCCAAAATTTAAACGTATCTCCCCCTGTTTTCTTTCTTTTTTTTTTTTTTTTGAGGGGGGGGGGCTACGTTGATGTTATGAAGTACGACCTAGCCAGTCCTTTAAGGGAGGGGGAATCAAGAAAGGTTAAGGTAGGCGAACACCATTCCAAAAAAAAATCGATTTTGAGATTTTGAAAAACTTAGAGAGCCCAAGTGTTCTTTTTAAATTCACAATTGTATTTTAAATCAATGATTTATTGAAAAAACTAAAAGAAACTTACTAAACTTAAATGCATTGCTTATAACTCAAAGCTACTTTTTCTTTATTGATTTTTTTCAAGTTTTTATGTTCGCCAGCAGTTTTAGCGAAAAAAGTATTAACCCTAAAGATTTGAAACTTTGCAAACATGGTAATTGAGCATATTACTGTGAAATAAATCTCAACGAGCTGATGTGTGCCTCACATGACTTCCTTTTACTCCATTTTAATGTCATTTTCCCATTATTGGCAATTTTAATGTGATTCAATAGTTTAATCTCTAAATATTAAAAACGATGGCCAAATTAAAACCAGATAAAAAAAATCGCCAAATTTTCCGCCAAGTTGGCGACAAAACTTGGCGACCAAAAGACTGGCGATATATCGCCAAGTGTCCGCCAAATTGTAACACCACTTAAGTTTGCATTGATATTAACAATGATTTCCCCCCAAAAAGGTGCAAAAGACCCCCTTAGGAACATCCGAAAGCAACCAAAAGGGGAGGTGCACAACTAGACCCCACTACGAGTCTATGTACCAAATTTCAACTTTCTAGGACATACCATTTTTGAGTTATGCGAGATACATACGCACATACGCACATACACACATACATACAGACGTCACGAGAAAAGTCGTTGTAATTACCTCGGTGATGGTCAAAATGGATATTTCGCGTGTCTATACATTCTTAGGCACTTTTCCGCATGTGGTCGAATCGAAAAAAAAACTCAACATTCATTTGGGGGTGAGCAAAATGGAAATTAAGGGCGATTTTTGAGTGAAAATTTTTTCGCGAATACAATACTTCCTTTTTTGTAAAAGGAAGTAAAAAGTGCATGTACATGCAATATGTTGTTTTGAAATAATGATCAATTACATTTAGGGGGCAAAAAGCACGGTTTTCGGGGGGGAATTTTTCAAACTTTTCCTATAAAACCTGTTTTTATTTAATCATTTTAAAATTGGAGGGTCATATCACTCTCTGGCATCTAACAAAGAGATAGGCCCAAAAAGTTTTAAGAATTATGAAAAAATGAATGTGCACTGGAAGTATTAAGGAAATGGATAATTTTTGCAAAAATTATGGTTTTTTTTATTGAAAAAAGCCCATTGAATTTTTTTTTCAACAAATAAGTAGTCAAAATGTGTTATTTATGTCATATTTAATAATCGTATAAAATTTTAGAAAGGTACGATGAACAAAGAAGAAAAAAATATTTAGAGTGTTCGCCTACCTTAACTACCCTTGAGCTTTAAGAAAATCAAAATTTATGCAGTTACATAAAAGCAGGATTGCGAAGTCGGAGGGAAAATGACCGATTTTGACTCCGACTCCAACTCCGGAAAGTTTAGAAATTTAGACTTTGACTTTAACTCTTTCACCTTAAAATCTGTCCGACTCCGTCTCTGTCTCTGACTCTGACACCGCAAGCACTGACAGAGTTGTGGTCTTTGAAGGAAAATGATCGATTTTGACTCTGACTCTTGGAGCTTTAAACCTTCGACTTCCAACCCCGACTAAGACTCCTTTACCCCAAAATCAGTCAAACTCCGACTCTTCGACTCTGACTCCGATTCCGCAGCCCTGAATATAAGTGGGAGTGGTTTATTGACATTATTTGCATTGAATTTATACCATTTGCCTCAACTGCTGGAAAAATTTAAAACGACGGCCTGGGTATGACTGTCTTCCCTAGAGAGCGTTCACATTTCTGATTCAAAGAAACAAACAGTAAGTATAGAAGTACTTTCTCGGAAGCCAGCGTTTAAACACAAATACCCTCCTTAAAGCGTGTGTAGATGCAATTCTCTTGTCATGTTTGTCCAAACACAGCTGCAGAAGCAACAAAGGTAGCGCAAGGAATTCGCTCCAAAAACGCGCTTCTCCAAAAACAAATAACATTACCAGAGAAACTTTTCCATCACAAGCTGATGGAATTGTTGCTGTAACAGACACGTAAGCGGCGAGGTAACAAACTCACATTGGCGACTTGATGCCAAATTACGACGCTGAAATTGCAACTGCGACGCCTGTAAACTCTCGCACTGCGTAATAAAGGAATAGGTAAACCTACACAGCGTAAGGCTTAGTGTCGACCTATAACACAGCAAACAACCTGTTATTTTATTGTTAAAGGTAATGGAACTGATTTGGAAAGGACAAAAAGGGGTTAGTGTAGGAAGATTGTTCTGTCATAAACTTCAATTTTCTAGTTAATGCGATTGAAAAACTATTTTGTGATCGTGTTAGTGTATTGTCAAATTGTTTAGAAGACAAACTAACCTAGTTTTCGTGAGATGATCCGCCATTTCAAGCTTATAGACAAACTTTTACAAAAAAATTGTTTTATGCTTACAGACACATTTTTTAGTTAAGCTGTGTGATGCAAAAATATTGAGTAACTTTTATAGCTTTGTCATTCGATACAGATTTAGAGAAGGAAAGAACTGGCAAATTTTCTGAAAATGGTCAGTACTGAAATCTTGAAAAATAGTAAGAAATTTTTACTGCTTTTTAAAATTTGTTTTAAAAAGGCCGTTGTTGAAACCATTTTAAATCTTTGCAACTATATGTACATTAAAAAAATCAGAGACGTTCCTGGAAAATAATAGCTGATGTGCTTAAATTCTGAGATGTAACATATTTCTCGAAAAACAGGAAATTTCTACGCTAAAAGTCAGTAAGTAACCTTCCTGAAATTACTCTGGAATCTCCTTGAATGATTCTCTTGCAATTCTTGCAAATTTACAAGATCCAGAGACTGCAATTAAGCATGTAGAATATTTTTGCACTGGTGTGATAGATAAATATTTTTCACCACGATGAGAAATCTGCATTCATGAAACTTGTAGCAATTCAGGAAACATTTTCACAAAAATTCCTGATTTTCAAAAGAAACTGGTGAAAACCCAAGAAATCCCGTAATGTTTCCTGGAAATAATCTGTGACGTTACGGTTTTTTTTATGTAAGGAAATTTAAAGGTTCATTTTCGTCTGTTTCAACTGTCTAACAAACTCAGGAGAAAATCCACTTTAGCAAACGGTTCAAAGTTTTGAGCGTGAACAGTACCTCATATTAAATACAGATGCACTCTTGATTGCATAAATTAAAAATAATACAATAGAAACGAAAAGACTTCATAAAAATTTTGGATCAAATTTACTTAAAATTTATGCAGCAATTCGCAACATGTTGGATACAATAAATATTTTTGAATGTTATCACACAACATGTCTTTGTTTAAGAAATTATTGACGGATAAACAAACATCCCGCTTATAGAAATAAAACCTTCCGGAACCGAGTATTTTCCCATAGGCGTAATGTTAAAGGTCTCCGCTTAATCGAATAAGTTTCCTGGATAATACAATAAGACTTGTCTGCTTTTGTAAATAGTTGTGCAACAAGAAATTTGAATTTAATTCAAAATTTTGAAAAGACCAAACATTTTACTTTAATGGACAATGTTGGTAGTACAAAATGGAGAGTTCCATAAGGTTTTCGAATGTGAAGGATATATTAAACCCAGAAAATGCTAGAGCCAAGATACAGTTCTTTGGAAACAATTGGTCCTAAAAAAGAGGGGGGGGGGGAATAATGTTCATTATATCTTGGAAAAGGAAATATTTTTGACGTTGCTAAAAGACTGGTACTGCCCTTACTTGGGAGTTTTTCAAAAATTTTTGTTTGAAGTTATTCTAGTGAAACATACCATGTTCACATGTGCACCCCCCTCCTCTCTCTCTTTCTCTCTCTATATATACATACATACATACATACATATATATATATATATATATATATATATATATATATATATATATATATATATATATATATATATATATATATATGCCCGAAAGGGATGAGTTACAAACAATAAAGTTCATTAAATATAGTCTGTATCTCTTTTCCAACGACTAAATATCATCGATACGTATCAAACACCTCTTCATCCTCCGAGTGTCACTCATCCGTTTCACACGTAGTTTCACCTCGATAAAATATGCATCATTAAAATTCTGTCGTCTTCACCTGGGGTGATAGAAAAGAAGAACGAATCACCCATCCATTGCAGACGATGGTGTCTTCCAACAGCGCAGACGATGCAATTCATATATGTGTTACGAGGAAGTTGGACGAGGAGTGGAATTAGAGCGAGAGTATGTGGAATAGACCAAGTACACTTAAACTCGGATCGACGACTCCTTGGCCAGCTGTTTGATCAAACAGAATCAAAAGCCATGGCCAATAAATGACGCCGAAATCAAATTATGGCTTTTCAGAAATTGACACCTTTGACATAACTTTTTGTCTTTCCATTTTGAAGATGTGTGTGATTCATGCGTTTCGTTTTATCACATGTCAATGACCGTCTGTGCATTTTATTTATTTATTTTGTGGGCGCAGTATAGTCATTCTACTTTTTCTAGGGCTGCGGAGTCATAGTCAGACTGATTTTGGAGAAAGGAGTTTGAGTCGGAGGCTTTAAATTTCCAGGAATCGGAGTCGGAGTTGGTCATTTTTCTTCCGAGTCTGCAGATCTCCAATGCTTGAATGGACTGGTTTAGGGGCAAAGGAGTCGAAGTGAAATTTCGGAGATTCTAAAATTGAAGGAACTGGAGTCCATCATTTTCTCTCCTACGCCACAGCCCGGATAAATACAGAAAAAAAAAAGAAAAAAAAAATTCTTCCACAGCTCGTTGATGCATATGTTTAGTCTCGGAATCCACAAACTTTTTCAATTCGCGGCACCCTTTGAGGAATTAAAATTTTTCACGGCACCCTTAGCATATTTGTATTATATACACACATTGAAATCGCGGTACTTTGTGGCACCCCTCGCCTCCCCTAGGATACTGAAGCACCTACTTTGTGAAGTGGTTTAGTCCAAATAATTAGCCAATGTCGCCTTCAACTGAATTACGGCCCGTCCAGCTTGACTGATCCCTAATGAGGGCATCAGTGGATACTGCAGTTTTGCAAGAATTGCAGGCAAATAAGGTGCTAGATATTTGCTTGAAAACAGCTTTGGACACATTTGATAAAATGCTTTAAAAGATTTCCCGCCACCAGAGAACATCCAATACAGCTTTCAGGATAGAACTCGCAAAACACATCCTCCAAATTTTCGAGAATATTTAGGTCTTATTGCACTTTTCTAAACAAAACTACAACAATATATCGTCATTATATAATAATATAATCCCTCGCTTTCGTATTTACGAATTAGCACACTGCCATAATAATTGTATTCCTTGGAAACAATGCTATTCTTATCCTGTTTATTAAAACCACAATGTGATTTTTATCATTTTAAATGAATACAGCGATACTCTTATCTATCCTTTACTAAATACAGCTCCAAACGTATCATATGCATTTTTTTGTCGTAATTTTATTTGTTAAACATGCTACCAGGGATTTCTGACCTTTTTTACTTGGAAGCCACATTGTAAATTTTTGGAAGAGAGACAGGCCAACACTCCAACAATATTTCAGTTTAGATAGTATGATGCTAACCCCCAGTGCACACACACATTTTTTAAAAAGCTCTCAGTTGTCTTTTTTTACATTTTTTGGACTTAGATTTCTTAATATATAAATAAAGCATTATATAGCAAATATAATTATTTGATAATATATTTGGTTAAAAGGAAATGTATTTTCTTTTTATACTAATAATAAAGCTGAAAGTCTCTCTGTCTGTCAGGATCTCACTCTGTCCGGATCTCTGTGACGCGCATTGCGCATAGACCGTTCTGCCGATTTTCATAAAATTTGGCAAAAAGTTAATTTGTAGCATGGGGGTGTGAACCTCGAAGCGATTTCTCGAAAATTCAATGCGGTTCTTTTTCTATTCCAATTTTAAGAACAAAATTATCATAAGATGGAGGAGTAAATTACGAAATTATCATAACGTGGAACCGTAACATGGGCACAAGCCAACTGGAGAGAAAATTCACCATGCATTATTTGTAAATATAAAGGCGAACCAAAAGACCTTTTAATTTTTCTAATACGGGCAAAGCGGTGCGGGTGCCACTAGTCAAATAATAAAACAACAAAGTTTTTTGTACATCGCATCATCAGTGAAATACGGTCCTTTGCTATACTATTCACAAAATAAAGTCCTCTAATCTCTTTTTCTGAAAATTATGTTATCTGGACATAATTCACGCTTTTATTTCAGTCAAAACACTTTTTATTTTATCCTTTTACTTAAAGTTGAATTGTTGCAAAAAAAAGTGTTTCAATAAAGAAATTTCAAAAACTATTGATTTTACCTATGTATTTTATGTTGCAAAAACTAATTTAACTGAATTCACTCAATTATAGGGGATTTGCGAATAATACGTTTTCAATTGTAGAATCTAATAGAAGGATTTATACCAGCTACATCAAACACACAACACAACAGTTAATCAATTCATGGTATTATTATTTCCCAATGATGCAATACCCGATTCCCATTAGAACCACGAGGGCAAAAAAGGTCCTAAATGGAAAACAGAAAAGTTTCAGACAGATATATATTTTTTAATTTTCTAAATAACTAATTGAAACTTAACTTGTTTTAAACGGGCTTTCAAGAGCAAAATAATAATAGCGACGCATTTTCTCCAACTGTTTAGCTACTTCTTTTTAAGAATACATAAAATATTTTTGTGGAGAAAACAACGAACAATGTTGCAGAAGAAATTTGAAAAAATAAATAAATAAATAAATAAATAAAAGTGTACTCTTTACTTCCTTTTACAAAAAGGAAGTATTGTATTCGCGAAAAAATTTTCACTCAAAAATCGGCCTTAATTTCTATTTTGCTCACCCCCGAATGAATGTTGGGTTTTCTTTTCGACTCGACCACACGTGGATATATGCCTAGGAACGTACAGACACCCGAAATATCAATTTTGATGATCCCCGAATTAATTACAACGAGTTTTTTCGTGACTTCTGTATGTACGTATGTATGTGCGTATGTGCGTATGTATGTGTGTATGTATGTCGCATAACTCAAGAACAGAATGTCCTAGAAAGTTTAAATTTGGTACGTGGACTCCTAGTGGGGTCTAATTGTGCACCTTCCCTTTTGGTTGCATTTGGGTGTTCCTAAAGGGGTCTTCTGTCCTTTTTTGGAGGAAATTCATTGTTAATTTCGATGTAAGCTCAACTGGTGTTATAATTTGGCGGACACTTGGCGATATATTGCCAGTCTTTTGGTCGCCAAGTTTGGTCGGTAACTTGGCAACAAATTTGGCGATTTTTTTTTAAAAATCTGGTTTCGATTTGGCCATTGTTGGTGATATTTAGAAAGTAAACTATTGAATCACATTAAAATTGCCAATAATGGGAAAATGACATTAAATTGGAGTAAAAGGAAGTCATGTGATGCACACATCAGCTCATTTTTCACGTGAAAATGGAGAAAAAAGAGAAAACTTTGTTTAAAGAAAAAGATCTTAATTCGATGCTTTTCACTGACTTAAATACCAGCTTTTCTGAAAAATTACCTGATGTATATCTCAGGAATTAAATTTGTTTCATCTATGCATTTTTTGCTAACCGTGACGTAAACATTTCAAAATGTTGCAAAACTATAAAATTCTCCTCATACACACTAATGCTTCTCGAAAAAAACCTTGACTCTTAGATATTTTAATGCAAATATCTGAACTTAAATACGTTCTGTCAATCCTATTCAAAGGTCACAGCAATTGCTAAAAACGCTTCTTGCGATTAACTTGAACCTCTTCTGTAGTTGTATCTTCGATTAACATTACTTTTTAACGACCTGTACAGGAGCTGCACATTAAATCAAAGTGAAAAGTGAATTTGATGAACTACATTCATGTACTACATTATAGCTACGTGCTTACTATCATAATTAAAAATTATCTATATGAACACAAGTTTTTTTTTTTTTTTTTTTTTTTTTTTTTTGCGTCTGAATTTTATCCGGATAATCCGGAAATACGGATGAACGAAGACCGAGTCATCGAGGTTCTACTGTAATTAAAAGTCCGCATAATTTCTATCTTTTTTTTTGTATAAAAGTTGAAAAGAAGAGAGAAAGAGAAAATTGAATTTAAAAATAAAAGAGAATAAAAAATCTTCATTCAATGCTTTTCGCTGACTTCAATAAAACCTTTTCTGAAAAATTACGTAGTGTTTATCTCACAAATGAGTTTTTTCTTTTCGTTTGATAAACCGCAATATTTAAAACAAGCATTTTTTACCAACCGTGAAGCAACTTTTTCAAAAGAATGTACAAAAATAGCTTGTAAAATTCCCCACATACACATAAATGTTTTTCGGAAAAAAAACCTTGACTCTTAGATATTTTAATGCATTTACCTGAACCTAAAACACATTCTGTCAAACCTATTCAAAGGTCATAACAGTTGCTGAAAACGCTTCCTGCGATTAACCCCCAAAACCTCTTCTGCGATTAATCTTCAACAACCACAACTTTTTTCGCAATCGCCATTCTATCTACAAAGCATTACAGAATGGTTTGCAACTCCCATATAGCGAAAGTGGTTTCTAAAGTGGTTTCTGCGGTATGTAAAGAATTTCAGAAACGTAGAAAGTATATCGTAACCAATGCTACTGTTAGTGTGTGAAAAGATACTAGTTTACTACAGGCTTGAACTGTAGAAATAACAAGTGTGCTTTATTTTGAACAAATACACTACATTGATATCTTTGTAGATAGAAGTTCATTTGTTAAGTTCTTAAGACGTTCTCAGAGATGCCATCAGAAAGGAGATATATTGAAGATTTTCAAGAATTTTTTCAGGAATGTTTTTAGCATTTTCACTTGCTTTGGGAACATTCCACGAAAAAGCAGACATTTTACTCGTACATAACAACTCTATACGTATTTCATTCCAAAATATGTTTAAAAAAAAATTTGTCTAAGAAATCACACATAAAGGAGAGGCTGGGTAGGTAATATTACCACTAAGTACTGAACCTGATATGAGAATGCAGCTTTCAGAGCACACACGTTAAGGATGTATTTGCCATAGAAAAAACAGTTACCACTCGTAGCATTAAAATTAAAACTTGAAAAAAAAAATTGAAATAGAGTTCTAGTATTTTGGAGAAATTTGTGCTGATTTTGAAATTACTTTTTTTAAGTTTTAGAATATTCTTTTTAAACAAAATACGTACTTTTGTTTGAAAATAATAAATCATTCCTAGAATATTGCTAGCAAACTAAACGATTGAGGAAAAACCAGGGGTTCCACGAAAAAAGTTGATGCTAAAAAGGATTCTACTTTCAAAACAAATTAAGAAACACTGCTCTAAACGAAGGGATCAAGTATCCCTTATATGCAATTTTTACAAACATACTTGTTCTATTATTAACAATAAGTGGCAATTAACTAAAAACATGTCTCTGTTATTAAAAGACTTTCTGTACTTTAACATTACACTTGGATATTTTTTTAAAGTTGTATGTAACGGATAATGTAAACTTTAGAATGCTTTAATAAAAAAAAGTTTCCTTTGACACATTCAGACAATCATTTCTTGAGCTAAAACAAAATGGCTGAAAAAAATAAGTGTTGCCAGTTTTTATGCACAAGTATAGCTTTAACATAATCGTCAGGTTTCAAACCCCTTTTTTATGATTTTGGTACATTTTTGGTTGTGGGATCATGTATCCCTAGGGATCAAGTATCCCCAGTCTCCCCTATGTGTGATTTCTCACAAAAAAAAATGTTATTTATTACACTTTTGAATACTACTTTTGAAATTCAATTTAGGCGGGCAGAACAAAATGTGATTTTTTGTGGAATGGCTCACTATTTATTTCGCGTTGAAACTAACACTAAACATTTTTTATTAGAAATGTAAACTATTGAGATTTTTAGCAGTAGACTCGGAAGATATGTAGCTATGATTCAAAACTTTAAAGCTGATGTTCAAAAGTGCGTCCTGCCGACAGGTACACTTCACTTAAAAAATAACAACCAAAACCGATTGTGGGAAAAATATTCTAATTGACAACTCACGCAAGTAAAGTACTCCTATTAGATCAACAAAATTTTAGCTTTCAGCATTCATTAATTTATGAAGGAATGGAGTAATTTACTTCAAATTGTTTGTTCCACACGTGAAGGTGAACACTCTTTCAACAACGTTTCATTAATATTCGCTACGTTAAAAGTTTATTTATCCGACTATTAAGCCATTCACAAAAATGCGAAAAGGTAGGAGATATTTTTAAGATTTCCAACATATTTTTAGAAATATTATTCAATTTTTTTTGAGGAGGCGGAATTGTCTTTATTTTCTTAAATTTGCTTTGACTATTTCGCTACTTAATCGTTGTAAACGATTAAAATTAGTAGCAAAGGTACGATTAGAACCAATAGTGAAAACAGCAGTTGTTACGGAAACACTAGTCTCTTCATATAGTTATAAATTTAACTCGAGTGATAACTCCCTTTCAAAGCAAATAATGTTTTACGATACAACGGGACGCAGTTAAGTTTTAAGTGAAAATGGCATAACGTCTATTTTCTCGCTAAAAATTAACATGAGTTCTATTTATGCTCAGGGATATTGCTACGGTTTTTTTAATTTTTTTCCATGGAGATAAATTAATCCTCGAAATTTTTCAGAGGAACAAAGTTTATTTCGGAGCAATAGGATTTACGAAAACACTTTAGACTGTAATATCAATTCTATAAAAATACTAACTTTCTAAGGACGAGATGGAAGATACGGAAGAAAAGAAGAATATATACTATTTTGATTTATTAACCTTAGAATGTTTGAAATTTTAAATTCAAAAAACATTTATTTTTCAAATTTCCGTCATTTTCCATGACATTAAATTTTTATTTAAGATAGAAAAATAAAAGAGTATAATGCGCAAATATTAACTAATATTCGAAACTTAGTTTCGGTTTTCAAAGAGTCAAACTTGCTTGTAGAGGCATAAAAAATGTCTCCGTTTTAGATAATATCTAATTAAAATGTTTTGAAAACAAGTTGTAGTGCAATATGCTACCTTCGGATGTGAAAATCGGTTTCGAAAATTTACGAAAAATGAAAAAAAAAAAAGTCTAATTTCATTCGTAAATGCTATCTTGTTTTTTCTTAATGTTCAGTGTCAAGTATTTGGAACAATTTTTAAACTAGAGTTTTTTACATATTAATTTCATTTCGACATTTAAAATAAGATTAGTGAAATAAATGTTACTTCAGTGACATAAAAAGTGCGTGACTCGCAATTACTAAGAAACAAATATTAGCAGTAAACGCTCTATGGAAAATATTATATTGATAGTTTTGCAGATAAGTACACAGTACAGTTAAAGTTAAAACACCCATTTACAAAAAAATTTAGACAAAATTTTAATTTATAAAAACGTAATAATATGCATTTACTTGCTGCATAAAAATTTTAAAACGTGCAGTTCCAATTCAGTACTTAGTTACTAAATCAAGAACATTGATATATTGTTTTTTGTTTATACGTACCTTTAAAATGTGAGAAAAAAGCGCGTTGATTTAAGGAAGAAGTAGTAAGCTAAGATCGTCTTGCAATTAGTAGTCAAAATTTTGGAACTAAATATCTTGTTTTGTTCTTCGAATGAAATTTATTTTATTCTTTAAATAGAAATTGTCTTTTTGTTTTTCTAATGATTATTATTTTCAATCAATAGCTCTATATTCTAATAGGTAACAACGTTTGACAAAAAGCAGTATACGATTTTATAAAATGTTACTTCTTTTTAATAATTGGTAGCCCGTTTGAAGTAACACTGAAAGGAAAAGAAAAGCATACGTGGCGTTAAAGATCCTAAATTATAACTGGTTGCACTTTAACTACACTTTTTGATAAGTATTACTTTTAACAATTCTGCAACATAAGGTACTACTATGGAAAAGATGATTTTACTTGGTTTGAAGGACAGTCACGTAAATTACGCATAAATATTTAATATAACGGTAGTGAATAAGTGTCTATATTTTTCACTGAATATAATACTAAAGAAACGTTCGAAACCGCCTTCATGACAAGTATTGATTTCGTCGTAAAAAGTTTAATAGATTGTTTTGGTTTCTCTTGTAAACACGTTTCAGTTTTTTTTTTCTTTTTAAACATTTTTATAGTTAAATGTGAGAGTATGTCGCGGAAATAGCAATGGAAATTAAGTTAAATATTTCAATCAATAATAATAATAATAATGATAATAATAATAATATTAATTATTATTATTATTATAAAATTATTTTTCAAACATTTAAACGAAATTGATTAACAAATCTTAACCGCAACATCATTTATTTTAATAAATTGAGACCATAAATTCATTGATAAATAGAGGAAGGTGTTAATAAATTTAGTGTAAATTATGATTCATTTATTTGAACAAATCAAATTCAGGTTTTCTACACATGGGAGTTATTTAAAGAAAAAAGACAAGTTCATTTCATCTTGGTAATTTGTTTTTCAGCTTAAAATTTTAAAGGTAATAAACACTACTATTTTCGCATTCTTTTATTTCACTTGCACTAAAAGCTTCATTTTTTCTGCCATTCTCGAGTCTTCAGCAAGTTGTTGAATGAATCTGCGGTTTGCGCCATAATACTTCACAGGTTAAGAATTTTTTATGACATTGTAAAAAAGGAAAAGGGTAAAAAAGAAAAACAAGGAATTGTTATTATAAATAATCGCTGTATCGTCTCAATAAAATAAACAAACGTTATGTGAGGTGCTTAGTCATATTATTAAACAGAAAGCAATACCTTCCATTACCGGAGTTAAATATGTGCACCGTTTGTGGACAACGCACGTTACTCTTTTTTTACAATGTCTTAAACAATTCTTGAACCAGTGAAACATTGTGGCACAAACCGCATATTCATTCCAAAATTTGTTGTTTTTCTATAAATTTTTAAAATGTGTCAACAACTTTTCGGACATCCTGTATTTCTAAGACAATAGTCGTTAGCAGGACACAGCGGTGGTTGCTTTATCACGTGCGGAAAAAGTTGAATTATTTTGAAGGTACTTTTACTTCCTTTTACAAAAAAGGAAGTATTGTATTCGCGAAAAAAATTTCACTCAAAATTCGGCCTTCATTTCCATTTTGCTCACCCTTGAATTAATGTTGAGTTTTTTTTCAACCCGACCACACGCGGATAAGTGCCTAAGAACGTATAGACACTCGAAATATCCATTTTGACATTCTCCGAGTTAAATACAACGACTTTTCTCGTGACGACCGTATGTACGTATGTATGTATGTGCGTATATGCGTATGTATGTCGCATAACTCAAGAACGGTATGCCCTAAAAAGTTGAAATTTGGTACGGAGACTCCTAGTGGGGTCTAGTTGTGCACCTCTCCTTTTAGTTGCATTCAGATGTTCCATAGGGGGTGTTTCACACCTTTTTGGGGGGAAATCATTGTTAATTTCGATGCAAACTCAAGTGGTGTTATAATTTGGCGGACACTTGGCGATATATCGACAGTCTTTTGGTCGCCAAGCTTTGTCGCCAACTTGGCGAAAAATCTGGCGGTTTCTTTTTTTTTTTTAAATCTGGTTTCAATTTGGCCACTGTTGGTGATATTTAGAGAGTTAGCTATTGAATCACATTAAATTTTCCAATAAGGGGAAATAACATTAAATTGGTGTAAAAGGAAGTCATGTGATGCACACATCAGCTCGTTTAAAATTAGAAAAGCATTTTCAGCGTATTTTTTTAACTAAAAATAAACTCTCATCCTTTCACGGAACAGAAATGCTTACTTTCCGGAAATCAAGTACGTCAGAAATTTCTAAAGCCCAGCCGGTACTAACTAAATAAATAGAGTAGCTGATATATTTATTCTCAATTGTGTATTAGTTACTTTCATGAAGGAAAGATACTTAACAATTTGTTTTTCATTGTTTGCTTTTCATATTACAACTTCGTACCTTTATTTCTGCATAGATTATTTTTTGATGATTGCTTCATGTGTTATGGTATAACATTTAAAATATTACGATTTAGGGACGTTTTTCACCGTATAATACTCACTATGAATAAAAAAGCTTGAAAAGATGTAATTTATTCAAAATTATAACTTTTAGAAACATGGAGTAATTAACTGTAAAGTACAACTATTCGAAAAGAGAGGAAAAAATTATGTTTCAAAAAATATAATAACATTAACAAGCAATGTTTCAAAACCATTCAGCAATTCTTAAGCGTAATTCCTCAAAAACTTTTTTTTTTTGCATTGAAAAAAGCCCTAAACAAACGTCAGCATTTGGGCAAACTTTAACTTTTCTAGTACGTTTTTTTTTTTTTTGGGGGGGGGGGGGGGGGGTTGCGCGCAAAGGTAAGTATATATTATTTTTAGTGGCATGTCATGGCATGTCATTTAATTTGTAAAACAATATTTTTTTAATGTTATATTGTATAGTTTACGGGCAACCGGTTGAAAAACTCCGTTCGAAAAGGTATTACATGGAAATCAACAAATGACACCGTCATCTTGACTTCGTAACGAAAATTGAATTAATTTTCTTTACTCTACATTGAGGATGATGAACCTATTATGTTAGTTGTTTTTGCAGCCGAACATTTAACTTATTAGAGAAAAATGAAAGACAGCATAAAAATGCACAGACAATTAAAAGGTTAACTTTCTAGGTCAGTTAGAATCTTGACAGAACTTATGCCTAAATACTTTACCACGAAAATAGTTAGTCATGTATAAAACGTAATTGCAATGGATAATATTTAATAACCAGAGAGATTATATTAATATTAATAATTTCAACTAATAATGATTAATATTTTACAGAATATAATAATAGTAAGAGTAATAATAATAATAATAACAATATTGGAAGAGTAATAATAATAATAATAACAATAATAGTAAGAGTAATAATAATAATAATAACAATAATAGTAAGAGTAATAATAATAATAATAACAATAATAGTAAGAGTAATAATAATAATAATAACAATAATAGTAAGAGTAATAATAATAATAATAACAATAATAGTAATGAGACAGATTTTTAACACCCCTATTAGCGTATTTCACGCGTTGAGAAATCGGAAATAAGCTGCAAAAAATTAGCCAAACGTATTTTCACGTTTTGTATCTTGAATAAAACTGAAAATAGGGGAAAAAGCAACTCGAATGTAAGGAATACTGGACTCGGAAGTTTTTTCAACTTTATTAAATTTAAAATGATTGGCATTTAAAAATTTAAAAAATCAAAATGGTACACATCTCTTCGTTACCTACCATCTCTCTGCATATTCATCCTTAGCAAAATATTTTTTTTTCTTTTTTGTAATGAAATTGACCACTAAGAAATATTTACTATTTTCGTACATTTCATTCTTCCAAAAATAATTACACTTCACTAAAAATGTCCAGGACTATTTTCATGCCAAGAAAAGAAAAAAAAAAAAAAAAAAAAAAAAATCCTAGCTATATCTTTGATATTAATAATGATAATAATAACAACGATTTCTATTTTATAATGTAATGATCATAATAATAATAAATACAACTACAATGACAGCAGGCTGGATTTTTTAGAAAAATACCTTTGAAAGAAGTGTAAGGCAAAATGAGTTTCTTTGCCAAATAGAAAGTTAAAAAAAAATAAAGCACTTAAAATTATCCATTGAGATCGGGGAAAGTTCTGGTTGTTTTGCATATTATTTTGAAAATTTCATTAATTTGGAGAGCACTTAATTCGATACATGTGAAAATATATTTTTTAAATAAATTTTTTCATGAGGTTGGAACGTACCCCGTCAAAACCAAGTAAATATTGAACTACGTATAGAATTTAATTTATTTATGAATACTGGAACTGATGAAATGGGTAGAAGTGATTCGAACAGCTTCTGAAGTGCAATTGGTTAAAAAAAAAGCATTATTTTGTTTTTGAACAATTCAAAACATTACCCCTTTCTCCTATTATATAAAACATACAGCCTTTTATCTAAAAATTGGATGGTGTTCTAAATTTTAAAAAATGCAGAACGCAATTCCTAACAAACTGCATGGATTCTGAATATTCATTTTTATTTTTAGCGATATTTCAAAGATGCATTAAACCTTCTTTTAACCTTTTTACTTCCTTTTACAAAAAAGGAAGTATTGTATTCGCGAAAAAAATTTCACTCCAAAATCGACCTTAATTTCCATTTTACTCGCCCCCGAATGAATGTTGAGTTTTTTTTCGACCCGACCACACGTACATATGTACCTAGTCTGCAAGTTTTAAGCAATTAAACGATGTTGTTTTTGATTATAATGATCTAAAAGCACTTCATTTTTAAAAAAAAAATAATGTATGAATCCTAACAGTTGTTATTTAAATCAGTGTTTTCAAATGAAAATAATTTTAATTTCCATTTTACTCGCCCCCGAATGAATATTGAGTTTTTTTTTCGACTCGACCACACGTGGATAAGTGCCTAAGAACGTATAGACACGCGAAATATCCATAATGACGACTCCCGAGTTAATTATAACGAATTTTCTCGTGAAGTCTGTATGTACGTATGTATGTATGTGCGTATGTGCGTATGTATGTCGCATAACTCAAGAACGGAATGGCCTAGAAAGTTGAAATTTGGTACGTAGACTCCTAGTGCACCTCCCCTTTTGGTTGCTTTCGGGTGTTTCTAAAGGGGGTCTTTCCCCCCCCCCCCTTTTTTTGGGGGGGGGGGAATCATTGTTAATTTCGATGTAAACTCAAGTGGTGTTATAATTTGGCGGACACTTGACGATGTATCGTCAGTCTTTTGGTCGCCAAGTTTTGTCGCCAACTTGGCGATTTTTTTTATTTTAATCTGTTTCAATTTGGCCACTGTTGGTGAGATTTAGAGAGTAGACTATTGAATCACATTAAAATTGCCAGTAATGGGGAAATTACATTAAATTGGAGTAAAAGGAAGCCATGTGATGCACACATCAGCTCGTTTCTTCTCTCTTTTACGTTTACTGGTCAGCAGGCTCAAAAAAGGCTTTGAATAAAAGTTTTCACCAATGTACTTAAACATAAAATTTGCACATCTCTTGCTGCAATATTTTTTCATGCGGGCAGAAAAAAAGCTACATTTGATGTTTTCAAAATGAAATACATTTGATGCTAAAATATTGCCACAAAAGTATCCGAAAAGAATGTGAAATCTGAAAATACACTCAAAAATATTGATTATTCTTTAAAAAAGTTAATGCCGTGTTTACAAAAATGTTGGGCAAAAAATTGTTTCCCGAATAAATTGATGATGAATGTTGTGCAAAGTTTAACAATTAAAAATTATGAATGAATGAGAAACAAATTGAACACTAATATCATAAAATAAAAAATAATAAATAAAACAGAAATAGAGCAGTAAACGAAATATAATGCATATATTCTGTCATTATGGAATATGAATCTTGTTGACGTTTAAGCAAATGCTATTCAAAATTACAATGGGATGTTTTTAGGGCCTTTCAGGGCTGGGTTTTACTATTTCTCGTGATACGAGGGTTTGTTAGTAGTGAAATAATGCTCTCAAACAATAAACGGAGAAGAGAATTACTTACTAAAATCCAAAATATTGATTATAAAATATTTTAAACACTACAAATTTATTTTATAAAATTGCGCCACAATGTTTAACACTTCAAATTAGAATTTGAAGTTACTATGTTTCCTTTTTAAATTTTTATTTGTTGAAATTCAGCAAAAAGAAATAGGTAAATCGATATGTTTAGAGGTTTAAGCTGCAATCACATTATAAAAAACTATTACTTCTTTGCTAACACGTCAAAATTCTATGCTCTAGATCAACGAATTTTTCTCTCTGAACAAAAATCTCGGTACCACACTGTAGTACAATCAACACTGATTTCTCAGACATTTTTTTTTTTAAATTAAGGTTGATGTTTCAGTTCTGTTTTTGAAACAATGATGAATGTAAAGTACATAAAATTTATAAATTATACTTTTTTTTCAGTAAAATGAACACTTTAAAAAAAATGAAGTAGCAATAATTTGTTCTTATGGCATGCATTTTAAATGTCCCGATTTAAAAATAAATCTGAGAATAGACAACCAAAAGAGAAAGGTTTTAAGAAGCATTTTTGGAGGCATCAATGAGAACGGTGTCTGGAGACGACGATTCAATTTTGAAATTTACAGATTGTTTAGAGAACCTGACATAATAAAATGCATAAAAATTGGGAGAATGAACTGGGTGGCCCATGTCTCTCGAATGAACGAAGAAAACCCAGTAAAAAAAGTTTTTGCTGCAAAACCTGTGACAATTCGAGGAAGGGGACGACCAAAAATGAGATGGTTGGATTCTGTTGAATCTGACTTCGATATTCTCAAAGTTAAAAATTGGAAAACCCAGGCAAAAAGTAGGACGTCTTGGAAGATTCTCCAAAGGAAGGCCTTGGCCCACCCTGGGCTGTCGAGCCAACTATGATGATGATGAGACAACCAAAATAAAAGGTGTCGTAAAATTTTACCTTTGTAATAAAAACATCTTTTCATATTCAAAGAAAAAAGAGTTTTAAAAGTATATGTACAGAAAGTTTTAAAACGAGTAAAAAAATGATGAATCACTTTTGTAAGATATAAAGTTAAGAAACATTCTCATCTTTGACGCACAGTTATTAGCAAAAGCTTAAAAAATGCGTTTCAATGAAAAAATTATGCAATAAAATTTTTACAAAGATATAGTAATTTCGATATTTTAGAAATCTCGAATTGTTTAATAAAACACGTTAAAGTTGTATGAAAACAACTGTATTATAACATCCTAAAATAATTGTAAATCGAAGTCAAATTGATCATAGCTCTTAAAATTCAGATATTGAGCAAGAAAATAAGGAAAAAACTAGTATATTAAGTAAATTATTCATACTTTATAAAGCATAAATTTAATATTTATATTGACAACGGTAATAAATGCTTTGGATTTTGGTAATTTTCAGTTAATCAGTATTTTACCAAGTTTCTCCGTTCGTTTCTAGATTTTTACTGTAGAATATATAACAATAGAATAAATAACAATGCGTTTCGAGATTGAAGTAGAAGTGAACGCTAAGTTATTTTTTTAATTGCATTTGTTCGATGTATGGTTTTTGAAAGCAAAAAAAAAAGCAAACAAAATATTACACAATGCGGTATTTATTTAAAAGTAAATATTTCTGGTGGGAAAATGATTAAGTACTCAAATATTAACGAGATCTTCCTCATTCTCCCTTAAGGCGACGAGATACCCTTAAATTACCCAAACTAATGTCATTTCACTTAAATAATGATGCTTTAAGGCTTTTTCCATCTCTTTATTTCTACATTAATAAATATAGGCCTTTTCATTACTGAACACTTTTGATACTGTAACAATGAAAATAGGCTCTAGGTTTTCGGTGAAAAAATCATAAGGACGAGAAAACATTGTTTTAAACAAACTAAATAGGCATTAAATTTTGGAAATTATTGAAACAGGATCCACCAATGAACATTCTGAGAGAAAATTAGCATGAGTTAAGAAACTACGACTAAACAGCTAGTCTTTACTAACAATAAAGCTGAAAGTCTCTCTGTCTGGACATCGGGATCTCCGTCCGTATCTTTGTGACGCGCAAAGCACCTAGACCGTTGGACCGATGAAATTCGGCACAAAATTAGTTTGTAGCATGGGGGTGTGCTCCTCGAAGCGATTTTTCGAAAATTCAAATTTGTTTTTTCTCTATTCCAATTTTAAGAACATTTTACAGAGCAAAGTATCATAACATGGACGAGTAAATTACCAAATTATCCTCACGTTCAACCGTAACATGGGCGAGCAAATTAACATAGCAAATTGGCGAGATTTTCATTATAAATTATTTGTAAATATACAGGCAAACCAAATGACCTTTTAATTTTCTACTACGGGCAAAGCCGTGCGGGTATAGCTAGTCAAAAGATAAAACTAGGTTCAGACTTCTTTCGGTAGCACGACCTGTTATTGGTAAGGTAACACATAGCAAAACGTTGTGCACCAATGGAAAATATTATTTACGTACAGGAAGATATTGAGAATGTAAATATTTTTATCAAATATAATAACCTTAAGGTTCTATAAAGTTTGATTGAAATAATGGATTTTTTACCGGAATTTAAAATTCTCTTACCTTAATTTGGAAGAGACTGAAACTCCTTTTTGGCTTGCTTCTTTGCTTGCATGCTAGACAAAGAGCTTTGGCTACATCAAGCATGTTAGCCATGTTGCCATTCCCAAAATCCATAGAACCTGACCTTTTCAGTTTGGTCATGGCTTCGTGCCTTTTTGCTATTGAATTAGCCAGTTTTGCATTTAAATAGCGCCCTTTTTATGCAAAACTCTAACCATTACCGCGCACAAAAGAATTAGTTCCAGAAAATTCTTCATGCTCGTTTTATGTAACATATTCGTGTTCAAAAATTCCCATTTCAACGAAGGAGGTTTTAGTTCATTTATAATTTAAAAACTACATTTATATTTTTCATTGAAATACATGATTCCATATTCCAAAATGAAAAACCTCCAGTTCGATAAATGCTTCTAATGTGATGAACAATGTAACAAAACTTTGAAATTTAATTGATGAAGAAAAGTGAAGTGACCACAGTATTTTTTTTTTGTAGTTTTGCATAAAAAGGTAATCCAAGTAAAAAATGTCCACAACTTAATTTATCCGAAAAATTATTTTCTCAATCTTTTTTTGCAGTTGTGTTGCGTTCTAAAAAGTAAAAACGAAAGAAATTTTAATTGATAAGTCACAATCAGTTCTAACTGTCGAATTTAAAAACACATGTTTCGTCACAGATAAAGTGCACAGTTTTCATCACAAAGTAAAATCCACAAATCGATGTAGGGCGATATTTAAATCAAACAGTCACAGTTACCGTGATATCCATATGGAACGAAGAGCGCAAAAATATAGAAAAAAACTAACAAACAAAACTCAAGCGAGCACTCACTCCGAGCGAACTCAGAGGCGGATAAATGAGCTCTGAAACATTCAACACGCGCTTCAGCGTTTGAAAATCGTCTGCGTCTGACGTAACGCAGAAGATCGTAGTGACGTCACTGAGGTGCCGGCGGTTACGGTTGGCTAGATGGCCATGACGTTCAACCCCGACCTTCGTGTTTGGTAAAATAAAGACCACGGATCGACTTCCGTAGAGTTGTTTTACTACGAGCTCTTTTTCCATTGAAAAATCCAGGACAAGAAAAGAAAACAGAATACTCAGCCCGTTCTCATCCACCCTTTAAACACCCTATGGAACGGGTAATTAAAAGCACCGTCCGCTGTTAAAGAGGTTGTTTCTGATCCAATTTCCGTCGCTGGTTCGCTTTTATTGGCGTTTTTTATGATTATACTCTATTGCTTCTGAAAAGAATGCGAACTATTAATGTTCTGGCGGCTGTTTTTTTGTATTGCTTCCGGTGGCATTCTAGTTTCGTTGATGATGTGCATTTACTGATACTGTTTGGGTGGCTGTTACACATGGCTTCGTTTCAGGTAGACTCGGTCCAACGACAAATTAAAAAATAAATAAATAATGAAATACTCGTTGTCATCTAGTTTATGAGTTTTCCATTCTGTATAAAGTTTCAAAAAATGAGTTTAGCACCTCTACCTTTTTAACGGAGGCAAGGGAGCCCCGAACTTAAATTTTTGGGAGGGCGGAAATTCTCAATATGCCGATTGGAACTCAAACTTTTTGCCGAATAATGATAATTTTGCTGAACAGAACTCCAAATTTCACCGATGATAATTTTACCGAATGGAACTCCAAATTTCGCCGAATGATGATAATTTTGCCGAATCGTCAGACAACATTTGCCAAATTAGGAATTTTTTTCAAGGTCACAGTAAACTCTCGTGACCTCCCATCAGGGCGCCCCAGGACGGAGATGTTCAAAAAATGTCGTAACGTATAGGGGTGCCTCGATACTATGACCTCCCAAAAAATTTCTTACTCCGAACCGATTAAAATTTTGTATGTCAATTCGGCGAATTTAAATACACAACTACAATACTTTAAAAAATTTATAATGGTTTTTTAATTTTTATCATAAGGTAAAATTCTGTGCTTCATTTGGCACATTAGGAATTTTCCCCGTCCCAAAAAGAGTTCAGGGTTTTCAAAAATTTAAAGTTTGGAATTTGATATACTTACACAGATCGAGTAGAAATGAAAAATCATTCCGCGTTCAACGTCCTTAAGGTTTTCATTAGAATTTAAAATCATTATTTAACTGAAACATTTTTTAGTAAAAATAATTTTGGATGCTAATAAATTGTTATGGTAATTATACTTGGTAAATATACTTATTACTGCGTAAAATATCAGCGTATTTCTTCATAAATATTAGCTGCCTTATCGTAGAAGAGAATGAAAATATTAGTCTCTCGATTATACAAATGCTCATTTATACTCTTCAGATGTTATTTTCATCATCATAAATATCATACAAATACGAATATTTTTCAGTCGAAAAATTTCAAAAGATTATTTATTCAGAGGTAATTGCGGTGTTTATGGATACAATAAAATTGAAAGTTACATATATTTGCTATGCACACGATAGAAAAATGTCTGAGAGATATTTTATTTCATTTCTTTTGGTACACATAGATTTCTTAATAATATACAATTTAATTATTTTCATTAAAAGACTGCTCTAGAACTAACTGTTTTCATTTCAGGTTAAGGTGATTTTGAGGTTGATGAAGGCATACATTTTACATTCTTCATCATCAGGACAACTTTGGGAATAGGTTTCAACGAACTTTCTCCCATACATAGATGTAATGCTTCAGGATTGTACGCTTGACAATAGTCGGGCCAGGTGTAACAATTGTATGGTAGCACTACCGCAATCCGAGTTTTCCAAATTACTAACTTATACTAAGGTGCTGATACCGAAGATACTTGCAATGTTTGAACTTATTCTCTGATAAGACTTTTTTTTTCAAGAGATGTTTTGAAGGTACTGGAGGAACTTTTAAGCAGTGTTTATGATCTGTTTCATGGTTTTGCGTCCTATTTTATGTAAGTGAAATATTCATCTAAGGGCTGAATGCTTCACATTGTAACTATGCCTTAATGAAAATATTTCACTCATAAAATCCAACAAAGCACGTTTATGAAGATAAAGAAGGTTTTGCAGATTCACAGGTTTTCAAACATTCAGATATATGGATCTTATCTCGACAGTAGATTCTGTTACTTTTAAAATTGAAAAAGAATTGTAGATAAACGAGTACTTTTTAATCTTTTTATTTATTAAATGTGTCCCAATCACTTCTGCTGCAGATGTTTAAAAAAATTTCTCCGCACAAGAAAGAATATTTTACAATTTGAATATTTTTGAATACAAAGCTAAAATCCAATGCAATTTACAAATAAGAAGCATTCGCAAACATCCAAGCCAATTCTGACTCTTTTTTTTTTTTTTTTTTGGTTTCATGAAAGAGACGTTTGACATGCATTAAAATTTGTGCCGAAGGATTTGCACATCAGGTTTAGCATATGTATCTTTTTTTCTTCGGTTAATACAGTGGATGCCGGTTAATTGAATCAGTGGTTAATTGAATCAACCTATTTAAAGAATCAAATTGTCAAAACCAGAACAAAACCCAGCCTTTTTGAATTAGCCGCTTTATTGAATCAGTCGCTTTATGGAATTAAAACTGTTTAGAGCAAACGTGATTCATATAAGCAGTGGCCACTGTACTACACTTGCACGTGTTGTTAAGACGAAATATCAAACATTTTAAATGTTAAAAATCAAAATAGTCTACATCTTTCTTTCTCCTGTCCTCTTCCATTTAATCCTCACTAAGTTACTTTTTTTTTTTATTATGGTATGGATATGTATTGTAGTCCGCACCTGCTTTCATCTTTAGTCAAAAATATATTTCATTCCTCCTAAAATGCGAAAGAGTTTTTTCAATCCGTAGAGAAAAAATGGCTAGAAATATCTCTGCTTGAGGGCCTTTTAAGAGGTTTTTCAGGTCATCAAAATATATACCTCTGGTGATTGTAGTACTTAATGTATTGTTTGAAAATTAGTTCGCTAAAATTAATGCAAGGCATTTTTATAAAAAAAATATTGTCATCTCAAAAAAAAGAAAAAATTAAAAAAAGGCATTTGGTGGGAACACATATCTAGTGGATAAAAAATGAAACCATACTATCGCATCTTATTACTCGCAGATTTCAGTTATAACTCTAACATAACAATATTTTTAGCAACGAAATGCCACGGTGTGTGATCTTTGTAGTGAAAAAAATTTATATACGAGGTTCTTATTCAAAGAAGAAGGCACATAAAAGAAAACAAGGCGAATCCTTAAGAGTAAAAAAAAAACTTTTATATCGGTTCTTAAATCCTTTTTTTTCTTCGTCTTTCTTATTTGTTGCCGCTGTTTAGCAACAGTGAAAAAATAAGGTCGAAAGAACGGGAAAATTCTCTGGGGAAATAAGTTTTGTATTCCTTGCGACAAGAATAAGAATAATTTGCATTGATATATATCCAGAAATGGGACTATAACTTCCATTAAGGCAACCACTGGAATAAATGCCATAGTCGATAAGATAGGATCAGAATTGTGTACCATTACTAACGCCACAAGTAAAGAATATTTGATGATGTTTTTTTTCCTGCACAGCATAAGCTAAAGGATCAATATTCATTTCCCGTCGACTGAGCAGATCTGAATGGGTAATAAAGCTGCGAATTCTTTTTGTTGCGTGATTGTATATCTATTGATACTGAAATTTGCTTAGCATTTATTTATAAAAAATAGCTTTTTTAAAAAACAAACATTTTCAACGCGTTTACAAAAAGTTTTTTTTTTTTTTTAATTGAAAAGTAGTGCTAAAAGGGAACATTCCAATAAACTAAATGTAGTCGTTAGAAGTACGAAGGTATTTCGTTCCGAAAGAGTTGTAAAGCAATAAAAATACTAGGGTATTATGAACAATTCTTTAGGCAATTAATAATTTATTGTAGAGCCTTCTCGGTGAGTCAAGAAATTTGATTCTTCTGTGCTGAAAGTATGTAGCCAACAAGAGCTATACTAGTTGTTGTTGTTTTAGATCTCACTACATAAACAATAAATAATTTTTTTTCTGACTGAAATTTTCGCGATGAAATTTTTTCAATGAATTTAATCAACAGAATTTCAGTGATTACTGCACTGAAATGGAACTCGGTACGCTGTTAAAACCAGGAGTGCCTTAGGGGTAAAGAATTTCACCCTAGGGTGAAAAAACGCTGCCTCAGGGTGCAACGGAGGCTAGGAAGTGTCGTTAAGGTGCTTTTGATTCCTCAGTGGGTGAACGACGTTAAATCAAGTGCTAAAAGACCATTCAATAGGAAGGCAACTCGTTGCGCATGCGCCCTGACAACAACTCCAACGACAACTTCAATTTCAATGGCGGACGTTGGAAGTTGCAACGAAATATACTTTCACATTGAATGAAGTAGAAAACTGAAAATTTCGTGGATTAATCTTCGAAATCTCGCGTAAGTAAAGGCATTTGATCATATTGCAGTTCTTAGAGCTTTCGAACATGTTTAAAAGTGTTTAAAATATGTTGACAACTGCTTATTGTTACGTTTACTTTATTAAACATTTAAGGTCTTGCTATTAATATCCTGCAAAACTGTTACCTAAAACTATCTATGAATACTATCTTGAACAACAACAACATTAAAAATAAAAACGTTTAAATCAGCTGATAATTGAATAGCTAATTCCAGAATAAAAACGCATCAACGTGAGCAGATATACCAAATGTTTATTTCTTCTCAATGAAGTAACTACGTAGAGAAAACGAACAGAGAAGCAAAAGCGAAAAAAAAAAAAAAAAAAAAGCGCGTGAAATGAAAAGAAATCTCTCTTAGTGTTTGAATCATGACTTTCACATCGTGTTTTGGTTAAGGTATCTTTCTTTGGCGTATTGCATGAAGCGAATGTAGTTATCTACTCGTTTTTATTTTTAATCTGACGAAAAACTTGACATTGAAAAGAAGGGCTTTTAGTTCATTTATCTTGTACGCGTCAGGATACTCAAATGTCGAATCTTATAATAAGTATTGATATGTTACGCTCGATTAAAATTTTAAACGTTTATGAAACGCTTTTATTTTTTCATGATTCTAATCTAATGTTACTTAATATTTCTGGTTGTTCCGGCAAATGATCGATAATGTTCATTTTCGGCACGGTTCAGGCTGTAGCAGATGTCAACAACATAGTAATTACTGAGTAATCCAAGTGTGGATATAAGAAAGTTAGTGCACGAGCAGACAAATTAAAGTCATGAACACTTCCAAACTATGTTCGAAAGTTGAAATGTGATCAAATGCCTTCGTATGTATAAATCAAAATAAATAAAACACAATTGTGTTCAAAAATGCACACATCACGGGGGGGGGGAGGAATCGCTATAGGAAGCAATAAAGGTGCCATTTTTCTCACCTAGGGTACCATTTTTCACTTCTGGTGCATGTTGGGTGAAGGGTGCCAGTTTTTCACCCTTGTTAAGGGTGCAATTTCGGCTCTCTATCGGGTGCCGCTGGTGAACAAGCGTTTCACCCCTGAAAGGTGCCAAATGCAACCTGTTGTTTTAACAGTGTAAAACTACAAGTTTGACAAGACAATTACACTATCTAATTTATCTTTCATGATGAAAAAACATAATTTCAAAATGCAAAAATACACATAATTAACACAGGCCAGATCAACCAGTAAGATAACATTACGTAATTTCTCTTAAAAAATAAGAATTCAAAATGTTGAATTGGCTAGAGCAACTTCCTTCTATACCAGTGGTACCCAACCTATTTTCGTACCCGAGAGCTGACCTCGTGAGCCAGAGAACATACAAAATTTCAAGACATTTAAAAATATTCAAACAAATATGATAAAACATAGAAAAAAGAAAGTTACAATCCGAGAATTGTTTTTTTTCATTAGTAGATACTAATTTCATTAATTGCATCTGTTTTCCAGAAACTAATTTCTACGTAGTTGACTCCAAAGTTGGGACAATAGACTAAGCGTGGTTTTCGATTTGCAAGATTAAACAAAACAATGGGACACACGTGTCTGAGTCTCTGGTAATAGGCTGGGAACCAATGTTGTTCTATACAATTCGAAAAAGGTAACGTTTGGAAAATGTTGTGTTTGTCTCGTATTTAGAAGTGTTCTTTTACTGTCTTGCTGCGCCTCATTTTTATTTAGTTCCCCCAAAAACCTGAAGTATAGCTAATAAAGTTATCTTAGTTTTTTCTTTTTAATTGCACATACAGTAAACTCTCATTAATCTGTACCCTATTAAACCGGACTTTGCTTAATCTTGACAGCCATTTTGATGTTACTTACTTCTTTACTAATAATAAAGCTGAAAGTCTCTCTGTCTGGATCTCTCTTTGTTCGGATCTCTGTCTCTCAGGATCACTGTGATGCGCATAGCGCCTAGACCGTTCGGCCGATTTTCATGAAATTTGGCACAGAATTAGTTTGTAGCATGGGGTGTGCACCTCGAAGCGATTTTTCGAAAATTCGATTTTTTTCTATTTTAATTTTAAGAACATTTTCCCGAGCAAAATTATCATAAGATGGACGAGTAAATTACCAAGATATCATAACGTGGAACCGTAACATGGGCAAGCCAATTGGCTAGAAGTTCATCATACATTATTTGTAAATATACAGGCGAACCAAAAGACCTTTTAATTTTCTACTACGGGCAAAGCCGTGCGGGTGCCACTAGTTATAAATAAAATAAAAGGCAAATTAGAGCAGTTATATATTTTTGAATGGCGAATTTTGTATATTTGTAATTTTCTCCAATGCAGTTTTATTTTTCCACCTCTAGAATTAAAAATACCATTTTTACTGTGTACAGTAATTCCCAACTCCTGAACTCCAATACGGTACCTTGCGGTGATTAGCAATACTAAAGAAAACGGTAAATTATTCCATTCCACTTGTTTTCTTTGGGATGAATTACAGGCTTCAGACTGTTTATGATGTAATGTAATTTTAGAAGAATAGAAAAAAAGCTTCCCCTAAACACGATGAAAAATTACTGTCATTCACTAAGAGTCAAAGCAAGTTATAAGTTACGGCATTTGTTTGTTTTATCTTTTTCATCCGCCATTAGACAGTGGCTGCAGCGCCCCCTATATAGGAGTTGCGAATTTGTTTTGGCTCAATTTATAGGTGTTTCTGCTTAATCCGTACTTTCATTAATTCATACGACCTTAACCCCATATTAGTCCAAGGCTTGGATCGTAGCTTAAAAGTAACGACACGTCCGCCATCTTGGAGCTAAACGCCACTTTTTTCTAATGTCTGCTACGGTGAAGTAGGGTTTTTTGCTTCTTGATTGTGATTTCTTATTGACTCCATGTCAATCTACAGTCAAGAAGCACCACAACCAAAAGGCAAAACAATCTACTTCATCAAAGCAGGCATAGGGAGAAAGCGGCATTTCGTCCCAAGATGGCGGACGTGGCGCTACTTAAGCTACGATTATAGGGCTTTAGTCTGTATTAATGAGGCTCTACAAAAAAAAAAAAAAAAAAAAAAAAATCCTCTGCCACGTATAAAATGCTTCAGTTCTAACGATAGCATGAATTTTTTAAATGAAATTGTACTTAAGTGTTCATTCACGGGTCAGGATAATCTGGGAAAACTTTTAAAACATTTTATTGTTGAAATACTCATACATGGTACAGGAGTTTCTTTTAAGCACACCGGAAAATTGGTTCAAAGCTACGTTTTTCTTAAATGAATTTTAATCAAGATATCTGCTATCTCTCGAATTGCAATTACATTAAATAAGTTATCTGCATATGCTTTTATAAGCCAAAGTTATCATTTTTCCTTTCACGTAGCATAAACTAGAATACATTTCAATTCTTCATTGTCACTTATTCGTTAACTGCAAAGTTTTCTAAAGCTAAACTAGATCATTCGTTCTTAAAGAAACACTGAGAATAATTCAACGGTTGCCTATTTAGAACAAAACTATCACTACGCAGCGTGATTTAAATGAAAATGTAAACGCCCGTTGCTATTCTTTGAATTTAAAAAAAAAATTAAATTCAAACTTATTGCCTAAACAGACTAAACAACTAGTTTAATTAAACTACATGCGTTGCAATTAAACAATAGATTGTGGAAAGAACAAAACGTTTTAAATGGCTTTTATTCGAAAGTTGTTTCAAAGCTTTGAGCAAACTCTCCACAATATTTGTACTTCAAAGGAATCGCAGACAGGTGCGACCTCAATAAAATTACTCGCATGTGCTTTACATGAATTAGCAATGGATATAGCTACACTGTTAAAAAAAACCTGAAAGTTCAGGTAGTTTTCTGACTGATTTTAACAGAATATTTCCGTAATAGCTTCAAAACGTATTTTTTCCTTAGAAAAACGGAAATATCACGAAAGAAAATACGAAAACAGAATTTTTCCATTTTTAGGGTTGCCGCTGTGTTGTACTTTGTTAGTATTCTGATTAGCCTTCAAGTTATGATAAACGTCACTTTTTGATTATGCTTATTAAATCGCACTGTTACATGTTGTTAATTAAAAGCTTATTTAGAATAACATCTCACGTGCCGTAGACAAAATAGAAAGCTTGCTATTTCCTGTCTGGAGAGTAATATACTCGTATGTCGAAATTGTTTTTATGCCTTTGGACTTTGTAGGTTTGGAAAAAATGTTCGCGCCATTTTCAGACAGGCCAGATGTGTTTTGATCCCCCTGGTGATTTGTTGTGGATTTTACTGAGTCAGTATTAGAATATTATTGCGGTGTATTATTTTGCTCAATACTTCGAACAATTCTATTCGTTAGTCATATTGTGTGTTCTAGCGGTGAGAAAAGTTTTAGGATCTCTTGTTATTCATTTAAAATAAAGGCTATTTATTGGATTACTTGTATCCAGATGCAATTTAGATACTTAAATTTAGCACCGCTGGTCACATGTAAGTATTGTTGAATATCTTTGTACATGTTAATATACAAATGTATTTTTCTTGTTACTATGCATTTGATAGAATTCCGATGGTAGCTGATTTAGACTTTATAGAACTATTATAAAGTTATTGTTTTTGCTCTAACGCATTGTATTCTTTTGAAAGTCATCAAAACATTAAATGCCAACATTTCGCATCAACCGGAGATTATCGTGGTGTGCGAGCAAGACAGAAAAAAAATCACTCAGTTTTTTTTTTTTTTGACTGATTGAGAGTAAACATTTTAAATCTCTAAATAAAACTATTTCTTGCTGTTATATTTTTTGCGAAAAGGCATAGTAGATTGTTAATCTTTGAAAATACGATTAAAATTTTGACAAGAATAAGTTCTCTTGACTACTTAGAAATCTGGAAACATTCATTACTCCTTTCGGGATTTCATTTATAATAATAAATATAAATTACTTAATTTATTTTATTAGGATCTCATCCAACAACTTATTTGAGATTATTGCAAGTTTCTTGTAAAAACATTTCGGGTAATAGGAACTGATTGATATGTTTAGCCTAAGTATAATGATTATGCACTAAAAATTATGTTGCTATTCCAACGAGTGAAAAATGCGGAAATCACCGGGGGGGGGGGGGAGGGGTATACATCATCTGAGCCAAAAATTCTTCACGTGTATTCTGCTTTTAAACACAGTAAATTGGTATACTCTCCAATCAGGTATATTATTCCATGATAAAGTCAACCGGTTTTTAGTGGTATTTTATTTGACTCATTCTTCAAATAAAAGTATTATATTTTTCATATATGCTTTTCCATGCCACCCCAGACAATGTACGACGAAGAGAATATCGAACAGTATCAGCAGAGACAATTGGTGTCATATTCAAATCCATCAATTTTTCTGCTAGTACTATTTGATTAATTTGATTCACCTGAAGGTGTATGGTAGGTAAGTTATCAAGCAAAATTTTCACTTAAAATATATTTTAGTAATAAATACAAATTAAAAAAATAATAGTTTTTGAATGGTTATCTATTTTTCTATTATACATATATCATTTTAAAGATAGAATAAAAAACAAGAATGAAATTTCAGTAAAATATGTGAAAATGAAAAACGAAAAAATAGCGGAACGAAAAATCAAGAACCGAAAGTTCTGTAAAGACACAGAAAATTTGAAAACGGAAAAAGAGATGAACGGAAAATTTAAAAACGGAAAAATAGATCAACGGAAAGAAGAGAAATGGAATTTTCGTTAAATCACGGAAAATTTATAAATGGATGAACAGAACTAAACGGAGAAATGAGAAATGGAACTTCTGTTAAGTCACGGAAAATAATTTAACGGAAACGTAATATTTACGGCAACTTTGCTGCCGGTACTTTATCCGTTATTTTCAGGAAATTTTTTTAACAGTGTACATAATTGTTGCACAGGCGGAAAAGTACCGGGAAAATATGGTTAAAAATACTGCATTAATTTGGTAATTTATAAGTTCATGCACATATTTTTTATGCATTTTCTTAAAAGTTTTATCGGCTGCGTTTACTTATTTTAAGCATAGTTACCTATTCCTTGCTATTTTATCATGCTATTCAAATTAATATTACTCATTAAGTAAAATTTACTTTGGTTGTGCTATAATTCTTACAAAGAAACATAATTAAAATAATTTTTTACTGTAGTTATAAAGCAGGGCTGCGAAGTCGGAGTCGGGATGATTTTGAGGAAAAGGAGTCTTAATCGGAGTCGGGAATCGAAGGTTTTAAATGTCAAGAGTCGGAGTTAGAGTCGGTCAATTTCCTCCAAAGTCCACAACCCTGCCAGAGCTTGCGGAGTCAGTCGGAATCGAACTTACTTTGGGGTAAAGGAGTCGGAGTGGAACTGATTTTGAGGTAGTAAAGTAATCGGAGTCGGAAACGAAGGCTCTAAAATTACCGGAGTCGGAGTCGGTTATTTTTCCTCCGACTCTGCAGCCCTGTCAAAAAGATCCTGAGATATTTAAAAAATTGCATTAGTTACAAACATTAAATTAATATTGTTCCTGAAAATTTCTCCATTTCCATCAGATATTTCAGGGTTACCACAAAAGTCAGGTATCGTCGCAACTCTGGGATAATACATGGATATTAATTCATTATAACTATTTAACTATAGTTATAATTAATTAATATAATCAATAATGAATTGATGTCATATAGCTTTGACAGCGTTTGTAACAGTTGGATTGGTTTGCCTTTTGTCTTAGAAATTGCCTCGGATGGTTCACTGTGTAAACATTTTTTACATTCCTTATACATATCACATTCAGCGTTTCAGGTCAAAAAAAAGTAGAACTTTCGTAAAGAAAGATTTTGATCCGAAATCCTGAGAAATTAACGTTTTGCTAATTACTTCAGTTGATCTCTAAAGTACAGAATTATTTTAAGATTGAAATTTTTGTTTGAATTTTAAATGATATGTTTATGCAAAAATGTATCTAATTTCACCAATGTTCGGTACCAATTTCGAATTTTTAACATTAAAAAAAGCATGAACTTTTTTTACCTTATTTGTTTTACATTTATTGAATTTTCCTTCATTTACGAAAATCTGAGGAATTCACCCACGATTTATGTGTAGCTAAACAAGAAATTTACTCCTGACACTTAATCAGCAACTTTATAATAATGTACTATACGAAAGTCAAACTCCAATACCACTTTTTATAAATACAAAATCATTTTTTGACGAGAAATCTCTTTGATAAATCGTTTCATTCGATGAAGAATTGTTTAAGGAAACGTAAAAGCAGCCCTTTGAATCGAAAAGAAAATGGTACAGCTCTCGCGAAAGTGCATGCCCGCATAAAAAAGAAAATCGATTATTCAAAATTTAATTTACCTGAGTTAATACGCATTTCGTTTTAAATTGAAAAATTGAAAAAATAAATAAAAGAAACATTTTTACGGAAATTATTTTCAGAAAATCAAAAGTAAATCCTTATCAGCGAGACAGGTTTTCCAACTTTCGCTGTTGTTCTAAAACTGGGAACTGGCCGGCACACGCACACGAGATAGTAGAAATCGAACAATTCGTAGATCAACAACCTTCCTCTTCACAATTTCCCCATTTCGGGAAAAAAAACAAAAGAATAAAAAAAATTCTATTTATTATTATGATTTCGGGGTTCACGGAACTGTTGAGAGTAGTTGTCCACCACTCTTGCGCGTAATAGAGTGTGTCCAAAAAAGCTGCGGCTTCTTCTGATCGTCTGTGAAGATCTGAAGCATTTTTGCGCGTCGAAAATGGCAACAAGTTCTATTGTTTTGGGCAGCAAAATGAGCGGAATTAAAAGCTATGACTTGGAGTTCGGTTTGAGGGTAATTGTGTGTAGTTGGGAGCTTACTCTTTTGACATGCATGAGCGGCAATTGTTGTATTTCATACTCAAACACGATAAAAGACTTTTAAACCCGAATTTACCTATTTGATGATCAGCATTTAAAAACATAATTGTCAATGAGCTGAATTTATTTTTTATAACGTGTTTATAAAACGTTTTTTAGTTTCTGCTAGGATAATATGCGTGAATTTGATTTTTTGGTTATAAATTAAAATAAAGTAGAATGTGTTATAGTAATAAATATAACAATCTCTTGTTAAAATTTGCTTAAAATTTCAAACAGAAAGTTTTTGCTTAAAAGCACTGTAGTATACAAAATAAATAAATAAATAAAAGACTACATTTTATCACGATAAAAAGCTAAACTATTACTAACGGCAATTTAATTTCAATAAACTTAGCTTCAAAAAAATAACAAAATTATTTATGTTCAGGAGGTTTTTAAGGTAACAACAGGTTGAAGAAGTTGCTACACTGAAGAGGTCAGTTACGTTTGTTTTAAGACTTGAAGGTTAATTGCCAAATTTGACTTTTTATAATGATAATCTATTTCAATTTTCTTTAATAATTATCGGTAGTCTTTTCCCAATAATCAAGTTTATGCAAACATTATGGCTTTTTATATTATGTTGTTCATTTGTATTTATTGTCATGACTGGTAAATACTAGTCTGGGGCAACTATCAAATTATTGAGTTATGTAGAACCTATTTAAAATTTATCTCATTTTTATGAGACATCATCTTACATATTAAAGATGATGATCAAGTAACCCGCAGTGCTTCAACAATGAAACTCGCGCCACGGCATGATAATTTGATAATATAATTTGGTTATGTTTAACATGTTTTGGTAATGTTTAACATGCAGAGAAAGGCTTTATCGTGACAAGGCTGAACTCGATCCGGCAACTTAACTGTTTTACTGGTAAGACTCATTTCAGGGGAATGAAGAAACGAGAAAATAGTCAACAATGAACGCTACCTACTGGAGTTTTTGGTTAATTCACTGGAGTTAAGGTTACAACTTCAACCACCAAAATTTCACCAAACAGGCAAAAGCTTCGTTTAAATGTAGAAGCAATTTTCACCCGTCATACCTTGACGGGCGATTTTCTAGTATTTAAATAAGTAGTATTTAATGAAAAGAAAAAGAAGCAATCATGTAAATAAAAAATGTACTGATATTTTGTTTTCATGGGCAAGTATTTATTGATTAATTTTTATACAGAAGCTAATCAGCTTCACGTACAAAGAGTTTATTATTTACAACAAAAAGAGAAGGAAATAACACGCAGGGCACTTGTAGGAATCAAATCCACTACCTCGGCATACGAAGCGAAGTTTGCAGCATAGAGCCGTGAAGGTCACTTCATGGTCAATGGATAAAAAATAGTGTAAACACTAAAATTTTTCGTCGTATCTTTCCATGCTTATTTAGAAATTCTGCTCAGTATGTATGGTGCCGTATGCAGGTAAACGGCAGGATCTGCAGAAATAAGTTTTCGAGACATTTGAAGAAACGCGTTTTTGATTCAATACTAACGATAGGGAAATAATTGAATTCGGCGTCTTTTTTGAGCCTTTTTTTCAGCGGAAACCAAATAAGTGAGCTTGTACAGTAAAGGAAACGTACAATAGATGACAAAAGTGCAAAAAGAAATGAAAAATGAAAAATTTGCAGTTACTGCCCTTTAACTGCACACGGCAGTATGTCTCTTGTGACTACGACTGTTAATATGACACACATTGCAATAACATTACAACTAATATCAGAGCTCTCTTTTCAAAAGCCAGCGCTTCCCAAGAAATTTCTTGTTTCACGGACTTGAGACCCCCCCCCCCCCCCCCCTTCCCTCGGCCAAAAAATTTCGTGTTAGACTTTGTAAGAGTTTAAGAAGGATGTAAAAAATAAATTATCCTTGCTTAAAGAAGTTCTATTTAGAACACGTTAAAGTGATTCAACTGCAATCTATATAAAGAAAAAAGCTCTAAATATTACATCAATCAATAAGCTGAAGAACAATTCTATCAGAAAGCACATCCCGTTCATTTATACCATCTGCTTTTTTTTCGGAAATAATACTTTATTTCATCTCCCAGATATCTATGATAATGACAAAATTCATAACGGAAGTTCGAGTTGCACTCATTTCTTCCTCTTTAACATTGGCAACTTCCCTCTGGAATGCTAAACCATCATTTAGTTGTGGACTGGAAGCATTTTTCCTATTTCCTGTTTTGATGAAGGCGCCGAAAGTATTTTTTTTTTTCACAAAGAAATATTTTTTCTCATAGATAAATATTGAAAAGATTCACAATAGTCATTTATTGTAATTTAGTGCCACGTCAGTTAACTTAGCGACTCATCAGATTTGTTAGAATGTTTTACTTTCTGGTGGTGGTTAATCTAATCCACCGGATCTAACAAAACTAGACCAGGTCCACGACTCCACAGATGTTCAAGTAGTCCAAGAACAAGAACGGATTTTCAGAAAAATTCCTCTATAGATAGTCCCAAGAGTTGAATCAAGTGCTAAGAAGTCATTTCACTTCCAGCACATTGGGGATGCATGGAAAACTGCTATATTTGACCTTTAAGAAAACATCAGATGGCTCAACCAAACAACTACTTTTCTGGTTGGGTAATAGAATAAGCTTTCTACTCTTTATTTTATAAGAAAAAAGTTGGCAGTATTGTACATAGTTTGACTCATTTGACTTTTTTTGATAATAAAATGGCACAAATTTTAGAAATTAAGTGATTGAGTTTAAAATGTTCCTTAGGGTGGTTCAAAAATACGCGTAAAAAAGAAAAAGTTTCTCCCAGATAACAGGACACCCCTCAATATTTTAGGCTTGTGGATAGTAAATAGTAATATACTGGAAGAATTTCAGCTTCCTATTTCAACTGAAAGAGGGTGCTCCATCCCCTCCCCCAAACATCATAAGTATGGGAAGGAGGGGTTAAAAAATACATTGAACTGAAAAAACAATGCTGCATATTATCATATACACTAGTAATATACACATACATTGCAATAAAATAATTATTTACCAAAAACCAGCTAGAGAAATTAAATGTTCCTAAATTTGTGGCATTTTCTATGCTACGGCTAATATTAAATTAAGGTGTCATTGAGCACCCTCTTAAAATTTGAGTAGGAAGCTAAAACTTTTACAGCATAATACTATTAGTAAGTCTAAAAAAAAAATAGTGGGTGCCTTGAATTCTATCTGAAAAAAGTTTTTTTTTTTTTAAACCACCCTAATTTTCCTGATAAAAAAACTATTAATGGAATTTGCCGAAACATGAATGCCTAAGGTTTTAAAGAATGAGTCTGGCTTCATTATTGTATTACCTTGCTTGTTTTCTTTTCTTATCTTATAAGACCTATTTTGGTTTCAAAAATGGGTTTAACTCGAATGAGATGTAATTAATCTAATTTGGAGCCGAAAGAAAGGGAGAAAGAGACACGACTCCTGTTAGAAAATTGATGCTCACGTACAGGAGTAGTCTCGTTCAGTTTTAGACAAACTTCTTGTTAGCACAGTGCTAAGAAAATCCCTTGCATTTCCATATCCATTTTTTAAATTTAATTGAAAATATGTGATTTAAATATTTTGTATCAGCACGAAATCTATAAAAATCACTATCTTAAACTGTAGTAAATTGTTGAAGATTATCTTTTGTTGAAGATAACGTGGAAGAATTATTGTTTAGGATTAGCGTCTTGAAAAGAGCTCATGATTTACATAAAACTCAGTTCTTCCTTTATCTTGTGCAACTAATCTTCATTTTTCCTTCCTTTCAAGAATATGGGATGTTAATTTTTTAAAAGAAAGATAAATGGGAAAAACAAAGAATATTTGCAAAAATCACTTAAATGAAGCAAAAAAAAAAAAAAAAAAAAAAAGCCAGTTTTTTTTTCTTAATACACATTTAAAAGCTCAAACTAGCTTTTAAATTATGGATTGAGCGTTTCTTTATGATGATAAAACTTTAATAAACTTCAACTGTCCTAAAATTATTTGCATTTTTGAAGGCATCATTTAGTAACATGAAGCTCAAAACTTTTCATGAAAATTTTATTACAACTTTTTGTTCAAATTTATGAAATATACTTTTTTAAATACAGTTGGCTCTCTACTTAATGACTCTCAAGGGACCACAAAAAATCATCCTTAAGTAGAAAGCGTCCTTAAATAGAATACTTTTATAACTACAGTGGAGCATGCAGGACCGTGAAAATTCGCCATTAAATAGAGAAAATCGTTAAATAGAGCGTCGTTAACAGAGATCCAACTGTATTTACAAACACAAAATTTAGTCAGGCTCGAAATATTTCACTAATAGTACTGAAATCAATTCCGAAAATTCGTATTTCAAATATTTTCGCAACAGAAATATAACGAAGTTTTTGTACTTTTTCACAACAATAATTATAAAAATGAAAATTTTTTGAGAGAAATGCTAAAAGCGTCCATTGTTTAAATATTTTGGAAGCTCATCGGTTATGGCTCCGTCTTTTCTTTTTTTTTTTTTTTTTGTAATTGCTATTATTAAGACCTTTTAACCTATTGTAAAAACTGTTTGCGGAAATAGGCAAAATGACTCGGAACTAGATAGCCCTTTTACATTCAAGGGCACATCCCAGGTTACTGCCCTTGTACATAAACGCTCTCAGAGTAACAATCGACATTTGTCAACTACCATTTCCATTCTTGTCATCACGAGCTTTTACAATGACGTCACTAGCTCCAGCATTGAGCAGAGCTGTATCCTTCCTGCTTCCGAATTTTAAAAATCGTTTGGCAGCAGTGGCAATGAATTACCGGCAAGGGAGAAAAATTCTTTTATGTGCCACTTTAAAAAGAATAAAGAATTTCATATCAATCAGGTGTAATGCTTCGACAGGCATTTGTTCGGTGACGGTGATTGATTTATGAATAGATGGGAGAAAAAAGAGCGTTTTACTTCCAAAATAATAAGCAATGGAATTTCAGTGCAATTCCGAGAATATCAAAACTGAATATCAATGAAAAGTCAAAGATATTTCTCTTTTTCTGAAATATATTGATGATTAAAGCCGAAAAAAAAAAATCTTTTTTTAAACTTATGCAATTAAAATTATTTTAAAATAATGAAAAGCAATTATTGAATCCATTGTGAATGAAACATGCTAAGCATCAAGAAATAGTCAAATCCTTTTATGATTTTCGCACAAAAATAAACTCTTCAAAATATTTTTTATGTTTCGTTTTGGTAATTGTGCATAAACTTTCAAACATGAAACCAATATTTTCTAAATTTTATGTCTTAAATTAATTGAACCTGTGAAAAAAAATATTATTACCATCATAAAATTAGTATTTCATAATAATACTAGTAGCGCAAATCATGCGCGTAAATAATAACAACATGTTAGTAGAATGAAATGAGCTAGAAAAATTACAAGTCCTGTATTGAGAGCTCGACATTTCAAATTTTGTATAACAACAGTTTCTTTCAAACCTTACATAAACATAACTTTTTACTTTCTTTTACATAGTAAAGGAAGTATTGTATTCGCGAAAAAAATTTCACTCAAAAATCGGGCTGAATTTTCATTTTGCTTGCCCCCGAATGACTATAGAGTATTTTTTTCAACCCGACCACACGTGGATATATGCCTAAGAAAGTATAGACACCCAAAATATCCATCTTGACAATCTCCGTGTAAATTACAACGAGTTTTCTCGTAACATCCGTATGTACGTATGTATGTGCGTACAGGCCACCTCCAGCTCACTTATACAAAATTGGAGAAACTCAAACGAACGTAAAAAATGTTTTAAGACCAAATCCACCCCCCCCCCCCATATAAATAAATAAATAAAAAAAAAGAATTAACAAAATTTTCTTACGAACTTGACTTACTATCTTAGAGATTGTCCAGAAACGATCACACACTTTTCCTCAATCTTCCTGACCTATCTCCCCCCCCCCCTTTGTCACAAAGAGCCACACTTCACCATTACCCCTTCTCCAGTCATATGTCACTCTATATTAAATAAACATTATGTGCAGCTCAAAGACAAAGCACTTCGTCATGGAACATAGATCATATTTGAAATTTTATTTTTAAACTTTAACTGTGTGTTTGAATGACACGCACACACACACACACACACACACACACACACACACACACACACATTTGTGAGTGTATCAGTAATGATGTTTATTTGTATACTTCTCTTTATAGTATAAAATGGAGTCTCCTAAAAGCGTCTGTTTGTATGAACGCGCAAAAATTGAGAACTGCCGGGCCGATATCGTTGCAAATTTCACCGTTCGTTTCTTTTAGCACTAGAAAGGCTTAGAAACCGGTTCGTAAAAAGTTAGATGAGAAATTCTTTTTTTATTCCACTTTTTGTTTCTTTTATCCTTTACTAGTGGCACCCGCACGGCTTTGCCCGTAGTAGAAAACTAAAAGGTCATTTGGTTCGCCTGTATATTTACAAATAATGGATGATGAATTTCTCGCCCATTTGCTATGTTTATTTGCTCGCCCTTGTTATGGTAATTTGCTCGTCCACATATATTAATTTGCTCGCCCTTGTTATGGCAATTCGTTCGTCCACGTTATGGTAATTTGCTCGCCCATTCTATGGTAATTTACTCGCCCACATTATGATAATTTGCTCGCCCTTGCTATGGTAATTTGTTCGTCCACGTTATGGTAATTTACTTGTCCGCGTTATGATAATTTGCTCGTCCACGTTATGATAATTTCCTCGGTAATATGTTCTTAAAATTGGAGTTGAGATAGAACAAAATCGAATTTTTGAAAAATCGCTTCGAGGTGCTCACCCCTATGCTACGAACTAATTTTGTGCCTAATTTCATGAAAATGGGTCGAACGGTCTAGGCTCTATGCGCGTAACAGAGATCCGGACTTTAAGCTTTATTATTAGTAATAATAAAGATATTTTAAGACGCAGTTTTCATATTTATTCCCATATATAGCGTAGAAAAGTTCTTAAACATTTTAATGCTATATACCATTCAAAAGAGTAGATTTTTCTCCGTGCAATGAATTTGGCTCAACTTTTCTAACTTAGTTACGACTGGTGTTATTCGTGCTTTTAACTCGATTTTTTTAAGGCATCAGTAAATTTATCCTCAACAAGAATCCAATGTTGAGTCCTTTTTAACCGACTTCAAAAAGGAGGCGGTTATCAGTTCATACCGTATGTATGTTTTTTTTTTTTTTGTTTGTCCACTCATAGCGTCTCACCTAGTGAACCGATTTTGATGATTCTTTTTTTAATGGATAGAGGATGGCTCAACTTAGGTCCCATTACTTTGTTTGACCATATTTGTTCTTTAGAAAAAAAGTTATGGGCAAAAAACAGTAAATTTCCCTATTAAATGATTAAAATGATATTGTAACGAAGTTCGCACTTTTCATCCGTGGATAACGGTGGCTCAGTGGTAGAATTCTCGTCTCCCACACGAGCAACCCGGGTTCAAATCCCGACTAGGACACTGTTAATTTTACTAAAATTTCTTTTCTACTGTTTCCCGTATTTTCTCGAATGTTCAATTAATTTCTGTATCTTTTCAAGTCTGCAAAGTTCCAGCACTTTTTCAAGTTGTATATAAGGAGATGTAACGTTCATTCGTGGTTCTGTATAAAGATCTCGAGTTGAGACTAAGGAGTATTCGCTTCATTTGGCTTTCACATTGTCTTCGCTATCTTCATCTACGTGACAATATGAAACTCATTATTATAAAAGTTTGGTGCCATATAACCGCAACATTAATAGTAATTGTAATGATAATTTTGAATAAAGGCTTTTCTAAAGCAATACAGTGATATAGAGCCGCACTTCTTACTAGGTAACTTCTTACTTTTACTGAAATATCTACATTTACACTAAAAAGAATGAAATAAAAAAATTTTGAAAAAAAAAAAAAATAGAACCGACTTCAAAATTGCTCTAAAAAGTGAAAAATAATTTTATTCTTTAAACACCATCGATAATACTTTTAAACATAATTTTTGAAGTTGGCGCAAAGACAAAAAGCAAAATCCATTGTACCCATGCTTCGTTCATATTTTTTATCAAAAAATCATCCAAAGTTAGGAACGAAACATTTATATCGTTACTCAAATATGCTGTCATCAATGCGTAATGCATGTGGTAGTGAAGAAACTGGACCTGGTTAAATTTATAATTGCAGTTGAGTTATATCTGTGAATGATTTTATCCATCGTTTTTGCGCCAACTTCAAAAATTATGTTTAAAAGTATTATCGATGGTGTTTAAAGAATAAAATTATTTTTCACTTTTTAGAGCAATTTTGAAGTCGGTTCTATTTTTTTTTTTCAAAATTTTTTTATGTTCAGACTTTATTGAAACTGTTCAAGATTTCTCCCAGTGAAAGATTCTTCAGATTCATTTATCCGAGCTTTACCTTCACGCTTCACAGACTTCCGATGACAAATGACGGCGCGGAAAGAGAAAATTTCTTTCAATAATATGAGAAAAAAAAATTGTTCTTTTATTTCGTTTTGCCATGATCATTATAAATCCAAAAGTCGCTCTTCCAAACAACAGCCAAGTATTGAAAATCAGAAAAAGGAAGCGAAACTAAAGGCCAACAAAAATTAACTTGATGAAGATTTAGCGTTTGCGCAGTGGAAGGGAAGTAATCATCCACGTTCATTCATCGACTTAATACATTTAGAAATTTTTTTGAGCAATGACGAATTGCTTTAAACCTCACATAACCGTTTCACTCATCAAATTACCATGATGACAAGAATAAGTCTAGCTTGTGGTTTTTAATATTTATTTAGAAAGACTAATATAATAAATCGTTTGAGTTCAGTCAAAATTTAACTTATGCAGTTTTTACGTTAAAGCACAATTTTTCTGCGTAAAATCCCTATTTTTCGGGAAAAACACCTATACGTACGAACTTTACAGTAAAACTTTATCAAAATACAAAATTTTCAGTTCACAAGTTTCCATCATTTAAGATTGATAAGAATTAAAAATACGATAATGGTATACACGTTGTAACTATAACCTTTATATATTGTACATGGAAACGCTCGGGGAAAATTGGTCATAATAACTACATCTTTATAACCAAATTACTATTTCTTTTTTTATGAATATGCCTTGTATTACCTAATCTAGAAAATCACCAGTTATAATATGATGGATGGAAATTTCTTCTCCATTTTAATTCCATTCCATTTGTAGAAACAAGAAACCCAATGAGTAGGGTTCTGTCGCAACTCGTGATTGCGAAAATCATAATTTAACTCTAGACGTCAAAATTCAAATGAATGCCAGGAGCTGAATGCAAGATGTTTTTTTTAATTCTTTTTCAGTTAATCATGAAGCGGCATCCCTGATAGCAACACATGCCATGGCAAAAATGCAGGAACGTCATTGAAAGTCACAACGGCCACGGTTCCAAAGTGACAGAATTGTAACACACTGTTTTAGGTGACTTCATGGCGACTACGCGGCATCAACTTGTGACTGGTCACTTGGTGACACTATGAAGACGTCAATAACCTGTTTATGACTTTACAGTGTCGTTTTGTGACAGTCACCTGACTTTTACGTAAGGGAAAAATTTTAGTCACTGTGCTATTCGGCTGTTATAAGAAAATGGCAACGCGCTACACAAAGCTTTGGGCCATAATGTCTGATTTCATTTGAAGTTCTTATCTCTTAATTCCAATTTTAAAAGTCTCCAGCAAGACAACTTTCACTGTGCATCGGAGGATTAGAAACTCCTCCCCCCTCTTCACATAACTACATCAATACACCTAAAATGTGAAGGTGGAAATAGTGTATCTCTACCATCTATCGGAGGAGGCTTCAGTCTTCAGGTTTGTTCGAGTAGAAGGGGCAGTTTGTCATAAGGAAGATGTAGATCATGCAGAATGTTTTAGGCACTAAAAATTACGACTCTTTTAAAACCAGTTGAATTTTTAATTGTTAAACATTTGCAGCATTTAAATAATAAAATATTTATTTCATAAGTTGGCTACTTTGAATGATAAAATACAATGTAAAGTATAAAGGAAAGCAATTGTTTTTTTCTTCTGTTAAGATGCTCAAACGGGTTGTCATTATCGTATGAAAGCCGTAAAAAAGTAAATTTTTCAAAACATTTTTGTCAAATTTTCTCCTACTGTTTGACCACGTATTGTATGTAATTTGGCAACCGGCCAAGTAAAGACGATTCCATCTGAATGAATCTAGCAGGGAAGAATTGAAAATTGCAATGGGATATTGATGCACGTGTTTTATAATGTCACTAGTGCCTTATTCATTTATTGCATTCTCTAAAATAAAATGAGGAGAAACAAAAATAATTACTATGGAAACAACCAAAAGAAAAGATAATGTTTTCATTTTGTTCGGGAATGTAAGAGGAAAATAGTAAGCTCAAAACTATGTTGTGAATTAATTAATCAATTAATTTTTGTAGTGAAAATATAGATCGAATATTCGTACTTTAGATTTAAAAAAATATTGCCGTGAGCAAATTTTCATTTTTACAAAACTGGGGGTAAATAATAGAGGCAAAAGTGCACATCTATAACAAACCAACTAACACCCCTATAAACTAATAGATACGTCCATTTTCGCCTGTAAACCGGATATCAGCCTTTCCATGTAATCGATGATCAGACAATATCCAATTAGAATGCTGAAATTCATAAGTACATATATTACACTATTATAATATGTTGAGTAATCTCTTCATATTAGCCATCGATATCATACAAACAAATGTTTAGAAATTACAAATAAGACACGTTATTTTACAATAATCGATATCTCTTTCCCCACCAAGACGGAATCGGTTATTAGACCGCCCTCAGTTCTCGACTAACACCACATGAGGCTCAAAAGAAGGCAATCTTTAGGGGATCAGTAAACATGAAATTAAACGTTTCGAACACGCAGGAACAAAGTTTATACAGAAATTTTTAATATTTGTGCTCGTTTATAAAATTATTTCTAAATAGAGTTATAAACTTACTAGTCCTAGTAATTTTATCGAGAAATGATAAAATTATGTTAAGTAATGTTGATGTAAGTGCTATTTAAGTATTCTTATAACGGTGACCGAACACGCATTTAGAACTCAGGTTATTTGCAGTTTGCAAACCTACGCGGCGGTGCTTTTGAATTGTTGAAGGATGTGTAATGTGTAATTGTTGAAGGGTGTGTGTTGAAGGACGGTGCTTTTGAATTGCAAAATTTTGAAGCATTACCTTAAAAATGCTTCAAAATTTTATACATTTTGAGTCAAAAATTATAAACTACTTAAAACAACTGAATCGGGAAAAGTCGGAAGGAATGGGGGAGAGCTGCATTCACATGCCAAAATAAAATGGTAAACATTATTTCTATTTTAAGCAGTAAGTTACCGCCCTTAAGCCAGAGCTAAGGCAGAACTATATGCAACATGCCAACCACAGCTTCAATAACTTCACATCTGTCTCTAGCTAGGTTATTGTTGCTAGCTAGGTTCTAGGTTGATGAGTCCATAACAAGGACGAAATTACAGTCTCAAGGTGGCATAACCGGGCTGTCGGTATATTGCATGCATTTCTAGCTTGTTCAACATAAATGTAGCAGCAAGAGTCTAAAAATGTAACATCTTACAGGGTTGCCAACTGCTCCACATTTTACGGAGTTGCTCTGCAAAAATAGCAAAATTCCGCAGCTCCGCAAAGAAGTTATTTTGCTCCGCATTTCCTGTTTGGTTTTAATTCTGACCAGGCTTGCCAAAGATTTTAAGAAAATTAAATTTATTTACTTTTATTTTGCTACTTTATTGTAACAGGCATGTAAATATGGGAAATTAAAGATGCTTATACTCAAAGCATGACTGTTCAAAGCTGCGTTATTAATTTGAAAATAATTTTATTTATATTAATGCTTAAAAAGATTATCAAAGCTGAAAAACAATTGGATAAGAGTTTTATTTTTTTTAATTGATTTTTATACAAAATACCAAGCTGTTCCGCAATATTTAAAAATACTCCTTAAAATCATCACATATGCTCCTCAAGTTGTCTCTTGGTTGGCAACTGCATCTACTGAACTAGCCGGAAATACTTTTTCACATTTCTATCTATGCATATCAATGCAGCTATCTCATTTTTCCAGGCATCCCATCCATCCAGACTCTCCCCTAAATATTTTCTGTGCCTCCAAGATTATTCTGACAAACTAATGATTCCAAGAGCAAACAGCTTTGAACGATCATTCTTTCTTCAACTTACTGTTTGGGTGCAAAGCTTGTGTTGTAATTTGTGTTTTTTATTCTTAAATTATTAGTCTAGAAATCGCAAATGGTATACATTTTGGGGTCCCTTTTTCTGCATGACAACTGTCCCGTGTGTTCCTCGGGCTTATTCAAGCTCAGAGAATTTTCAAATGAATCATTCCGTCGAGCAGCAAAATTGCTCAAAACTTAATATTCACCACCTTTTTCATCTATTAAATACCGACGATGAACAAAATGATGTTAGATTATTTAATTACAAAACTTCTCATGCACAATAGACGCGCATTATATAATTAAATGCAAAAAATACAGGGTGTCCCAAAACGACCGCATAAACTCTGCACAGCTAGATTCCTCTTTGGGAGTACATAAAAACCGGCTAAAGAAGAGTTCCTGTACTATACATAGTACGATCCATAGAAAAATACGAAAAACAAAATATGACGTCACTACCGGCGCAGGTAAAAAACACTTTATTGGACACATCAACAACAGTATTTTCAAATCTTTCTAGAGGATAATGTTTAAAAAGTCATGACACGTTTTTGTTGTTATACGAATTGTATGTATACTGCTGTTGATATGTTCAATAAAGTGTTTGTCTTGCACCGGCAGTGTCGTCATACTTCGTTTTTCGTATTTTTTCTCGTAAACTATGGATCATACAGAAACTCTTCTTTGGGCAGTTTTTATGTACTCTCAACGAGGAACCTAGCTGTGCAGAGTTTATGCGATCATTTTGGGACACCCTGTATATGCAATAAAATAAGCAGGTGTAGTCATCCTACTGCTTACGCCTACACGTTTTCGAAATTCAATTCTAAAAATGGGAATATTGTGATTTATGTACTTACATGTAACCTGACTGCTCGTTTCCGAATGAGACGCCATTTTATGTCTACTTCTAAGGTGACGCTGTACTTCCTGCGGCGCCTTCTGTGAATTCCAAATACCATCCTTCTATTCCATCATACTAGTCTGTCAATGCTGATAACAATCGTTGTGTCCGAAGAGGGAAGGAAAATGTTCGTGAAAATGTTCTTTTTTTCACTTTTAGCATATTGATTAACTTCATACATGGAATGAATTACTTAAGTTCATCTCCGAAGTTTATATATATTAACTATCAGCACATTTGTCGAAGAAGTTCTCTATTATTTTTAGTTTATGACTCAACTGATTTTTGTCATAGTTCTGGTACAGCGTTGTTGGATTGTAAAATCAATAAATAAACAGTTTTCTTTATCACTAAAGCAACAGCAATTAAATGAATAATAACATATTTTGCCACAAATAATTTCTTGTCTCAGGTCCTTTTCCGATGATTGTTTATTCGAGTTCAATATGATAATAACTGATGGATGATTCACCCAATCAATAAATATTTCGCAGCATAAAGCACTTTTGAATAAAGTTTACGTGTACAGAGCTTTCTTTATCACTTGACTGTTGGTTGGATTCTATTTTATGTAATTTCATCACAACTTAAGAAATCAAATAACTGGCATACTTTTCAAGGAACATTTTCATGCATGCACATTTCTTTTGAAGCTGACTAACTTCAGAAAACTGTTAAATCGTCAGAGATTCACTAACATAACTTATTAAAATAATAAAACAACTATTTCATCAAATTGTAGCTTGCCTTGTCCAAAAATTCTTCTTCAGAATATTGCTGGTTTAACCTTAGCAAAATATTTTTTCAATCAACAGTTGTTAAATACATGTTCGCACATGTGTTTGTCCAATTACACGAGTTTTAATAATTGGTAATGAAAATAATAATTGGCTTAATACGAATATCTCGCATCAGTACATTATTATATTCTCAAATATTTATATTATTTACTGAAAAATTATTCAAAATAATTTCCAAAGAATAATTTGTTTTTGAAAATTTCTTTTAGAAATAATATTTGCTTGTCACCTGAGATAGACATGTTAGATTCCTCAACATTTGTTTCAGGAAATAGTAATGATTTTCCTAAATTGAATTTGATTTCATAAATATTATTGGCTTTCACTTCTATTTAATGACATACGATTGAAAATTTCCGGTGAACAAAAATTTTAAGACATAACCTAGCTCTCAAAGTTTCAGCTTTCGTTTTTAGCTCCTCACAGCGTTGGATTTTGAAAAGCTTCTGTAAGCTCTCGAACGATGTCGAATGTCAAATTAGGAACCAAACTTAACTGAATAAAAAGTAGAAAACATTATTTTTCATTTTTTTTTTTTTAAATTTTAAAAAGCAACTGAATTTTATTTTTAAGAAAAGATGCAAAAATTTGCACAGAAATATTTTTTCTTTTTTTACTTTAAACGAAGTTTATTGAAATCTTATTATATTTGTGAAATAAAAACGATCTTTGCTGTTTAATAGATAACAAAATGAGATATGCTTTTATCCTCTTTGTTAAATTTTCTCACATTAAAAGGATTTACGCTGCACTTAGAGATAAATGAGCTTCATTTTTTTTTTCAAATTTAACATAAAACTTATTTAACTTTAATTTACTTAACAAAGTTTCTAAACTTTAAATGCATTCAAAAACTTAATAGTATAAAAATGTTCGGCATTTTAAAGTTGAAACTAAAGACTATCAAATTAAATTGATTCACGGTTTATGATATTTACTAATGAAAAAAATAAATTATAAATTTGTGTCTGAAGTTTGGCTTTCATGTGACAGAAATCGTACACATTTACTATGAAAAAAATAAAGCTACGAAAGCTAATTGATGTTCACAACGTCACTATTCTACTAACGCATAATAGATATTTGAATAAAAACAAAACAAACTGATAGTTAACTCATCCATAACTAATGTACAGGCAAATAAAAGACTTTCTAAGCTAATTACTACGACGCATATAAATACCTATTCTTATAACAAATTATGAGTGTGTCAACAAATCATAATAATCATTGACCATCAAAAGTTGCATGCTATAAATAGATAAATTTAAATAAATAACTTTACTAATTGATGCTGCTACTACAAGTGAATAAGAGATTTTCTGTTGAAATCTTGGAACCATGTGTTTTGCTTGAAATCCACCAAAAGTTGAAATTACACTGATTATATTTGTAAATAAATAAGCAAATTTTTGAATCAATTCGTGATTAACGCAAACTTTTTTTCCCCTTATAGCAAATTTTAAAAAGACTGGGATCAAATGAGCTACCTTCTGATAGCTTTAACCAAAAGGGACAAATTGCTTATTACTAAAAAGCTTATGTAACAATATTCATAGAAACACTTGCTTCGATAGGAATAATAAACGTAACCTAGAAAACAAAATATTCAATAGTAACTTTTAACGATACAATTATGAAAATGCCGATCACAAATTTCTTTACTAACTAATTCATAGCCTAAATAAATATGTCAATATTCATGAAATTCATCAGTATAAAAATAAATCCTTATGTGCATGGGCAGTACAGATTACATAAAGTTAATATTAAGTGACAAATAACCGGAAAATGACGTTTAAAACTAAATCCTAACATACACTTTTACAAGGAATTATGTAAATATGCTGTAATCATAATATTCACTAGTAGTGATAGGTCAAAACCTGAAAATATATTTAGTTTTGCAAGCGTTTACAAATTTTCAATTTTGTGCTTTCTTGCTCATCAGATAAAATATGTTCGGACATATTTAGTTTATCTTGTGAAAGTAAAAGAGCTATTTTAGAGACTAAAGATAAAATCGTAAAATTTAACGCGGCAAAAATGAATAAAAAACTAGAAAATTTGTAAAAAAAATCTGAATTTTTGATGTCTTTAAAAGTAAACTACAAAAGTGAAAATAGAAAATTAGACAATTATTCTGAATTTATTGAGGTTTTTAAAAGTAAACAATAAAAGTAAAACTAGAAAGTTAGTGGAAAATCTGAACTTTTGATTTCTTTAAAAGTAAAACTAGAAAGCTAGTGAAACATTCTGAATTTTGTCAGGTCTCTAAAATAAACTTTAAAAAAAAAACTGTTTTGACATCTTTAAAAGGCGACCTTTTTAGCCATGTTCTTTTGACTTCAAATTAAAATTTTGAGTATTACATTGTTCACTGTTAAAAAAAAAAGAGCAAATTTGAAGGATTTTCTTAAAAAAAACGACTTTTTGAGTGTTTAAACACCTACGTTAATCACAGCGAAAAAACGTTTTCGTAGCATTTACAAAATGAATTTGGAGCTTTATTTTATAATTTTGCTTCAGTGCGCTCAATAATATTTTTCAAGGTCAGTGAACACTAAAGTTCTCGAACGAAATCCCCATAAATTTACCCACCCAGAACAAATTCTATAATGTAAGTAAATACACATAATCTCAGCGTTTTATGGCGAAGTTCGCTGATTTACAAATATTGATGGATTTTTTTTTTCTTTTCGGCGGCATACGCTTCCACGCGTAGTGATTTTTTATTGTGGATTAATCTTCACAGCAATAGATTTTTCCGATTATGTAAAGCGTTTATTTCCCTACAAATATTTATTTTCAGACTCTTTCTTCTTTTTATTCAAAAGTGACAAGATTGCGTTTTGCCTCAAGCGACTTTGTGACAAGTTTGATGTTATGTTGCACACGATTTCTTCTTGAAAAGTGACTGTTTTAGAGGAAAAATATGCATGAGAATTTTAATTAATTTTTTTATAACTAAATTCAGTACGCAACTTATGGCGCAAGACACTTCCTCATAGTTGTGGAAGCAAAAAATTATATCATAAAAGTATGTATCTTTGAAAAGATTAAATCTATAATTATCTATACACATAAAAAAGGAAGATTAAAAATACCGCAATCAATAATTATTTTAGAGAAAGAAAGTACAGCGGTTCAATAAGTTTTTTTAGTACAATTTTTGAAAGTTTGCACTCTACTGTAATTACTTAAATCTTTCTTGATCAACTACCAGTCGTCTTAGCAACAGCAGATTGAGATTGGTAATAATTTAGGAATAAAATATTCACTGAGTAAAAGAATGTCTTTTATGCAAAAGTTTCAGAATTGTCAAAGGGATGTTTATCTCAAAATCTTGGTACACTTAAAAGAGAAAAAAAATGTTCAAATATTTTCACACATCAAACTATAATTTTCTATGATAAATGATGAAGATACTGGAAAGCATAACTTCTTAACAAAGCACACTGAAGCACCAGGTAATTGACTGAATCTCTTTTAACGCCACATATTCAACAATATTTAAGATAAATTGAAGATTCTTATGAATGTCTGTGCAAGTAATACTCCAGTAATGACTTTCAATTTTCGATCAAAGTGTATTTTAATTACTATAATACTGTTTACCTGTAAGTTCAGCGTAACTGAAAATACAGATCGCAATTTGTCAAGGTGTTAGTTATAGGCATAACTGGATAACGATTGATGAACGAAATCTTTCAAAATATCAGCTTTTCAACATTCTCAAAATTGAAAATGAAAATAATATGAAAGCATAAATTCTAAAGAAAACTTATATTTGTCTCATAAGCAAGATCATTCCAAAAAAAAAAAAAAAAACTTCACTCAGTTGTTAGCCTAATTTCAAAATGGCGTTAAAGACGTCAATCCTACTTCTTATAAGCATTAATTCAATCAATTGAGCTTCAGTTTATGAGTAAAATCGTTTATGAAAAACTGTTATTTTCAATAGTTTACCAATAACCTTCCAGGGCAGTTCCCCGAGTAATTCGATGATGCCTCGAAGTTGCAGAAAGTTGACGAAGATAAAACTAACACCAAGCATGATCGGCACGAAGTAAAATGATCGAAAAATATCCACTTTTCCACCAGCAACGCCGCAGAATTCACGAAAAGTACGAAAAAAAAAGAAAAAATCGTAAATATCAAAAATGCACCTGACCGTCTAAATAAAAAAGCATGTCAAACGTTCGCACCAATGTCACGAGCGCAGCCAAGTGGCATTTAAAGAACTATACAAGTGTCTCACCCACCTTAAACAAGTGTCACAGAGCTTTTGTTAGGACCGTTACTCTACCGACAAAATCAGGTGAACGGGATGTTTCCTGCGTGAGATTGCATCCAAAACCCATGTCCTGTAAACGTCCTGTTGATGAGCAAATGAAAGGCATCCGGATAGGGTCGAGAGAATCTTTTTTCGTGTTCCATGCTCTATTTTTTAGATTGCTCGTCTGGCATGCGATGCCTTTTTGAAAACTCAGCAAGGGAAAACATATTTTTGATTGATGGGATTCTTGAGTTTGTTGATTGTTCATGGACCCCAAGCTGAGGTGAACTTCGACAAGTACTGATTGCTGTGGCAATATGTAAACACCGTTTGAACTAAATGCAGCAATTTAGTTTTCGAATCTCGATGTGGCTAAGTTACTAAGAGCGTGGTTAGGGTTTTTTTCCACTTTCAGAATTAAATAAAAGTCATAGCTAGTTCGATTGGACTTATTTTATTACCAATTACGTTGCTGTTAAAAAGGGAATGCCTTTTCGGGTTGTTTTTGTAATTTCGTGATTTCTTAATTTGGGGATGTTTCTTCTGTTCCAGTTTTTCTAAAATTAAAAAAAATAATAATAATCTTTTTCAGTATAGTAAACAATACGGAATTCTTTAATTTTTATAGTAAAAGAAAGATTTTTAGTTACGACATTTGCATAAAACTTAAAAAATAGTCCCATTGACAACGGACTAGAAAAATAAGCATTCACTCTCCACTAAAAACATTTCAACTGTTTGAAATATTTTCTTTTAATGTTGCCATTCCAGAAAACAAAAAATAGCGCAGGCGGTAATTAAATTAAAAAATGAAAAAAAAGAAAGAAAAAAAAAGAAAAACATTGCCGACGATTATAAATGCAAAGCACAGCTGACGATAAATTTACAAATAACATTGAGATATATAGGTACCTTTTGCAGTTTTTAAAGTTGCTTTTCTAAAATTGCACGAAGTCCCAATAGTTAGTTTTTGCGATCAACGTAAGAGAAAGATTGCGGCAAAATTGAAAACAAAACAATGCATTTTATGGCTAAAAAGGAAAAGCTCTACCCGTTTGATTGCACTTCTGGTGACTATTTACTTAGTAGCAAAAACGGTAACCCAACTTTACAGAGCAGTTTCCAACCATTTGCTAGGCGGTTGAAGAAAAAACGCTTCCACTCACATTAACATATGATTAGGCGGTTTTTATAGATACTTATCTTGCTACAAATCAGGAAAAAACGTTCTAAAACTAAATCGTACAGGATATTTAATTTTTAATAAAAAGGAAAATTTTCAGCATATGAGAAGTCTATAATTGTGTGGAGACTTTATTTTTTAATAAAATGAAAAGCTTATAGATTAATTCCAGAGAGGTTTTTGAAAATTCAATTGTGAAATTTTATTAGTAAATTCTTAAAACCAGTTGATTTAGCAGCTAAATTTCGAAAGCTTGCTACAGTTGATTACGATGGTTTTGTTGATTTTTTAGTTCGCCTGTTTATCGGCAGAGCACAACAAAATTAATCATACAGGCCATTTATTTTGTAACTGGAGAGCAAAAGTTCGATATATTTGCTCAGTTTGACTATTTTTACGCTTTTTAATTTTACGATCTAAAACAAAAAGTTTCCTGGCGTAGTTAGGATGGTTAAAAATATCATGACCAAAAAGTGTCTTCCTTTAAAAAAAAATTCTTAAGCAATATTCAAATTCCAAAGAGCAACTATCATTGAGTCACTAAACATTATATAAATAAACAAAATCAAAGATCATTTTTCTGAAATATCTTTAAAAAAATTATCCGTGTAGTCACAATAAGCTTATGAGAACTACTTTCTTTGTCAATGAATTGTTAGAATTCTCGAAATTTTTTGACCACTTTTTTACAGCAGCCAAACGGAATATAAGTGTTCTTTACAATTGAATTTGCTGGAAACGAATGACACAATGTATCCTTTGAAAAAAACTACTGAACAACTACTTATTCTTCTTAAGCAATATCCAACTGCTTGTTCTACTCAGACATCGTTTAACAAACAAACATTAAATAAATAAGCGAGATTGAACATCATTTTTCTAAATTATGTTTAAAATAATTCTATTTGTGTCACCTCAGTAAGCTTACAAGAATGACTCTCATTGTAATTAGCATTTTTAGCATCCTCTGAACCCTCTGACTGACTCAGTAAGTATCAAACGGAATACCAGAGTTCTTTATAACAAGATTCGCGGTACACGAGTTACCCAAAATATCCTTTAAAAATACTTCTAGATAACTATGTATTTTAGTAAATCAAAACCAAAGGTGAGCTTCATAAAATTTTTTTTTGAATAAATAAGCATTAAAAAATAAACAAAATTAGAGATTACTTTGCCAAATTAAGTATTAAACAAATCTATCCGTAGTAAGCTTACGAGAACGACCTTCATTGTAATCAGCATTGTTAGCTTCTTCTAAACCTTATGACCTCTTCTTTATAATGGGTTTCGCAGTACACGAGTCACCCAACATATTCCTAAACTACTACTGACCAGCTATGTATTGTTCTTTCCACATATACATGTATGCGTAAGTGGGTATTGTATGGGTGTATTTTTTTTTTTTACATCACTTTACTAATTCAACCTTCTGACCGCTTCTTGATGGCAGCCAAACGTAATACTGGTTTTCATTACAACATTATTTGCAGTACACAAGTCACCTATTATATCCCCAAAAATTTTTTCTAAACAACTACGTATTCGTCATAAGTCAAACCAAATGGTTGCTGGACAGAAATACTATTGAATAAATAAGCAATGAATTTAAAAAAAAAAAAAGATTGTGTGTCGTAAATATACACGTGATAGAAGTGAAACTTTTATATTTTCTCTCCTTTTTTGCTTTATATTTTACGTTCTGAACTGTTACTTCATCCGCACGTTTTCTTTCACGTCACGCTCTTGTTCTTTGTTCTTTCTGCGCCTTAGGCATATTCACAACAAAATTGCACATTTTAATGAAGAAAATATATTATAAACAACGAGAAAAGCTAAACAATACTCGAAATTTGCTTTGTAATTATTGCAAAAAACAATGACAAATATTAGTAATCATAATGTTAATTTTGTTAATAAGAGTCAACAAACTAACGTCAAGGCTGAATTTCAGCAATGTTGATAACACTTTAAACTGATCACTTGACTTGAATTATTTGCTTGCTTAAATTCCCCCTTGAAACTAATTTGTTAAATTTATAACTAACAAAACTAACTTTGCAATTACTATTACTTTTCATTGGTTCTGGCAACAATTAAAGAACAACTACATCACTTCCGTTGTACAAAAAATTGCAGATCATTATTTCTCAAAGCCGTCACAGAAAATGTTTCACTTCAGAAAACAAATTCATAGATCACATTACTAAATTATCTTTTAAACAACTCTATCTCTAGCCACAATAAACTTACGAGAACGACCTTCATTGTAATTAGCATTGTTAGCTTCTTCTAAACCTTCTGACCGCTTCTTGATGGCAGCCAAACGGAATACGAACAAAGGACAAAAGCTCTCTTTGAGGAAGCATCGCGGCCTACAGAGAGCTGCTCTTGAGTTCAAGATGGATCTGAGGCGTGAAAACTGTGTGACGTCACACAAGACAGCAAAACCTTTATTTAGAACAATGTAAATATGGTTTTCGAAAGCAATGACAGACAATGTGCAATTGACCTTTTAATTTGGTCGAACAAACCTTGTTTAACTTGATGATTTTTCGTCTTTGATTTATGTGGTTTTTAAGAGATACTCAATTGTAGTATGATAGACACTATGTGGATTCTTGTAGAGAGAAAGAATTCACTACCCCGTTGACGTTACTAAAAAGAAAATTCTGGCGAAACTTAAGAGCATAATTACTCGTTGAAAAGTAAAATTGGTAACTTCTATGCTAGGAATTTTGTCTCGCACTATTCATTTTTCTCTCACAAGAGTTTAGTTTAAAAAGTGGTATACAGTATTTCCCTTTTTACTATTGTTTTCTTGATGAAAAATCTACTTTGTTAATTTTATAGACAATGTATCCAAACTTAAGTATAATTATCAAAATTAAAGAAGTAGTTTTTATAAAAACCACTCAAAAGAAATTACGTTTTTTAAATAAAATTAACTGTATTTTAATTTTTATCAACCCAAATTTTCCATTTCCTGTTTTTCCCTTCTTCTTCTTCAATTTTTGAGGAAAAAAGAACTAAATTTTCTGTCGCACAAAACCCCCGGAAATTTGCAGCTCTGGTCTCAAGCAGGGAATAAAATTTAAAGCACCTTTGAATTGATATTTACCTTGGTGCCTACTGCATCAGTAGTTTTAGAAGTCAATGTTTCTGTTGGGGAATATATGGCGAAGTGAAATGATAAAATATTTTACTCAGTTTTCAAAGCCTGGCAATATTTAAACTTCGTGATTAAAAATGTAGTTGAATTCAGTTAGAAAAAGGTTAGGTTTAAAGCTCATGGTGCATGATAATACAAGTTACTGTCAAAACTTGAAGTCGAATTTGTAATATCATGTGGTATATCATAAAGTTTTGCAATTTAAAAATAGCAAAGTTATTATTATTTAGTTAAGTTTTATTGTTCACAGCAATAGTTATTTATTTAATATTAATCATATTTTTGTTTTAAAGGTATCGTACAGTTTTTCGGGCACAGTGGAATGTAAAACAGTTTACTAAATTTAATTAATAATACATTTACATTTTCACTGACTTACTTGTTACTTAATTCTCAAACATTCATTCGTCCATGCACTTATTTATTTATTATTACCTTATCAATTCAAACATGTATTTAATAATTCATTAATTCATGTAGTTCATGCATTTATTTATTTATTAGTTCTTCAATCAACAAATTTTTCTTTTTTATTTTTTGCTATCAAGTAGAAAATATTTCAGCAGAAAAATATTTCAATCATCACTTTGCTATATATAGAAAAAATGTTAATTTTACTATTTTAGTTGACGGTACTGCCAAAAATAAAAAATATTTTCAATGCAAAGTACATTATATAATTTGATGTTCTCTCCTCATGTACTGTAATTTTCAAAATATATTTCCAACTGTTTATTACGAAAAATAAAATGTAATTAAACTATTTCACTTTGACTCACATTCCCCTAACTACATCGGTTTGGGTACCAAATAGGAAAATATTTTAGAACACCTTAAACCGTGTGCGAATGCATGGAACCTCAGTAACTTCAGGAGTGAACATCTGCTAGATCAGCTTGAAGGTCGATTTGAAACGTATATGCGTCGGGGAATTCGGGGCAAATGAAAAGGTATTTGTTTTTGTTTTTGTTTTCAGTGCCACCTATTTATTAATATTTTAACTATGTACTTAAACATGTAGTTGATTCCAATCAGAATATAAATTGTCGTAAGCTCAGGGTCATTTCCATACAAATCATTTTCAATTTGTAATATTTTGCGATTTATCAAAAATAGTTTTTGTTAATGAAAAAATTTTTATGACTTACATTTTAAATAATTATTGAGATCTACTGATATCTCGTGCAGTATTTATTTAATTAGAACTAGACATGTTTAGAATTTAAACATTTAATATAATTTCTAAAGTGCATGTGGGACAAAGTGAAGTAGTTCATTTCGTTTACTGATTCATTCATATATTACATCACATACATATTAACTTATTGCTTCAATCATTAAAATCCTTTGTTTATTATTATTTTTTACTCATTCATTCACTTATATTCTTATTCATTCACTATTTTATGCACTCCTTCATTTTTCTCATACATTTATTAATTAATTAATTAATTAATTTATTTATTCGTTTGATTATTTATTGATTTATTCATTCTCTTATTATTTATTCTTTCATCTGATGAAAAATATTTTAAATAATCAAATAGAAAATATCTCATTAGAAAAAGATTTTGTTTTTAACTTTGACCAATGTATTTTTTAAATGAAAAATATCTCCTTTTTTTATAAGGTACAAATTTACTGGCAAAATGAAAAATGATATTTCAATGTAAGTTTTATAACAAAATACATTATTCTTTACTAATACACTGCAATTTTCAGAACACATTTTCAATTAGTTCATTCTAAGAAACGTAAGTTTACTTAACTCTTTTACTTTGCTCCACATTCCTCTACTACATTTCATTTATTTATCCGCGATTTAGGTCACAGTAAGCAAATATCGCAATGATATTTTACAGAAATCAAGGCAGTTTGTTAATTAACAAGTTATTGATAATTCGCTAGAAACTAATGTTTGAAAAACTATTAAATTCATTTCGCACATATTTAGCTCAAATCAGCAAGTGATACTACCGAAGTGAAGGAATTACATTCTACAGTTATGCTGTACATTAAATAGAATAATTTTCTCTTATTCTTTATTTTGCCCGTACTAAAAATTTACTTTCGTGATAAAAATACGCACTCTTTCATTCTACGTGTTTTTAATATCTGGGTTCGACTAAATCATCGAAAAATTGAAAAATCATATAAGACAAAGCTTTATGAAGCAATATTTTTCAATCCATCACTGTCGATTTCTATAATTTCAGAAATGTTCAATAATGAAAAGAATAGTTTGTACATAATAATAGAAAGAAATTTATATATTTTTTAATACTGATCAAAGTTGAATAAATGAATACATTTGAATGCAACATTTAAAAAGTTTTCGATAAAATAGTTCTAATGCAATGAACTCTTTTTTTACAACGAACACCAATGTAACAAAATTTCCGAACGAAACATGTTCAGTTCCAATTTAACTGCCATTACGTTGCTTGAATTACATAACGACGAAATTCCCGTTACAACAAACAAAATTTGCGATCCCTTAAAGTTCGTTGTAACTTTATTTCATTGCATTTATTTTTTGCGAGAATCCAACATTTATCTCCTCATTATATATTTATAATTATATCTGGAATATCATTGACAGACAGTTTTAACAAATTACCTCAAATGAAACGTCACTCATATATCACCAACCGATTTTAGCAGTATTAATACAAAAGCCACATTTTCCAAAATGAACGTTGCTCGAAAAATTAATAATAGATCAAGAAATAGAGAAAAATTCACTTTTTAAATTCCGAGTATCGAAATTACTTTATATTAAATGTCATTCAAGCATCCCCAGATGATTTTGGCAGCATCAATACAAATGCCAAATTTATCAAAACAGACGTTGTGCTCATGAATTTAAAAATAGATCAAGAAATAGAGAAAAATTCACTTTTCGATCTTAGAATATCGAAATTGCTGCACGTTAAATGTCATTCAAGCATTCTCGGACGATTTTGGCAGCATCAATACAAAGGCAGAATTTACCGAAACGGACTTTGTTCGTGAAATTAATAAATAGATCAAGAAATAGAGAAAAATCAAGGGAAAAACTTACAGTTCAACCTCAGACCTTCCAGTGTGTATCCTAACAATCGCTCACACCAAAGCAAAGAGCACAGAATAAAACTGTTCAGTTATCAGGTAAATCCCGGGGTGCATCCAAATAGACATGCTTAAGAGAAGACGGAAATCTGTAGCAAAATAACCCCTTCCATCATAGTGTGGAAAAAAGGGCCCCAGGGCCTCACGCGGAAGTGAACGAACTGCGGGCCCAGTGGAGCATGGCCTTGCCTTTTATCAAAAGATGAGTTCGGTTTGCTGATTCTTCCATGATGGAATGCGTGCAACAGTGCAGCCACAATGTTTTATTTTATTTTTTTATGTTATTATTATTATTTTCTTCACGTGGACGATTAGTTGTGGAAGATAGCATTCGTGTGCTGCTGCCTTTTGGCGATGTGGACTTGCGTGCGCGATTTGTATCCGGTGTGTCAATTTGGCGGGAGTTTCGTTATGGGGGAGTGAGTGATAGCGGTTGTTGAGTGACAGAAATGTTGTGTGCCTTACTGGATATGTCGTGTTGGATCGGATATAGAAATCGATGCGATAACGATGTTGGGCATGATACCGTTGCTGGTTTTTTTTAAATTATTTGGTTGAGGAAATGATTCAAAAAGATCTGCCCTCATCATTAGGATTCTTACTGGTTTACACATTCTCTCAAAAGATAGTTTTAGAGTCATTAGATTTTGAAAACAATCCTGAAGGCAATATGAGAAATCAAGATACAAGTAACCCGGTTTTGATTTCGGAAAACCATGAGATCCAAGAAAATAAAGTTTAAAAAAGGCTGTGTGTCAATTGGTAACCCAAGTCCAAAAACTTCTCACTCTGAATAAAAAGTACTAGGTTATCTCGTGGTAAAGAAACCCCCCCCCTCAAAGGTTGTCCAAGAACAACTGTCTGAAATTAAGTGGCAGTTATACATATTTTATTTTATCATCCCATCAAGTTCTGAATGCGCTAAACTTATAAATTTGAACACCCACTCAAATATTACTTGATAAAGATACGTAGTAGAAAATGTATCGGGTTAGTCACCAGGCTTAGCTCCCAGAGAGACCACTAACAGGATAATACCAGCGATGATAATACTTTCGTAACATCCTGTACATCAAGCTGCTGATCTTTAGCTGCCATTAAAAAAAAATCATATCGTTCAACAGGTGGCCTACGTGACGTTTAAATCATTAAAAAGAAGGGAATTAAATTTTACGTAGCCTAAAACGTTTTGAGTTTCTGATATATGTATGTTTTCCGATAAAAAAATTGTGGTTCAGGGAAGCCTCGCCATACATCTGGAATTACCTTGGACAGAAGTTTTCTGGGTTTTCAGCTCTGTCCAGGGTAAAGACGGGGGAGCAAAAACGTTCGAGGTTTCAAGAATTCTGTGACCCTTATAAGGATTTTCTCTTAAAATGTTTCTACGGTTGAACTGAAAAAACAATTGATTGAATTAAAATTACACATGAATAGTTAAATAACAACATAGAGGGTAACAAATGACGTTTGTTAATATCAATAGGATTTAATTTTTCTTCATTAATTATTATTTAATAAACCCCTTGCGATCATTTTTCGAACTCAACGGAACATTTCTGTCTGCATTTAAAATTTTTCAACAAGATTCCAGGAAAAAAGGAATAATTTTTTTCGAAGTATAATATGTTACATTTTTTTAAAACTTTTATTTTAAGATTGGAAGTTTTCGTGACAAGATCAGGTTAATAAAACAAAAAAATTTTGAAAAAAAAAAAATAGAACCGACTTCAAAATTGCTCTAAAAAGTGAAAAATAATTTTATTCTTTAAACACCATCGATAATGCTTTTAAACATAATTTTTGAAGTTGGCGCAAAAACGAAACGTAAAATCCAGTGTAACCATGTTTTGTTCATATTTTTTTTCAGAAAAGCATCCAAAGTTACGAACGAAACATTTATATCGCTATTCAAATATGCTGTCATCAATGCATAATGTATGTGATAGTGAAGAAACTGGTCCTGGTTAAATTTATAGTTGTATTTGAGTTATGGCTGTGACTGATTTTATCTATCGTTTTTGCGCCAACTTCAAAAATTATGTTTAAAAGCATTATCGATGGTGTTTAAAGAATAAAATTATTTTTCACTTTTTAGAGCAATTTTGAAGTCGGTTCTATTTTTTTTTTCAAAATTTTTTTATTTCATTCTTTTTAGTGTAAATGTAAGTATTTCAGAAATAATAAGTTACCATCACGAAACTTCACATTTTTTTTCTTAAAAATACTCCATATTAAAAAAAAAAAAAATTGACACGCGTTAAACTTTAAGCGATTGGCACTAAAAACTTATCTTTGTTCCTCTCTGGAAATCATGCGTAGTTAATTTAATTATAACCATTTAAGTATTACGTTTTTCCTAACTAATTTACATTCCAGAGCATCTAAGTTGCTCATGATGCAATCCTGTATTTTCTTACTTAGCCCCGATCATCTGTTATCGGCATAGATGATAACGATAAAAATACTACAGAGTAGTTGAGTCAAACCTAATGGTAGCATTGTAAAGGCTAAGCAGATCCTAATCACTGCATCACCTCGCTTCCAGGTTAGGTTTACCCCTACTATGGAGCAATAGCACTGAAGAAAGGAAGATTTTGATAATTCACATAGAGTTACTATAAATCAGCAAGGTTACTAAAATAAAATTATTTACGCCGAAAATGAGACGACAGCGCCAGATTCCCCATTATCGAAATATCCCTTGAAGAAATTTGATGCTTGCTTCAGAGAAGCCTTCATTCAAAATTATCATTACAATTACTATTAATGTTACTGTTATAGGGCACCAAAGTTTTATAACAATGAGTTTCCTATTGTCGCGTAGATGAAGATAGCGAAGACAACGTGAAAGCCAAACGAAGCGAATACTCGTTAGTCTCAACTCGAGATCTTTATTCAGAACCACGAATGAACGTTACATCTCCTTATATACAACTTGAGAAAGTGCTGGAACTTTCCAGACTTGGAAACATACAAAAATTAATAGAATATTCGAGAAAATACGGGAAACAGTAGAAACGAAATTTTAGTAAAATTCACTTTGTCCTAGTCGGGATTTGAAACCGGGTCGCTCGTGTGGGAGGCGAGAATTCTACCACTGAGCCACCGTTATCCACGGATGGAAAGTGCGAACTTCGCTACAAAATCATTTAATAGGGAAATTGCATAAAATTTACTGTTTTTTGCCCATAACTTTTTTTCTAAAGAATAAATATGGTCAAACAAAGTAATGGGACCTAAGTTGAGCCATCCCCTATCCATTAAAAAAAGAATCATCAAAATTGGTTCACTAGGTGAGACGCTATGAGTGGACAAACAAAAAAAAAAAACATACATACGGTATGAATTGATAACCGCCTCCTTTTTGAAGTCGGTTAAAAAGATCTGATTTCATTTAACTCATAGCATAATAATACTATCATCAACAATAATAAAAGTGACAGTAAAATATTTTGTATTATTGCTTCAATTCATTCTTTTAATTATTTAACAATGTATTTTTGATGTAAATATTTGCTTATGTTGTAATGGAATTTATATGTGTAAGCTTCACGTGATAACATAAAGAGGTAGAGCTTGAAACTATTGAAAAATTAGGGCAGTTATGCTTTGATTGTTCTATTATTGAGAGTAAATTACAAACAAACCGTAATAAATGAAATAGTATTGATGCGGGTGCCGCGAACTTAAAATTTTGGGAGGGCATAAATTCTCAAATTGTCAAACGGAACTCCATATTTAAAAAAAAAGGCCCTTATAAGCCAAAGCTATAAATTAAAAAAAGCAGAACTCAAAATTTTCCGATCATAATTATGCATTTTACTTTGTATATCTGTTTATGAAACATTATTTAGCACAAGCAGTAACTTTTAGTTTAGGTATTCATTGTTTAGATATTAGTAAATCAATTGTTTTATTAAAACAAGCCATAATGAAATTATTATCAAGTGTTAGTGACATCTCAAAATATTTTGGGGTAAATAATGTTAGTCTAATTCATGTCTAAGTGTTTCTTCGGGAAAAGTTATTGTGTGTCTAATTCATAAAATTCGAAAGAAAAACGTGGTTAAGCTGTTAGATTTGAATCAGTTACCACTCATATGCTCTCAAAACCAGCCTTAGCAAAATTTAGTACTTTTCTATCTCTTTCATTTTTTCGCTGCCACTGAACATCCTATGGCTTGTAGTTGTCGTCTTTTTTTTAATGCGCCCCGCTTCCTTTTCAGTCCCTATCGTCGCCTCTGATTAAAAGAATTAGGTTGCTTCATAACAAAGCAAAAAAATAACTTAAATTATGAACAAGTACCTTAAAAGTATAAATATTGCAAGGTAAAACGTTAATCTGAAGCATCTTTATGTAGAATAAATAGGATTAAAAATGTCAAACGGGGAAAAACTTTCCCGAAGGCAACATTTATTAAATCCAGCACATTGCAAGGTTGCCTCCTACAATTCACAACTCCACAGAGCCGATTTAGAAAAGCCAGAGGTTACAGCTAAGCTATGCATGAAAATAGCGGGAGAGAAGGAAAAAAAAAAAAGATGCGTGAAAAGAAATCAGAAAAAGAAAATGCCGGCATAGTGGAAGAGCATATGGTGTCTCCAAATACTCAAGAGCATGCCAACAATGTGACGTCACGAAAGAATGTCGCCGTCTTCCGACCCAGCGATTCCCCCGCTTGTAGGTGCTTGAAAGCAGAGTTGCCGTTTTACCACATTTATGCAATCTTTGAATGGCAACACGACATGGAAACATTTACCAAATTAGAAACTAGTTGCTAAAGCATGGAAAGTATTTCGTTACGGTGAATGCCTCTTGACTGAGACATGTCTCTTGAATTTATGGTAGCCGAAATTCCTTATATGAGCCTTTGTTCAGCTAAACGTACAGTAAGGGCAAATTTTTTTTTCAATAATAAAAAATATTGAGTGCTTAAGACAAATATTTTTTTTTTCACAGGGAACTGCAACTTCGAATTATTTTTTTCCACTATAGTATATTCTTACGTTAAATATTCTGAAAATGTCTCTCCAAAAGTTTCCTCCCGAAATGTTTCACTTATTATTTATCTTTTATTTTGATTTTTTAGTATGGAAACATATGAATCAAACATTTTCAGAAAGCACACTACGCCATAGTGTAACCGAAAAAAAAAACTCTAAATGAACAGCAATTATATGAATTAAGCTATCTTGTGTGTGTGTGTGTGTGTGTGTTCCTTTTCTTCTCTGCACATAAATTACACTAGTTAACACCAAAAATGCATCCGGCTCAAAAATAGCTGTTTACGAAACATTTTGCATCACTAAAAACGAAAATCTCCATAAAACATTGAGATAACTTCTCGTTTTCAAGATATAGGGCCATCTAGGATAGTGAATTCTCACTAATGCTCTTTTTTCCTAGTAGATCGAACCCCACCCCCCATGGGACTGACTGTCCCCTAAACTTCGACCCCTGGTTGGGACAGAAATTCTCACTACATGAAAACCGAAATGGACTGCAATAAACATATATTCTGGTCAGAGAAATGCTCAAAATCAGTCAAACTTGGAGTTCTAGGTAGATCCACCCATTTCTGCTTCCACCCATGCTGATTCTGCTGGGAACAATGAAGAACTTCGTGAAAGCTGAGAACACAGATGGTTTTCCAATGCCTTAGAGGGGAAATTTTCAAGATATATTGAGGTTAAGGTTAAGGATAGAATTTTTAACGGCCCTTCAAATGCGTGCAAATATGAAAATCAGTGTTTTGAAAAAAAAAAAAAAATTGCGAGAGGATAAAGAAACATCCAGGCAGCCTTTCAGTATATTGTAAGTATTTCTAAGCAGCAGAGAAGACGAGAACTAAAAACAGTTGGTCAAACAATCCCTGCGGAAGTTCTGTGACCATTGATGAATGATGGGTCTCTGAAACTCTATTTTGTTCCCTTCTTCCAAGATATTTTGTTAAAAAACTAAAACTATAAGCAGTGAGCATGAGGAAATGTTTCACCAAGATATCTTTACAATGGAACGCAAATATCAGGGTTATTGGACTGTGTTAATGCTCACCAAATACTGCTGTACTATTACAAGAGATGGTCCTTCTTTGACGTAAAAAGCAATCGAAAATGAAGCGTTTACAGAAATACGCCAAAAGCAACCACTGCTTTCCAAAAAAATAAGCATTATTTAATAAAACAGGACCTATATAATAATATTGATTGCACAGGGGTTTTTTTTTTTTTTTTTTGTCCTCCTTAACATTACCCTTGAATCAATGTGTGGTTGCTGTGCATCTTTCTCCAGTGGGCTTTTATGTATCTTAAAAACAAGAGCTAATAAAACAAATCCACTACCATATTCGTTTTTCTTGACCCAAAATTAGTAGGAATTAACTATTTAAAACCAGGATGCCGACAAAAAGTTCTTTTTTAATGACTAGTGTTATTAAACTTTGCACGTCTATTTTCGCGAGACAAAGTGTTGAAGTTTACTTATTTAAACGTGAAAATTCGAGCAAAATCCATGATTTTCATTGAAAATTTTTAATATTCAGAATAATATAAATGCAAAATATGTTGGAATTTGACGTCTTTTCGCTCTTTATTTCCAGCTGAAGCAAAACAAGCAAACTTGAGCAATAAAGCAAAGCTAATACTTATGAAAAAATGAAAAATAAAAATTTTTCAGGTACTGCCCTTTGTCCTCCCACGGCAGTGTAAAATCACAATTCGAACAACAGTAATGATTCCCAGTATTATCAATTATTTTTCCGTTGGTAATTCATAAATGTACAACGTAATTACTTATACAAAAAGTAATAATAATAATCGCAAAAGAATAACTTGAATATTGCTATTGCCCGATTGTTCAAACCACTTGCACCGAAGAGGGAAAAAAATGTTTCGGTTTCAAAAGAAAATCTTAACTACTTCTCCACTTAAAAATAACTCGAACAAAAAAAAAACGTTTTAAAATGGCATCTGAGTGTGTTGTGCACAACTGAAGAAACTGCGGTACACTTTCGCAAAATAACGGTTTTAAAACAAAACACAACGCTGCTAAAAATTACTTGAACAACGGAAGTTTATTGCACTTCCCGCGAGCTTGCGAAAACACTCATTTGCCAGTTTAGAATCCTTAATTTTACGGAACATGTTTCAGAGTGTAAACGGTGGACGGACTTGATTCAAACCTGAAAACCACACGAAACATAAAATCAACAATATTTCTGCAGCTGAAATCAAAAATTCCGAGAAACTGAAATAAACAAATGAGTTCAATAAGTTGAATCATGACAAATTGTTTTATCAGTTGATGAAAGAGAAAATTTACTCTTGCTTATACGGATTTTTTTTTTTTTTTCATTTCGATGCTTGTTGGAGCTAGATTTTCGATAAATAAAAAAAATTTATTATAATAATATGATATTAGAATTAGAAGCATTGCTCAATTAGGTTCCAGAAATAATTAAATTGCTAGTTTTTGCTTAAGACATAGGCAGAAAAAATAATGAACATAGTAAATTAAAGAAGTACAATGTAGCAAAATATTATCAAAAATAAAATCTTTTTTTTTTCTTTTCTGTATTTTTTGATTTAAAATTGGTACTCTGAATTTACTCTCCCATTGTTACAAAGAATAACAGTTGTTATCATATTTATAAAAAAAAACAGTTTGTGCTTTTACCAACTAGGGTAATAGCACCAGTCACAGACGTGCTTAAGACATCAATCTCAGGTTAACTCAATTTTCTGAGCCCTATTTAGACTTTTTAAACTATTTTTCTCTCATGCTTCTACATCTCATCTAACGTTTGGCTTCTTCTGATGGATCCTCTGAAGGAGTCATTCTATTTTTTAAAGGTTCAACACCCCCCCCCCCTTCAGTAATACACGTCGAAAAATCTGATGATACCGAATGACAAACAGGATGAGGAACGGATGAGTAGGAAACAAAATTCCCCTTTTCTCTTCAAAAATGTGCAAAAGTTCTTTATTTTTAGAACTAAATCCTTAAATTCAAATGAACATGAAACACCAGCTGACCTCGTGATGGCTGTTCATAACCTACCACCACCGCTTTGTAAATACCAACTGGCTCAAAAAATTCACTCTGATAACACTAGATGTTTGTACTGCTTTCATGGGCCACATCAATATCAGTTATACCTGCCTAAATGCAGGGTTGCTATTGTGTCCACTTTTTTGTAAGAAGTCCAGGACGCAGGAAGAAATTGGACGAAATGAAAATCAACTGATTTTCCATACATTTACTGTTATGATGTAATAAAATTAGTAAATAATTCTAATACATTATCTATTGCCAGTTAATCAATTAAAATACAGTGATTGTACACTTTAGAATCTAGTAAACGTAAGAAAATTGTTAATTACACAATGGTGCAATTTTACTTAAAATTTAACAGTGAATAAGCTATTGAGCATGGTTACATTATTATATATTACAATAATAGAAGTTAAACTTCATGGAATAGTCACATTAAATACTTGGAGAAATACATTCAAAACCAAGATATTTTCTTGAAAATTATCGATAACCATAAAGATTAAATATATACAAGTATAAAGAACATAATAATATTGGGTAAGAGGATATAATTAATAATATTCAGTTACATACATAAAAAAGTGAAACATCTAATTACTCTATAGAAACTTATGAGTATTTATTAGGTGTGCTAGAAAGAACTTTCTGAATTACTGCAGACGTAACTAATGATTTTTTAACACTTTTAAAAGCTGAAGAACTTAAAATTCATAGCAAGTTTCTACAGAAAATATTTGATGACTGCTCCATTCCAGCTTCCAGCATCAGAAATATATGGGTGAAGGATTCATCGAGAAGAAATAGCAAGGAATAGGCTGAATGACATTGATAAAAATCTCTTTCTGATGTTTGTTACATTTTCTATTAAAAACATCTCCATTTATAGCAACCAACCTGTACTCAGATTTTTTGAGGCAATCGTAAACATAATCTATCACTTGCAAAATGATGGGAGGCACTAAAGAGATACAGTGATTTAGAAAGTATTTCTAATTTTCATGTAAACTTTTTCACTGCATGGCTTCATGAGCAAGTGCTGAACTTAATTTATCAAATTTTGTCATGATACAAAGCAAATTTAGAAACAGGTTTAGATTACAAACTGCATCGAAATTGGTAATGGCGTATGAAAGCTTAAATTCTAAAAATAAACATCTTACTGATGAAGCATTTGAAGTTTATTAAATATTTTTCAATCTACGGGCATTGAATATCATATTAAAGTTTCACGATATGCCTTCTATGCATTGCTCTAAAAATTCTTTTTTCTTATTCTGCATTATTCAATAAATTTAATTTTAAAATATTTTTGTAAAAATTTTCAAGTTTTTGTTGATGTCACCTCATAGTAAAATATTTATGTACGCTACATGTTTTTATGGATATGTTAAAATCATTACCTAGCTAAATACTACATCAAAACCAAACATTGCATAACTTATGTACACTGCATGTTTTTAAGGATATTAATGTCATGCAAATTGGGAAATATTATCACTTATTAAGTTTGTGGACACTTGGAACAGTTTACCGGAAGTGACTGCAATGAAAAAGGGGGTAGACAGCCTAAACAGGGTCATCAATCTTCAATGGGGACTAATACATTGACTACACTGCAAAAACGATTCAGAAACGTTCCTTTAAAATAATGGGCAGCTGATGCGCCCAATTTCTGCCAGTAACCTATCTTGAAAAAAACAGGAACGTTTTCTGCTAATATTCAGTAACATTCCTGAAATGATCCTGGAAGCATCCTGAAAAATTCAGAAATCTTTCCATTTAAAGTCAGCTACAATTCTTGTAAAGCAATGTGTCCATGGACTTATTCACTCTTTTTGGGAGCTTAATCAGACTGGACGGGCCATAGCCGACTTGAAGCTGATACTCTTTATAAATACTCTCCGTTAATCTTTAAACTGGAAGCTAAAAATATTTTTCACAACAGTTAGAAGTCTGCATTCGTTCAACTTGTAGCAATTCAGGAAACTTTTTGACGATATCACTTGGTTTTTCCAGGGAGTGGATAAAAACCATTGTAATTCTGAAATGTTACACGGAAACGCTCAGTAACGTTTCGGAATTTTTTTAGTGTAGGGCTAGCCTAGCTGGGCCTAGCGCCTGTTGCTGGTCATTACATTTCTATTTGTATTACAGGAACTGATTTCTTTTCACAGTAACATTTTCTTTATTAATATCAATTAGTGTTTTTCTTCATATGATTTTTAATGTTTTGAGACACCAACCTTTTAAAACTTTTTATTTCTACTTTTTTATTTTATAAATGCATTTATTATGGGCAATGAAACTCCCATATCACTTAAAATTTACTGCTGATGTGTTTGTTTTGATAAATGCTACTACATGAATTATAACTTATTAATATTCATTTGTTACACTTACATAAACTTCAACTGATCTGATTTTTTTTTTCCATTTTCACTTTAAAATACTTTACTACAAATTTTTTGTTTATAAGAAATTTATGTATACTATTTTGATATTAAAATATTATTTGGATGGGAAGAATTTATGTAATACGTATTTATTGCTTTTAAACTTTGACTTTTTAACTAATAACTTTCAATTTGCTGAAAAAGTGGACAAAATGGACGAAATGGGGCGATTTTTTCCAGGGAAGACAAAATAGAACATCTCAGCTTATTATTTAAATTCAAGCTTATAACAGTCTGTTACTGAACCCTTGTCTATTACTGGTGGCCTTACCCTACATTCTTATTTAGTTATTAATCGTTATTGATATGTTTCGCAATAAGTAGCTTTCCTTTTTTAAAAGATATGTTATTATCAGTTTATTTCCTTTTAATGGTTTTGTACGCATTCGTTTTGTATTGCTATGAAATTCTTCCGAACTTACCCACGTTCAAAAAACTTTATAATTCCATAAAAATATATTTATGTGTCAGAGAGAAAAATGTTTTCTTTATCTCTTCGATAGTACAATATTTTGAAACTCACTAGACAAACGACAATACGTGAAATATTACATGAAGCATTGTAAAGAAGAATAAGACAAGTGCAATTTTACTGTTCGGTTCAAATAATTCAAAATTTATTTGGCTAGAAATACGATAGCATTACATATTTATTACAGAATATTATATAATTTATTATAGAATTAGCAGACCAGACGAGTGACCGAAGCAATGGTTCGGTTCAACTCGAAGATTGAACGCGAGGCAAGGTATATTTAGTAAATTACCGCCCATTTGTGTCTATATTAGCTACCAGTTTGTTTCGTACTCTTGGCTTCCTTAAGAGATTTTCCATCTCCAGCTCAGTCCCTTTCCTATGCCGGGCTAATAAGCACGAAACTGCAGTCCTCGGCTGGAAATGACTGAGCTTTGCGGTGTATTTCACGTATTTCTGCTTTAGCCCTGGCAAATGGGCGGTAATTTACTGAATATACCTTGCCTCGCGTTCAATCTTCGAGTTGAACCGAACCATTGCTTCGGTCACTCGTCTGGTCTGCTAATTCTATATTAGCTACCAGTTTGTTTCATACTATTGGCTTCCTTAAGAGATCTTCCATCTCCAGCTCAGTCACTTTCCTATGCCGGGCTGATGAGTGCTAATATGCACGAAACTGCAGTCCTCGGCTGGAAATGACTGAGCAGGCGGTATATTTCACGTAATTTATAGTTATCTAAAATTAAGAAATACGAGTTATTGAATCAATTTGAAATGAATTATTGGTCTGGTTCAACGTCATCCCGCCATTTAGGGTAATTTTGATCCTCGTCAGATGCAATATAAATTACTTAAATAACAGTAGTGAAACTTTAATGCAACAAAATAAAGTTCTAAATGTATAAGAATTTCTCCTTAGTATAGGAGTGTGGGACAAAGTGAAATCGTTAAGAGAAGTTAAATTATTTAAATAAGAACAAATTGGAAATTTGTTTTGAAAATAACAGTACATAAAGAAATAACAATGTATTTTGTAATGGAATTTACATTGAAACATTATTTTCTAATTTTGGTAGTAAATTTTTACCTTCAAAAAAAGTGGAAAATGTTCACTTTGAAAACACAAGAGTCAAATTTAATACATCTTTTTCTAATGATAAAGGAAGGCAATAGATTGAACGCACTTTGTTCAAACAGCACACATGCTTGAACTAGAAGACTGTTTACTTTTGACATTTATTATGTCTTTTAAACAATCCTATGTAATTTTGCTAATTGTTTTTGTAATGAACATTGTTTTAAGGATTTACTTTGCTTATATCACATAATTTCCAGATTATCCGAATTTTTAATCATCCGTAATACTTTTAGTCCCAGTTAGTCCAAAAAAAACGAGGTTGTATTGTAGAACATTAGCGAACATGACTTGAAACTTATTATGTTCATGCTTGAACTTATTTTTGATTTGAAATAAACCAAAGAGATAACAAATACACAGAGCATATCATTGTGAAAAATTATATTTGAATTAACGAAAATTTTGTTATGCATAACTTAGCTTCTCATAATGCTTGCGGGATCAGTGCACTACTGTGATCTTATGCATGAAGCTCTTATAACATCAGTATAAAAAATACACATTATTCGTTGTTTTGGATTAAATACACAAGCTACATAACTTTGTGGTATGGTTGCAAGTTTGCATCGTTACCTTCGTTAAAAAAGAGTTTTTATTCAACTTAACAATTAAGTTACTGAAGTAATAAATTAAAGAGAAAAGAGGTGGACAGTGCTTATATATCGCTGTGAAAAACTGTTGGAATTAAACAAGATTTGGTCATGCAATATCTTTACGGTATCGTTATGTTTGCAAGATTGCTACCCAAGACTTATATTAGGCCTAAAGCTTTTTATAACGCCACAATTAAAAAAAAATATATGGCTCATTGTTTGGTCCAAAACACAAGCGTCACATATCTCTGGGGCATTTTTTCAAGTTTGTATCGTTATCGCCATAAAAAAAGAGTTTGTAGCCAATTTAATAATTAAATTACTAACAAATCACATACGAAACGTTCTTTTAGGGCCTTAAAACTCCTAAACCTTTTTGAGGAATAATTCGAGAAACGTCGCAAAAATAAAACGAAAGCGCTAAAAAAAAAACTAATAACCTCACAAACATTTGATGGAAAAGTTGGCATCTTGTTTAATATGTTAAACAAAAAATTTTTTTTTTTAAAAAACGAGAATATTTGTGCTTTTTCTATCAGGTACTAGTGTTCATTTCAGGAAACAACACAGGAAGCATTGATAATCTAGATAGTGTGACAAATTATGAAACGAGCATATTGGAGAGCACAGAAACATACCGCATATAAACAGTTAGAGGACAATTTCAAGCATCGGCTGGATTGAGAATGGTTCTCAGCAGTCACCATTACTACACACTAATAATGTTTTTTTTTATTTTAAAGGTATTTTAATTTGGTCTTTAAAAATTTTACCCTCGCTGAAGACGAAGACCCCACAGCATTTCCAAAGATCATCATTTATAAAAAAAAAAAGGTCCAACATATGAAAATATAAAAGCATGCATGTAATTATTACTTCTTGCTATTTTCAATTTCACTAGACACTCTCAATTTCAAATACATTTCATTTTGATTTATTGATTAAATATTATTGATTTAATTAAGCTAATTTTATCATTTAACGAAGCTACTACTCGTACTTGTTACGATTAAGTTGGATAAGATTCTTTGGAATAATTCTTGAAAAAAAAAATATATTCCTTAGCCTACGGTTGGAGGAACTTTAAAAGTAACTGTATCGCATGTTCTTTGGCAACAAACCAGCGGGGGGGGGGACGTTACACACTGAATCAACTCAGATCATATCAACCTTAACCTTACGATTTTATAAAATCGTAAGAAGCTAGGTAGGTATATACATAAAAAAACTGCGTTTTTGTGTTTGAATTCAATACCCTTTCATGGATTGAAATATGCATCAAAGCAAATCTTAATTCAAAAGAATAAAAGTGTGGAATTCTCAAAAGAAAAAAAAATAATGTTTTTATCTGTTTCGATATTATTTTTTGACAACGGACATAGAAAAGCTTTGAATTGTTGCGAGAAAATAAACTTCGGGATTTGTTTTTCACTGCTCTATTATAACTTAAGAAAAAGCTGCATTCATAGGGTAATGAAACGATCGTTTAGCATGTAAAACGGCCTGCTCCGTCTGACTTAATGAGCATCAGCGCAACGATAAGCAATATTACAAGAAATCATTACTGTAAGTTTTGTTTCGCGGCAGTAAGCTTATCACTGTGAGAAAATTATATTTATTTGACACGAGCTTTGCAGAAAAAAAAATGAATATTTAAATTAATTTTATTTTCATGAATTCTTTGGGTTAATACTAGAACTAAGTTATTACAGCCCGTTTTTTTCACATTACTTTGATGAAAGCAGAAGAAATGCATGTTTTTTCATGAATGTTTGGAGAATGTGACGACTTGATTTAAATGTTATTTAAATACTATTTCTAAATTTTATTTTATTTGAAGAATTATTTATGCTTTTTTTCCCTTTTACTTTTTAACGCAGGAGCAATTTCAACAGAAGTGAAACATTCTATTTTGCCCCATTTGTAGCTACCTACTTGTAATACTCGGCCGGCGAGCTGAGTTAAATTATTTTATTTTATTAATTTATTTATTTATGTTTTGTCTTTGATGAGTTCTCTTTTCAGAAAAAACTCATTAGTAATTTTCAAAGAGATTTTCATCTTTGAAATGGTCGTTATAGAAGAAAAGGGACAGCACATTTTATGAAAACACTAGCAAATTTAATGAAACTATTCAAAGGTCAGTTTTTAAAAAAGAAAAAGCTATTCAGACAAAATAAATTAAATAGTTTTAAACCCATATCACATATCAAAAATGTATTTTTTAATTTAGTAACACATCATTTTGTTTATACTTTGATTCACAATGATATAGCCAACGTGTAGAAATGACAGGGGTATTCACTTTTTTACACGTTGAGCCATTTTCTTGAAGGAATCTCTTCATCAAAAAAAAAAAAAAGTGTATCGTAAAGCTACACAATAGAAGGCAAAGTTATATCTTTTTTTTGCATTCTTAGCTCACTTCAACCTCACGTTTTCTCTCACTCCACGCTCTTGTTCTTTCTGCGCCTGACTTAGGCATATTCAGAACAAAATTGTATATTTTAATAAAGAAAACAGATTATAAGCAACGAGAAAACTAAACAGTACTCGAAATCCATTTTTTTTATTGTTGCTAAAGACAATGAAAAATAATAGTAATTATAAAGCTAATTTTGAAAAGTTAACAAACTAATTTCAATGCTGTACTTACGCAATATGAATTACGCTTTTAAACTGATAACTCGACTGGAATCAAAAAAATCTCCGGAAAGATGCATTATTTTAAGAGTTTAAACTGTCCAAAGTCCACAAATATATACTCACTTTGGTTCAACATTGAAATTTATTACTTAAATTTACTAACAAAAACAAATTTATAATCATTATTATTTTTCATTGTTTCTGGAAACAATTAAAAAACAACCACGTCACTTCCGTGGCACAACAAGGTTGCGGATCAGAATTTCAAAGCTGTCGCATAAATAGTTTCACTTAAAAAAAAAAGAAGAAGAAAGAAAGAAAAGGAGGAAATAGGGGAGAATAACAAAGCTTCATCCTACTGAAATTTACAAAATTATAATTGCATCCTTCTTTTATCACAATACAAACATCTATATTTTATGAAAAATTAGAATGGCGTGTCGATTAATGTATTTGAAGTACGTGGCATTTACGAAATTTAAGATTATAATTTTTTCCTTAAAATGTTTACTTGTGCTTTTTTTTAGCACACGGCTTTTAAAATATCGGTCTTTCATAACAATTAAAATGTTAGCTAACATTTTGGCTCTTTGATTAAGCAAGAAGTGATCACTTGCGAAACCCCTGTCAAAGTCTCGGGGCACCTTAGGGCTCCATGGAACTCAAGTAGAAGATCTGTGAAATAAGAAACAAATTTGTTTCCAATTTCGTAGTAAGCATTCACTTTTGGTTATATATGAACAAAATATTTTTATACCTTTTTGCATCTACTGAAATCTTACTAACCGTAGCTCTTATTATTGTTTATTATTATTTTTATTAAAATGAGTACATTTCATTCACTTCTTACTCTTTGTCCTTTCCATTAAAAATAATCTTTTCGTCACATAACGGGTTTTTTTCTTTCTTTCTTTCTTTCTTTCTTTTTTTTTTTTTTTTTTTGTTTGCCTTTAGTCCAACTTGTTGGTTAAATGTAAAGAACCAAGCTGGGAAATTCATTAGTCGCCAGTGGAAGGTCCTAACAAGTTCCTTAGCTGCCACTCTTTTGAAATAGTGACCACTTTTGCTTCATTACACCAGTGGTATTCAACTTACGGAACACGGGCCAAATGTGGCCCGTTGTTTTGCTCAATTTTACGAACAACAAAATACATTCTGGAAAATTCCAAAACAGCAGATGATCTTTATTCGGTATTACAAATGATTGTTGCAAATTTGAAGCCAAATAGTTATACATTGATTTCTAAAACTTAACTGGAAAATTCAGATCCATAAAATAATTATGTAATAATGAGAAAAACAGTTCTTGGTTTGTAATTTTCTTCCCTTTTCTACGTTTTCCTTTGTTAGATATAGAAAAGATTTAAATATATTTTTGTTTTATGTGTGTTCCATGATATTCATCTCAGTATGAGGTGCGGCTGTGCGGCCCTCGGGTAAAAAAAACGGTTAAAATGCTGAATAATATATTTTTCAAAATTTCGAAGTTAATTGCCCTAAATACATTAATTAATAAAATTAATCACTTTTAAGGCTGCTTTTTGATTTAAGTAAAGATTTTACCAGTTACTTAATATCTTTTAGACACTTAGAGGACTTCAATTTATTTTTTAATTTTGGCAATTGACGCATATTTTTTTAAACGCTATTTTTTATTTAGTCACCGTGTGGTCAGTGACCAGTGGTGAATGTTAATTTTGCCCTTTAGTTAAAGGAAAAGTTATTAAATTCGTTCCTTACCAGACGTTGTCATAAAGTGTCTATGAATAACGCGGTCGCAGTTTCAAATCAGCAGCTGAGCGCCATCTGTTGACACAGGTGGTGTTGACTCAGGTTCATTGTTCTGCACGTGTATAAATGACGTCAATAGCGAAAAGCTGATTGAAAAATGCTTTTCCTCATCGTTTGACAACACTAACTTCTGCAGAAAGTGTAGAATACAATGAGATTTGAAACCGATAGCGACAACTGTTCCAATATGAGCTAGGGTGGTGCTGAGAATTTATTTTTTTAAACCCTATAAGAAGAAACGAATTCCCTGTCTCCACTCTCCCATTAACGGAATCGGATGAAGGTATGAAATTAACTGCATCTGATAAATTGTTGGTGGATGCGGAAAACAGAAGGGAAACTTCTCCTTTAATACAAGAACAAATATTTATTTTTACATATTTAAGGTCATATAGAATATTTGGTTCAAGATAATATAGAATATTTAGGATGGGACTGAATTTATTTTGTGACTACGAGAAGAAACAGATTCCTTATCTCCACTCCTCCACATTAACGGAATCGGATGTTGATATGAAATCAACCATTTCTGATAAATTGTCAGTGAATAGGAAATAAGATGGGAAACTTTTCCGGTCGTACTAGAACAAATATTTATTTATAACATATTTAAGGTCATATAGAATATTTGGTTCAAGATAATATAGAATGTTAGGATGGGACTGAATTTATTTTGTGACTCTAAGAGAAGAAACAAATTCTTTGTCTCCACTTTTCCACATTAACGGGATCGGATATTGATATGAAATCAACTACTTCTGATAAACTGTTAGTGAATATGGAAATCAGAAGTGATACTTTTTCTTTCATACTAGAATAAATATTTATTCACAGCATATTTAAGGTCATATAAAATATTTTGTTCAAGATAATATTGATTATTAAGGATGGGACTGAATTTATTTTATTCGACTACGAGAAGAAACACATTCCTTGTCTCCACTCCTCCACATTAACGGAACCGGATGTTGATATGAAAATAACTATATCTGATAAATTGTTGGTGGATACGGAAAGCAGAAGGGATTTTTTCCACAGCAGAATAAATATTTATTTATAACATATCTAAAAACATCATATAGAATATTTGATTCAAGATAATATGGAATATTTAGGATGGGACGGATTTTATTTTGTGACTCTAAGAGAAAAGCAAATTCTTTGTCTCCACTCCTCCACATTTACGGAATCGGATATTGATATGAAAATAACTATATCTGATAAATTGTTGGTAAATACGGAAAACAAGGGATTTTTTTTTTCCACAGCAGAATAAATATTTATTTATAACATATTTAAAAACATTATATAGAATATTTGATTCAAGATAATATGGAATATTTAGGATGGGACGGAATTTATTTTGTGACTCTAAGAGAAAAGCAAATTCTTTGTCGCCACTCCTCCACGTTTACGGAATCGGATATTGATATGAAAATAACTATATCTGATAAATTGTTGGTAAATACGGAAAACAAGAGATTTTTTTTTCCACAGCAGAATAAATATTTATTTATAACATATTTAAAAACATCATATAGAATATTTGATTCAAGATAATATGGAATATTTAGGATGGGACGGAATTTATTTTGTGACTGTAAGAGAAAAACAAATTCTTTGTCGCCACTCCTCCACGTTTACGGAATCGGATATTGATATGAAAATAACTATATCTGATAAATTGTAGTTAAATACGGAAAACAAGGGATTTTTTTTTCCACAGCAGAATAAATATTTATTTATAACATATTTAAAAACATCATATAGAATATTTGATTCAAGATAATATGGAATATTTAGGATGGGACGGAATTTATTTTGTGACTGTAAGAGAAAAACAAATTCTTTGTCGCCACTCCTCCACGTTTACGGAATCGGATATTGATATGAAAATAACTATATCTGATAAATTGTAGTTAAATACGGAAAACAAGGGATTTTTTTTTTCCACAGCAGAATAAATATTTATTTATAACATATTTAAAAACATCATATAGAATATTTGGTTCAAGATAATATGGATTATTTAAGATGGGACGGAATTTATTTTGTGACTGTAAGAGAAAAACAAATTCCTTGTGTCCACTCCTCCACGTTTACGGAATCGGATATTGATATGAAAATAACTATATCTGATAAATTGTAGTTAAATACGGAAAACAAGGGATTTTTTTTCCACAGCAGAATAAATATTTATTTATAGCATATTTAAAAACATCATATAGAATATTTGGTTCAAGATAATATGGATTATTTAAGATGGGACGGAATTTATTTTGTGACTGTAAGAGGAAAAAAAATTCTTTGTCTCCACTCCTCCACGTTAACGGAATCGGATATTGATATAAACTCAACTATTTCTGATAAATTATTGGTGAATACGGAAATCGCAAAGGGTATTTTTTCTTTCATAGCAGAACAAATATTTATTTATAGCATATTTAAGATCATATAGAATATTTGGTTCAAGATAATGTAGAATATTTAAAATGGGACTGAATTTATTTTGTGACTCTACGAGGAGAAAAATAACCATTGTCTCCACTCCTCCATATTAGCGTCTAATTATAGAGTATTTTATTTGAGATTATGGTGAATACTTCAGAGGGAACTGAATTTATTTTTGACTGTACAAGTAGAATCAAATCATCCCTTGCCTACAATCCTATACATTAGCATCTAATTATTCCGTATGTGATTTGAGATTATAGTGAATACATCACACGAGACGGAATGTATTTTGTAGTACTACGAGAAGAAGCAAATTCTTTGCCTCCACTCCTCCACATTAATAATTATAGAATATTCTATTTGATATCGTGTAGAATATTCACGATGGGACTGAATTTATTTTGTAACTCTCAAGAAGAAAAAAATCCATCATCTCCACTCCTCCACACTGACATTTAATTATCGAGTACAAGCGTCGCTCGTATAACACGGTTAATTCGTTCCGTGTAGTATCGAAACCGTGTTATACGACTTTTTAAAAAATAACTTTTTTAACTTATTACTTCCTTTTACAAAAAAAGGAAGTATTGTATTCACGAAAAAAAATTCACTCAAAATTCGGCCTAATTTCCATTTTGCTCACCCCTGAATTAATGTTGAGTTTTTTTTCAACCCGACCACACGCGGATAAGTGCCTAAGAACGTACAAAAAACCGAAGAATCCATTTTGACATTCCCCGAGTTAATTACAAAGACTTTTCTCGTGACGTCCGTATGTACGTATGTATGTACGTGCGTATGTATATCGCATAACTCAAGAACGGTATGTCCTAGAAAGTTGAAATTTGATACGTAGACTCCTAGTGGAGTCTAGTTATGCACCTTCCCTTTTGGTTACATTCGGATGTTCCTAAGTGGTTTTTTACACCTTTTTGGGGGGAAATCATTGTTAATTTCGATGTATACTCAAGTGGTGTTATAATTTGGCAGACACTGGGCGATATATCACCAGTCTTTTGGTCACCAAGTTTTATCACCAACTTGGCGACAAATTTGGCGTTTTTTTTTAAAATCTGGTTTCAATTTGGCCATTGGTAGTGATATTTAGAGAGTAAACTATTGAATCACATTAAAATTGCCAATAATGGGAAAAGTAAATTAAATTTGGAGTAAAAGGAAGCCATGTGATTCACACATCAGCTCGTTTTTTTACACTGTAATTAATCATTTACATAGTAAAAATCATGTCAATATGCATCGTGTTGTATCGAAACCGTATTTCTTTTTATATCGAAACCGTGTTATACGAGATTTAGAAATAACGTGAATAAAGGGATGTGTACCGTTTTATATAGAAACCAAGTTTCATAAAAACAAAGTAAAAACTTATTAGAGTTATTATCAAACATTAACAGACTATATTAAAGAAAAATGAAATTCCATTTTTTCAAACGCAACTTTCGTATTATATCAAAACAATGAAGTATAAAACTCAAATTTTGTACCGTGTAATATCGAAACCGTGTTATAATAATAGCAAATTCGGTACCATGTAATACCGAAACCGTGTTATAATAATAGCAAATTCGGTACCATGTAATATCAAAACCGTGTTGTACAAGTATTGTGTTATACGAGGGACGCCTGTATTTGATTTGAAATTATATTGAATGTTTCATATGGGACTGAATTGGTTTTGTTACTCTAAAAACAGAGGCAAATTCCTTGTCTCCAATCCTCCACATCAACATCTAATTATAAAGTATTTGATTTAAGATTATATTGAATATTTCTCTTGGGACTGAATTTATTTTATTACTCTACGAGAAGAATCAAATTCCGTATCTCCACTCCTCCACATTAACACCTAATTATAGGACATTTGATTTAAGGTCATATCGAATAATCAAGATGAGATAGAATCTATTTTGTGATTCTACGGGAAGAAAAAAAAATTCTTGTTTTCAACCCTAAAAATTAACGAAATTGGATATCGATATTGATTTAAGATCATATCGAATAATCAAGATGAGACAGAATGTATTTTGTGATTCTACGGAAAGAAACAAATTTCTTGCTTTCACTCCTAAAAATGAACGAAATTGGATATGGATATGAAATTAACCACGTCTGATAAATTGTTTGGGGAAGACGAAAACCATAAATGAAATCTTTCTTTTCGACTTTGAAAAATATATATTTATTCATAGAAAACTTCATACTGAATATTTATGATAAAATTAAGTTTATTTTGACTCAGCGAAAAGAATCAGATTAACATCCAACATCTATTTATGGAGTATTTGTTTTGAGATCACATGGAATATTTAAGCGAGAAGTGAATTTTGACTCTATGCAAAGAAACAAAATTCTTGTCTCCCCCCCCGACCCCCTTCACTATAAAAAAGGATATTGATATGAAATCAACTACTACTGATAAATTGTTGATGAAAACGGAAAACAGAAAAAAAACCTTTCTTTTCATAGCTCATTTATTTGTAGAATGTTAAGATTGTAAATAATTTATTTTGTGACTCTAAGCGAAGAAACCAATTCCTAGCCCCCCCCCCCCCCCAAAGAAACATATTGATATTAAATCAAGTAAGTCTGATAAATTATTGGGGAATGCGAAAAAGAAGGGAAACCCTGCCTTTCAGAGCAGAAAATAAAACTCATTTATAGAAGATTTAAGGTAAGATAAACAGGGACGGCCTAGGACCCCTAAAAGGGTAATGGAAAAGATGCTTAAAGGAGCCAAACTTTTTGAGAAGCATATGCAGGGATCATCATGGAACATGAGATTTTAACTCTTACTTTGGAAGACTTGTACCGCTTGCTTTTAAATGTTCACAAGTGGTACTTCTTTGAACATTTAAAGGCATAGTTAAGAAATTATGTTTTTGCATGAAATGATTAAAGGAGGGGGACCCAAAGCGGGTAGGCATTCGTATGTCGCCGTATGGTGTGCAAGCGGCGATGCACACGTATGTTTCAATCAATCTCTGCGAACGTAGCCAGGCTTAAAATAAAAAAAAATGATGCATTTCTAAAAAAACTGAAGATTTGTAACCTGCGATTAGTCGAAGACAAGATTATTTTTTCAATTGTCAATAATATTACGTTATTCTGACACCATTCACCTACAAACAACGATGGTCATTCTGTTTGTTTTGATTTTTAATTTGTGATTATAATTATTGAAATAAAAAACATGCTTTTGGGCGAATCGATTATACCTGATTTCTTTATATTTTTTGGCAAGTGTACTGACTTAGATTTTCTGTTCAAATAGGATAAGTATAACTTTAAAAAGTTGTTTTTATGATGTCATTTAGCTAGTCTATTTCTTTTTTTTTTTTTTTACAAACAAATGTGCTGACTTATAATTATCCAGTTTAAATTGAAAATATAACTTTAAAAAAAAGTTTTATAATGGCAATTAGCTAGTCAGTGAATTCAATCATTTATTACTTCATATTTGACTGACAAATGCAAAAAATCACAATTTCTTACTCTTTACCGCTTTACCCGAATGGCTTACCCGCTTTACACCCCCTGGTAGGGCAAAGCGGGTTTCTCAAGTGTCTGTAATATTTGATAATAAATGAATATTGGGTTTGAAATAATGCAAGAACCACTTTTTATTTAAAATTTTACGACCCTGCTAGGAAATAAAACCAAAATTTTTTCGATGAAAAGTCAAAAACTACAATTTTTGATCATTCTTCGTTACCTTACCATTTTTGGACCACCCTCCCTTATACTATTCACTTATTTAAAACTTTTTTTAAATACGAATACAGGGTTGAACTTCGTGTGGTAAATGATTTGCTAAATGCTCACAGCAAGCTTTTATTTTACATTCTTCAAATTCTTTGCTCGTGAAAACGTTAAAAAGCAAGAATATTAACTGGCAAAAAACATGAATTAATCACTTGCAGAAAAAATGTGTCCCTTCAAATTTTTAGGATTTGCAATTCTTTCACCCACTTTGCTTTTAAGAGCTTATTCTAAGCAAAATGTTTAAATAAAAACTAAAATAATAACAATAATGATAATAATAATGATGAATTGTAGTTATTATTCATTTCTGACCAACTCGAAGCACATATTTTGCAATCAAGTTTGTGACCTATCAAATAAAAAATAATCTTTCTAGGAATTGTAAAAATACACACAAATGATTTTACCTCAATTTCAACTATATATAACTTGAATAACTATATAGTAAAATGACGTATACAACGCTTCCAGAATAAATAAAAATAAAATACTTGTAAAACAGCAGAATAAGAAAAAATATGATCCTTTCTGCATTATAAAAATGAATGCTTAAAGCTCAATTTAGAGAGAGAGTTTTACGGTCAGTAAAACAAAAATTTTAAAAAGGTTTTTTCTCGCGGAGAGGAGTAGAGGTATCTTTTACGCTGTTAGAGAACTGTTTTATTCGAAGCCTCGTTTTTGAAAACCTGATCCTGTATTTTACGTACCAGAAAAAATAAAAGGGCAGTCAAGGGACTGACCGACAAGCTATGCTCTCCCTAAGGGTTAATAAACAAGGATCACAGCATATATACGAATTTTCAAGCAGATTGGACACAAAGAAATATTTAGCAATTCACGAAATACAAAGATTTAAAAAAAAAATGTGTGTCATAAAGTCACACGATAGAAGTGAAACTTTTATCTTTCCTTTCCTTTAGATTCTTAACTGTCACTTTACCCGCACGTTTTCTCTCACACCACGTTCTTATTCCTCCTGCTCCTGACATGAGCATATTCACATCAAAATTGTATATTTTAATGAAACGAGCTGATGTGTGCATCACATGACTTCCTTTTAAGCCAATTTGATAATAATAGCGCCTTGGAGTAAGCAAGGAAACACTAAGTATTTTCACCTCTAGATTCTTGCGAACCAAAGCAAAACACCGTTTTGTACAGATATATTTCCTCATTGTTGGCAATTTTAATGTGATTCAGTGGTAAACTCTTTAAATATCACCAACATTGGCCAAATTAAAACCAGACTTAAAAATTAAAATAAAAAAAATCGCCAAATGTTTCGCCAAGTTGGCGACAAAACTTGTCGACCAAAAGCTTGGCGATATATCGCCAAGTGTTTGACAAATTATAACACCACTTGAGTTAGCATTGTAATTAGCAATGATTTCCCCCCAAAAAGGTGTAAAAAACCACTTAGGAACATCCGAATGCAACCAAAAGGGAAGGTGCATAACTAGACCCCACTAGGAGTCTACGTAGCAAATTTCACCGTTCTAGGACATACAGTTTTTTGAGGTATGCGAGATACATACGTACATACACACATACGCATGTACATACGGACGTCACGAGAAAACTCGTTGTAATTAACTCGGGAATAGCCAAAATGGATATTGCGGGTGTCTGTACATTCCTAGGCACATATCCACGTGTGTTCGGTTCGAAAAAAAATCTAAACATTCATTCGGGGGTGAGCAAAATGAAAATTAAGACCGACTTTTGAGTGAAAATTTTTTCGCGAATACAATACTTTCTTTTTTGTAAAAGGAAGTTTAAAAAAAAGATTATAAACAAAAAAAAATAAATAAATAAATAATGCTCGGAATCCGCTTTTACTGCCAAAAACAATGAAAAATGATAGTAATTATAAAATTAATTTAGCTACTAAAAGTTACCAAACTAAATTTAAATCTGAACCTAAGCAATGTGGATTACGCTTTAAATTAATGACTTTTCTAGAATTATATGCTGGCTCAATTTCAGCCTTGAAATTAATCTGTTAAATTTATTAACAAAACTACTTTATAATTACTACTATTTTTCATTGTTTTTGGCAACAATTAAAAAATAACTACGTCACTTTCGTCACACAAAAAGCTCACGGATCAGAATTTCAAAGCCCTCGCATAACATGTTTCACTTCAAAAAAAAAAAAAAAAAACCTAAAAGGGAACTAAAATTCAAGTTGTAAGGAACTAAAACACGATTATCTCTGGAACGGTATGTCCTACTAAGTTCAAGTTCTGTTTTTGTTTTTTCGATTTAGCACTGAAAACATAAAATGCATATTAAAACGACGAAGTTTGAGGATTGAACTAATTCGAACAACAAAACGCTTTTTATAATGTCTTTTTTTTTTTTCTTTTTTTCAGCTCACTCCGGCCTCCACAACTTCCCACAAGAAGAAGAGCTTTAAAAATCCCTCACCACTAACTATCCCTAATTACTCCTTCGAGAGAGCAACAAACGTGACGAAGAAAAATATATAATGACGTCACACAGCTCCATTGATAACTTCACGATTTGATTGACGTTTAAGCGGACATTTTCGCGTACCTGTCCGCGAGGATCGCTGGCCTCATTCCACATCTAAACATGACAGGAATCCACTTAATTATAGTAACCTGTCTATTTGCGTGACCTATTTCTGGGAAGCGCCATGACAGATAAGAGTAGGGCGTGTGACATAATCGTCTGCCTTTGAGGACGATCGTTTTCGTCTGAGCGATAATTGATCAGTTCTCGCGGGGGAAGGCGACAGACGATTCCTTGTTTCCCATGCTTAAAAAGTTTAATAGGAGTAGATCTGATCGGACGTGGACTTCGAAATCAGAGTTGTACAGGGCCTTTATGATCCTGGGAGTTGTATAAGAGAAGGAAAGAGGGAGGGGAAGGGGGGTGCAACACAAATTGGTCGACCTTTTTGAACTAGAGTTTTCCATCTGAGATTAGAGAGAAAAAATGAAATTAATATATTTTGCGTGTTTAAAATAATAATAGTAGTCTGTTACAGTTATTGTTCCTATTAAAAACAATAAATATTAGTAATTCATTGCTATTATTATTTCTAATAATATATTGTATTTATGCACGTTATAAATTACAATTTAATAATCAAGTACTAAAGCTATCATTAGAGCATTACAACAAATATTATTAGCACAATACATTAACAAACTAGTTAATTATAGCAATAATACTACTACTAAGAATTATTATTATGATTGCTATCATATCCCTAATATGAAAAGAAATATTATATTGAAAATATGGTTATTACTAACATTATTATAAATGGTGAATAAATCAATAATAACTATAATGAATGAATAGTATAATATTTTAAACATTATAGTAATGATGATAATAACAATAATATAATATTCACAATAACAATGAATGTTTTATAATAATAAATCGAATTTTATTGATTGGTTTCCTGAGACAGAATATAGTTTGTTATTAGTATTAATAGCCATAAGAGCAGATTAAAATGTTTTCTCGCATCACATGCTCGTGATACTTAATTTCCGCAATCTCTATTTCTGTGAAATTAGTCGAGAAAATGTCCATTTGAAAATTGATAACATTTGAAGGTATTTTTCTTCAGTAAGATTTTTACTTTTTGTAGGCATAGATACATGTTCTACTCTCATGAGTTTCATATTGCATAGAAGGGAAAAAAATACGTTTTACGTAATATTTTTGAGTATTCTAGCTTTTGAACTTATTTTCTTGCTCTCACAGCGTTTTCTTGCTCACAAATTACTAAAAATATTTTGCAATAAGCTAGTAATTTTGGTAAAATAGAACGTTTAATTAAATTTTGACTTGTATAAGAAACTAAATGGAACATTTCAATTTAGATTAGAATCTATATGTTGATGCACAATCGATTTAATTTTAAGGAGCAAAAATGATTTTTGCCTTGGTATTTTTCCTAATAATATTGGTAAGACTTTATTCTGTAAAATATACAGTAAATCAAGTTAAAGATGAGCAACAATTTCTTTATTTAATCTACTTTACTCATATCTTAATAGTACTATTTCATTTGTTGGTTTGAAGTGGAAAAAAACACTCGTAAACTAGGATATAGTTATCCAAAAATTAAAAAATATTATTTGCTAAATCTATTTAAAAGGAATTATGGAGACCTATGGATCACTTCGGAAATCGGAAGCATAGTAAATTCGTTTGATAAAAGTAGTGCAACTTTAAAACAGCAAAATAAAATATCTAAATGCTTAAAAACTCCCTCTTGACAAGGAAGCAGGATTTCTTTCATTTATAATAATGTAGAGAACATTACCATGTAAGAAGAGAAATTTCAACAATTTCATAATTTTGTTGGGAGACTAAATTCTGATCCTTGTATAGTTTCTTCTTTTTTTTGTGTGTGTCAAATGTACGAAAATATTTGAGGATATATGTTATGTGCATTGAATACATATCTCTTTTATTTACTACAGCTTTGTATTTGGTATTACTTTAAGTTTGCAGCTATATTCTCGAATAGGCTCAATTCCTAAAACTCACCCCTCTAAATATAGTTTTTCCACAAAAGGTGTTTTACTGCGATGAAACAAACTTTACATGATTAGAAATATAAACGTTTCCCTTTTGGCGGCTGAGAATAGTGAGTTGACTAATATTTTATAGCATAAATAACAGGGATGCCCATCCGTCAAAGTGCGATGGTGCCCCCTAAGATTAAAGACCCCCCCCCCCCAAACAAAAAAATGAACAGAGCTGATAAAAATAGAAGGCAAAATTAGTGAACGCCACTGGCCACAGAATGCCTTAATTTTAAAAAAAAGAAACTTAGCGCGAATGAAAAATAATCTGTCACAGTCACCACCTCAAAAAATAAATTAATGACCTTCAAATGTATAAAATAATTGATTTATTCAGTTCCACCAAAATCAATATACAGTGTTCGCGAACTCATTTCCAATCCCTAAAACGTATCCCTGTAAATATATTTTTTCCACGAAAGGTATCCTACTGCAATGAAACAAACTTTACATGATTAGAAGTGAACCGTTTCCCTTTTGGCGGAAGAAAGTTGGGAGTGAACGAACATTTTATAGCATAAATAGTAGAGATGCCCATAACCTCAAAGTGCGATGGCACCTTCAATAAAATTCAAAGCACATGCCTCCCCCCCCCCAACAACCCTCCCAAAAAAAGGTTGCCCATAAAAATAAGAGGCAAAATTATCGATCGCCACTAACCACAGAATGACAAAATTTAAAAAATAGAAAAAAAGCGATTGAAAAACAGTCTGTCTTCAAAAAATAAACCAATGACCTTAAAGTACACAAAGGCATTAAATATGTGATTTAATCAGTTCCACCAAAATCAACATATACTGTTTGTGAGCTAATTTCCAATTCCCAAAACGCATCCCTGTTCCCTGTAAATATATTTTTTCCACGAAAGGTATCCTACTGCAATGAAACAAACTTTACATGATTAGAAGTGAACCGTTTCCCTTTTGGCGGAAGAAAGTTGGGAGTGAACGAACATTTTATAGCATAAATAGTAGAGATGCCCTTAACCTCAAAGTGCGATGGCACCTTCAATAAAATTCAAAGCACCTGCCCCCCCCCAAACCCCCCTCCCAAAAAAAGGGTGCCCATAAAAATAAGAGGCAAAATTATCGATCGCCACTAACCACAGAATGATTAAATTTAAAATATAGAAAAAAAGCGATTGAAAAACAGTCTGTCTTCGAAAAATAAACCAATGACCTTAAAGTACACAAAGGCATTAAATATGTGATTTAATCAGTTCCACCAAAATCAACATATACTGTTTGTGAGCTAATTTCCAATTCCTAAAACGCATCCCTCTAAATATATTTTTCTCACAAAAGGTATCATACTGCAATGAAACAAACTTTACATCATTGGAACTAAACCGTTTCCCTTTTGGCGGAAGAAGATAGTGAGTAAAATAACATTTCTGAGCATAAATAGTAGGGGTGCTCATCCCCCAAAACGTGATGGCGACTCAATAAAATTCCACCCCCCCCCCCCTCAAACGAGAGCCCATAAAAATTAACCAAAATTAGCAATCCTCACTAGTCACAGAATGACTAACTTTTAGAAAATACCGATTGAAATATAGTTTGTCAATCGCCACCTCAAAATAATGACCTTAAAGTGCACAAAAGCATTAAATAATTGATAAAATAATTTTTTTTGTTGGGAAATACATACAATGTTCCAAACATTGCCAACTAACCATTCCAAACAAATCAACATACAATGTTCCAGAGCTAACTATTTAAAAATATATTACTACTTTACTTACATAAACTGATAAACTTTTTTTTTTTTTTGAGGAATATAATTTTAACATTCTAAAATAAAAAATCTTTTAGCATTTCCAGTGAAATGTGAATATTAATAAAATAATTGCCATCGGCCACTGGCAACTAAAGAATTTTACCCAGAATTACCTTATACATAAAAATATATATACATATATATATATATATATATATATATATATATATATATATATATATATATATATATATATATATATATATATATATATATATTGGAAAGTACGTTTGAGGTTTACGGAACTATCATTCCGCTGATTCAATCATCCAAACAATAAAATGGCCTCTTTGTTTCATTCATAGTTACCCTCAAGTGCTTAATACAACGACATACTATGACTAAATCTTGCCTGGCAAGCTATTTCTTCCATTTCACAATGTGTTGAAGCAAATACAGTAGTGGTAAAAAAAATTGCATCACCCGTGCCGCAAAGGAGAGGAATATTATCCCGACTGCATTCAACACACAGTTAAGCATCCCGTATCCCAGATGATTTGGGGATGCATTTCTGATCAAGGAGTTGGTGGGCTTCCCTTTGTGCAAGGAACAGTAAACGCTCAGGTGTATATTGGCATTTTGGAGGAGAAATTACTTCCTACTATCTAGGATCACTTTACTTCTGTTCCAAACGTCATTTTCCAGGATGATTCTGCTCGTGCCATAGGGGACAACTGGTAAGCAACAATTTAAAAACCTTTATCCTGCCATTAGACATAAATTGACATGGCATTAAATAATTTTTTTCTCTAAACTCACACGCAGGTTCAAAAATGGAAAAATGAGCATGGGGTCAGCAGTTTGCCTTGGCCCGGAAACAGCCCAGATCTACGTAAACAATTATCGGATTTCTGCTGTTAAATTTTTACTTTATACATTTTGCAGAATTTCACATACATTCATGGTTAATCGATCGACAAAAACTTCTCACATAACCCCATTGTTGTGAAAATGCGAGGGTGATGCAATTTTTTTTACCTGTAGCTCACAGGTTTTATGGTATCACTCTTTGTCATATATATAGAAAAGAACAAGTCAAATTGGTTTATCCAGAGAAAAGTTCTAGTTGAGTAATCAAAGAAAAAGGTAGGACATAATATCATTTGTTGTTAAACAAAAGAAAGTAGCTTCTGTTTAGGTTGTATGTAATAGGTTTAACAGAAAGCAAGAGGAAGTTTGGCAATACCTTCTTTTTGGAGTAATCCGTTCAGTTTTATTCTCCTTGCCTCAAGAAAGAAATTTTTCTGTTGGAAAGGGTTCAAAGAACAGCTACTAAATCAGTAAGGTGACTTTCAGATTTAGATTATAATACTAAACTTAAAACTTAAAAGTCTCAATATGTTTAGCCTGGAGCAAATCAGAGGAGGCATGATTCAGTTGTTTAAACTTATACAAATGAAAGATGTTAATGGGGGAAATTTTTAAACGGAAAGCAGGACGAGGGGCTAATGTTTTAAGCCACTCGTCTCAGAATGAGCTGGAAATTAGGGAAAATTACTACTTTAGTAAGTTTGTGAGCACTTGGAACAGTTTACCAGAAGAGACTATAATGAACACGGGGGTATATAGCTTTAAGGGGGCTAATAAATTGAGTAGGACCAGCCTAGTTGGGCCTATTGTCTGTTGTTGGTTAAACTTGATCACAGAGAGATGGCAAATAACCTTGAAGCAGAAATATCACTTGTATCAATTGTGATAGGTAGAATGAGTGAAAAAGCTCCGAGTGACAGGCATAATTCTCTATGATACTATCTATTACAAAATATCGAAAAATAACCAATTACAAATGACACAAATGATATTTCCGCTTCAAGGTTATCCGCCATCTCTCCTTGATCAATCTTTAATCACAACAAAACAGTGTAAAGTGACAAAATTTGTGTGTTTTCCGTCGATAAATTTCTTGTTGGATCAATAACTATCCTCAATATAATTTTTAAAAAAAAGTCTTCCTAATAGGTTCTTTCAGTGAAAACTTAAATGGAGCCAAGTATAACAAAATCACATGCAAGAAGAATTAAAATATCTTTGTGCTTAAAAAAATGACAGAAAAGAAAACACTGTATAATGCCCAAATTGGCAGGAAAGCTGAAGTATTTTGAATAGTAAAATAACTTTGGGACAATTTATTTACCCTAGTTTAGTCCTGTAAATATAGCTACAAAATGTAGGAAAGACAATAATGTTTTCAGACTTATACTAAATAGATGACGCAACCCAAATGCTGTGCTTGTGAAGTGTAAAAACAAAAGTTAGTCTCATGATCCCCTCTGATCTATTGCAACCTATCACCGTCATATGTTATCCAAAGATAACATAACTTTCATCAGAACTAATATGGGTCTTATAAATTCGAGTCTAAAAACTTTAAGTGTAAAATATTATTTATACTTAATTGTACTTCATTTATAAAGTTATTGAATCACTTATATAGACCTTTCAAAAAAAAAAAAAAAAAAAAAAAATACAACTACGGAAAAACGCACTTTACAGTGGAACTTACACTGGTCTAAGGAATTTGATCAATAAAAGCACAAAGTTTATTGATATTTATTTTTTTATTCATTTATAAAGTTATTGAAGAGCTGGTTGAAGACCTTTCAAGAGAGTAAGAAAAAAGTATTTAAAAAAATCTACAAAAAAAAAAAAAAAAAATCTTTACAGTGGAACTTACACTGGTCTAATGAATTTGATCAATCCTCATATAAAGAATAGCCAATGATCGAGTAACCCGCGAGTTTCAGCAACGAAACTTGCTCCACAGCGTGATAATTTGATAATATGTTTTGGTAATATTTAACAGGCAGGGAAAGGCTTCATTGCGACAAGGCTGAACTCGATCCGGTAACTTAACTGTTTTACTGGTAAGACTCATTTCAGGAGAATGAAGAAACGAAATAATGGTCAACAATGAACGCTACCTACTGAAGTTTAGGGTTAATCCACTGGAGATAGGGTTACAATTTCGAAATATCACCAAACAGGCAATTGCTTCGCTCAAATATAGAAACAATTTTCACCCATCATACATTGCCGGGCGATTTTCTAGTAAAAACATAAAATCTATTGATATTTAAATGTTCTTTATTTTTAAACTTGTTGAAGCTCTTGTATAAACCTTTCGGGAGAAAGAATAAGAAAAAAGTATCAAAAAAAAAAGTTACGGAAAAAATATCCTTTGCACGTGCAAACACTTTCAAAAAAGATCGTGTGCCCCATCAGAGCATTTAAGAACATCATCCAGCCTTCGTACGGCACATGCTACAGCAAAAAAAAAAAAAAAAAAAACACCTCATCTTTCTCCTCCTCTCTTTTCATCTTCCAAATCTCCCCCAAAATAGAACGTACCGGCTGCGTTTCCCGCTACGTAACCGCGCATGTGTTCGCGTGTCCTCTGCGGAGCTCTTTCGTCGAGCAGTTATGTTCGAAATTTACCAGCGCGTCCTTATTAGGGTTCGATTCGAAGGGGGAAGGGCTGCTTGCCTATTCAAGCCACACGTAAGGAAGAATCTGAGGGCAGGAAAATTGCGAGTTTTTTAACCTGTCCTTGATTTGTCAAACATCATTGGCATTTTATATAAATGCACAAATAGCGGTAGTTACTAATAAGATAATTGGTACATTCGTAGTTCCAATAAACTATAGGAGGCTTTGAAATTGTTGGGTGATGGCGACTGAAAGAGGTAAAACAAACATATGCCGTAGTTTATAACCTGCTTGTAAGCTTAGCCCTAGAAAGACTGAAATTTTCTGTATACCTAGCAAGACTGAAGGGGCCAGTATGGCACCTACCCATTTTTCGGGTGAACTCATTTAAAAATTATTTCTGAAGTAGTCCACATGCTTAACGCACGTACTTATATCACTAAATAAGAACTAAATTTGTACGTTATTATTTTCAGCTTATCTGTCTTTAGTTGCCAAAAGGTAGAACTAGTTTATCTTTCTAAGAGCAATTCCCGCGGTTTGGCTGGTAAGCAATCAGTACTGTTTATAACATTTGGATATTATAAAGAGAAAGTTACAGGAGAAAGTAGAGTGAATAGCATTTGTTTTATGCTACATTGTAAAAAGGATTCAGAAACGTTTCTGGAAAATAATGGGCAGCTGATGTGCCCAATTCCTGCCAGTAACATGTCTTGCAAAATCTAGGAATATTTTCCGCTAAAATTCAGTAATCTTCCTGAAGTTATCCTGGAAGCCTCCTGAGAAATTCAGAAATCTTCTCGTAAAAGCCAGTCGTGCGTCTAGAAGATTAGAGTAAACTTAAGAATGTATCATATAATAGCTCGGCATCTTCCTGATTTATCAAGGAAGTTCCAAACGCACTATTGCAAACATGGCCAAAGATAAGCCAGAATTGCAAGTAAGTGACGAGAATTTTACCCGCCTACAATTCCTGCAAAGCAAAGTAGTTCACACTTATTCGCTCCCTTTGGGAGCTAAATTAGCATGGACGAACCGTAACTGATCTGAAGCCAAAGCACTTTATAAATACGTTCAGTTAATCTTTAAACTGGGAGCTAAAAATATTTTTCCCAACAGTGAAAAGTCTGCATTCGTGCGACTTGTAGCAATTCAGAAACCTTTTTGACAATGACACTTGATTTTTCCAGGAAGTGGATAAAAACCATTGAAATCCCGAAACGTTACACGGAAATACCCAGTAACGTTTCGGAATTTTTTTAGTGTACAACGATTTATTGAAAGGAAAAAAATATCTTTTTTTTTCGTAAAATAGCGTAGGAGCCACTGTGGCCCCTCCCGTCTTCCTAGGTATAAAGATGAATATTTACAGTACTATGAGGCGAATCGTTAAATGATTAAACAATCATTCAAATAGGGACATATAATGAAAAGTCAGAAAGTTCCATTAAGCCCCGTTAGATATTATTCGAGTTATTGAACAATAAAACTACGCAAGGGGCCACACAAGCCCCTCCGTCTTTCTAGTGTTAGTGAATGACACTAATTTTTCATTTTGTTTGTTTATCTTTTTTATTCTTTCCCCTCCCCCTCCCCCAAACCGTCTGAAGCCTATATTTAGCACAACTTCTCAGTTAAAAAACACTTTCTAAGCCGTTTTCAGAGAGATCTTCACTCCATGCTTTTAATGGATTTTCAAACTTTCGCATTACACATTGCGCCATTGAAAATGTTCGGATTGTGTTTTTAGGTGCACTGTCTCTCGTTTTGAGGGGTTGTCATACTTGAGGAGATTCTGTAATTTGGAGGTGCGGAATCGTTCTTTGATTGGCGGGGAACACACCTGACGTACATGCAGTAATAATATTAAAAAAACTTCAGCTGTAACAATAAGTAGCACGTGAATTGATGTTAAAAGCTACAATAAAAGTGCAACTTTTATTTCAAAAATGTTTTCAAAGATAGAAATTGCTTTCTGATAGTATTACATTAAAAAAAAAAAAAAATCTGAAACGATTGTATTTCTGAATTGTGGTCTTCTAATGCGAAAATTAATTTTGGTAAGTTTTAGCTTTTTAAGTACTGGATCAAAAAATGTGTTTCATTTGTCTTGAATAAACACTGTGATTACTTAACATGATTAAAATTATGTCACAAAATAAAAACATAACATAATACATTTTGAAAGGAAAAAAATGCATTTACACAAAACTGACAACACAATTGATAAAGAGCAACAATAACTTTTTTTCATAAAAGCGTAGCTCTTCAAGATAGATATTTGTCCTACCTAAGTATACCTAAGCAGCTTTTTTTTTTTGAATTAAATTTATTATTAGAATGATCATATAATGCATCGCAAAAACTTTTTTATCGCTTTTCTAAAGCAACAAGTATTAAATTGTATTCATGCAGCTAATGTATTTTAATGTTGCTGACCAATCGACGAAAATTATTTATTTATTTATTTGTGTACACCGATTGTTCAGTGAAAACAAAATAGTTTATAACTGTTTGTAACTGTTTCTGATTATGATTTCACTATATCGTCGGCACCATGCTAAACTAACGAATGTGAAAAATCTCGAATCGCGTTTCTCAAATTCGATGGTTAGCAGTAGCACTCAAAAAGTTCTACCTGCTGGTTATAACTTCTTCAAACGACTGATATAAACGACGATATAACATAATATTGTTACTACCGCTGAAACAGATAACGATATTGTAAGTATTTATTTCTAGTGAAAATATTTGATTTTAATTTAAAGATGTCTAAAATCCAATAAATTTAAACCTCTTTGGATTTTTAAATTTATTGTTAAATTTTCATTTTTTTAGAATTCCAAAAATTCAGTTATTGTTATTAATAGGCGTATACATTCTCTTTCACGGATTTCCTGGTGAATCGCATCCCATGGGAAGGAGGGAGGGGGTCAAAAAAGGTCTTCTGTGTCAAATTTGGTTAAAATCCGACGTAAATTGGCTATGCATAAAGGAAGGGAGGTCGTCCCCATAGGGAGGCGAAAAAACCCCTATGTGAATTCCTGACTTTAAAGGACCTCTGTGCTAAATCTGACAAAGATCCAACGTAAACTTTGGATTTGTATAAGGAACATGCACGTAAAATACACATACAGCCATTTTTATACATACAGATATGATTACTCACCAAAAAAAAGAGTTCCTTATAGTCATCAATAATCCATATGGCAAAAAATCAGTCTGAAATTTTCTCTTAGACGTAATCCAAAATAACTCAACATAAGAAGGCATACATCAATCCCATGAGCGTTTTCTAATACAAATTAAAACATATTAGGTTATATTCGGTTGGCAACAGCTTCGGTGTAAGCGATATTTTCATCAGTGACGAAATTCTTGCCTGTTTAAACCATTCACTCGAACACACAAGTCGGATCATTTCGAATAGCTGAGGGATGATTCTTCGGGTTATTCTTCAGATGTCTCTGTGATTTTTTCATCCATCCCTCCTTGCTAGGTAGAGATAACCCCACCCCACAAAACACGTAGTCTTAACTGCTTTTTGATGTGTAAGTTGGGTTGCTCCATTTGGCATCATGTCAAATTGTCTTGGCGTAGTTTTTTGGCGTACTACAAAGATTCGTGTTGTTTAAAGGACAAGGCAGGGCAATTAAGTAAATTAAAGATCCTTGGATATTGAGCTTTTTTTTTCCTTTCCCATTGTATTTCTGTAGATAAAGGTAATTGAATCGTAGTAAAAATAAACTGAATTGACAGCAACATCTAAGATATTTTTCACTAAATCTAGATTTTCCGTTAAACATTCATCTTGAAAGTGAAAAACAGGTGAGACAGATGTTCAAGGTTTGTTTTTTTAGATTAGTCCGCTATGGAACGTTTTCTCCTGCCCGAAAAGAACCATCACTTTTTGAAGTAATACTTTCTGTAGTTCAACAACTCGATTTTTAGAAAAGAAGATCCATTAAAAAAAATTTAATATTTCTCTATAGACAATTTTTTTAACTGCGTACTTACAGATGCAAAAGAAAAATATTTCAAATTACGTTTTCAGAATGAAAAAGATACAGACTTCTTTGAGTGATTTTGGCTAGTTGTTTTTCTCATACATACTGAAGTTGGACGTCATGAAACAGAAGTAAAATATCCTATGAGGCACAAATGAAAATAATAATAATAACATTCAAGCGGAATATGTACAAATAGGCATATAGTGAATATTTAAATTGTACTGTGTAATACATAAGAATTTGAAGAAAAAAAAAAGATTCCGCTCTCTTTTTTTCTTCCAATTTTAAGGAGCTATCCATTTTTAGTTCGCAAAAAGTTTGTAATTAGGGGGTAAATAATCTTCTCACTCCTTTAAATTTCATACCAATCCTTAGGTTTGATTTTTATGCACAAAACTGCACTTCTGTCAAAGTTTTCAAGTTAATTAAAATAACTGTAGTTAACGCACAAAAAAAAAAAAAAAAGGAAACTTTTTTTGCTTGTTGGCAAGCAGTTTTTTTTTTTTTTTTTTTTTTTTGTGGTGTTTCTTCATCCAACCACGTTTTCATTTTTTCGTCTCTCTTTCTTCTGATACCATTTTGAAGAAATATGTTCACTTTTCTTTTTCCATCATTTGTCATACAATTATTAGTGCCACTATGGTCTGCTCTTCACAGCTTTTTTTTTTTTTTACTCTTTCTTTCTTCTAAAATTATTTTTTGTTAAATACTTTGGAAAGCTAAATTTTCGCATAAATTCCATTTTGTGAGAACAAGAAAAGAGCTTCACAAGCTTTTAAATTTTGGCATCAGATGAAAGATCTGATTTTTTTAAGTCAAGAAAATATTTATTCGAACTTTCTTAACCAATTAGAAAGGCTGAAATTAATGTTAAAAAAATAAAAACATTCAAGAGTCCCCCGTGACAAAACTAATTCGTTTTACGTCATTACACTCATAGGGAACGTTTTCCGATATTCAAATGGCTTTGCTCTGTACGATTTGGCTTTCCTCGTAGCTACAATTTTTGGTCAAGAAATAATTACTTACTAGAAAAACTCCGCCCATAGCTCGTTTTACTCGCCACCTGCGGTGACTCATTACTGGCTACGGCAGGTGACAATTGATGGTTTTAATATTTTTTTTCTCTTCTACAATAGCTAGGCTACGTACTGGACATTTCAAGGACATGAAGATATTACCTACTAACAATAAATCCTATCAGATCTGCAAGCACTGTCCCCATTTACAACTCACCCCGGATCATGTTTTTAATTGTCAGGCCATTATTCGCACCCTCCTCCACTTTGGAGCACCACGAATTGAAATCCTGTACAGCCATCGGGCTCCAAAATAAGCAGATCTTGTTATCAAGACTTTTGGAGGCATCTAAACCTTTCGCACGTGAACTCTGCACGTCATTAGGCACGACAACAACAACAACAACAATGATTTTTATCCTTAGATGACCTGCCTCTTAAGGTTAAAAGGGCGTAAAGGGCTGTCCTTCAGACCCTTTAAATGATGGACCTGGCTGTTGATTAGAATAGTGAGCGTTATGATAGGTGTCTTCGAATAAGTCGTTGATTTAAATACATCTTTGATTTAAATATTTTGAACAATAAACAAACTATAAAATACTCAAACTTCAAAGTACAGCTGAACTCTTTTAATGTAGATAGGTAGGGTAATATACAGATTGAGGCATAGATAGATAAAAGATAAAACTCAGTAAAAAGTGCATTGTTTGCGAAGACAAAAATAAAGAAATTAAGAAATATATAATGAAATACATAAATAAATAAGCACATAAAACTATCTGCATTACAAACTAGTATGTTGTGGCCATCACGAAACTTTCTTCTATATTTTTCTTTTTTTTCTGATCCCTCCCCATGCTTGACGAGGAAGCAATATTCTCAACAAAAACAAAATGACACATGCAAAAACTTGACGACCATCCCAATGTCTGAATTATTGCAAAAGCAAAGCAAAGAGCGAAAATTGAAAGTTATTTTAAAAGCCTTGCTTGAATTAATTGCAAATATTTTATTTGTTAACAAACATAAGATGGCAACAGTTAAAAATTTTAAATCATTGAGATAATATCATAGACTAATAATAAGAGTAGACGGAGCTTTCTCATTCTTGCTGATGAAGAAAATTGGTTCATAGATGTATCATGTGACTAGTGGAAGGGCTTGGCGAAGACTTTGGCAGCATGGTTGCTAGATGGCAGCATTATCTACAGTTTGCCACTCGACATGTATTTTACGACAATGTGTTTTCATTAAAAAAAACTTCCAGGTGCAGAGATTGAACTGTTTTTCTTTTAGTTATGGGTAAAATTACGGTAACCGGGTCGCGTTGGCGTATGTTTTCAAAAACAGCCAAATTTGGCACCTAAGACTCAATGTAAACAAAGCACTACATTGTAAACAAAGGAAATCATCCAATGGGAATAGACTTAAAGAAAAGGGGTGGAGCTTTGAATGGCTCCAACTATCACCTTGGTAACTAGAACTGTTTATTAACTTTCTCCTTTCTTTGATTATAGCCGTAAGGAAGCAAAAAAAAAAAAAAGTAATAAAACATTTCCTTTTGTAATTGATGAAAATATGCAGAAATATATTATTAAGCCTATTTTTTTATAGAATTTTATTGCTTTTCTTATTTTAAAATTAAGTTTGCAGAAAAGAGAAGTGAGATGTAACGTTTTTCAACATGTTAACATAATGTGCGTAGGAATATAAAGCGCATAAAACGAAATGGTTCATGACAAAAATGATGTTACACTTTTTATGTTTAATTTCCTAAAAAAACATTAAAATGAAACATACATTTCTACCAAATTTAACAACATTTAAAGTTAGATATAAAAAAAAAAAAACGACATTAGTCTGTAATCGTTTGTTAAGTAAATAGAAAAAGCCCTTACGTAGATTTAATGTTCAATTAAAATTTAAAACGATCTACTAAATAAGTTAAATCACATCAAAAGATCTATTCAGAGAACATTATCATAACTAACATTTTAGTTCAAACTTACTAAGTTATTGCAATAAGTAATGAATTAAATCAAAGATGGAACAGTAAAACACAAAGGAAATTACTCACTGCGAACAAATTCCAAAAACGTATCCAAAGATATGGATTTTTGAATCCAACTTAAAATAGTGACAAACATTCTGCGATGTAAATTTTTGTAAAATGTTTCGAAGATCTAAAAATTGAAGAAACGCAATATATGTTGCCATTTTCTGGAAAAAAAACTTTGAGAAAATTAAAAATCTTATTCTATGGAATTTAAAAAAAAAACAAATACATTGCAATTTTGTGTAGTGAACTCTGCAATGGTTGATTGGCCAAACGAAGAGCGAATAAGATTTGGTGTAGGGTTACCAACATTGATCCGTCGCCAAGGTAAGGTAGCGGGTTGATAGAATGAAATATTTATCACCGCGACCCGGTTACCGTAATTCTACCTAGTTATGCATTATTTTGACATTAGTAATAGTTTTTGATCAGTTTTCGGTAACTTTTATTTCATTTGGAGCTGTCAGCGTTGGCGTGAACGAAATGGCGTAAACGTTTTGCATTAACGCAAAAATGTACTAATCGGTATCTTAAATTGAAACTGTAGGTAAAAATCTTACCGTTTGCTGATTCTTCTTGGTCGCTTGAATCTTTTATTGCTTAGAGAGTTATTGAAATTGACTAAAGAAAATGCACAATACTATCTAAACGGAAAATTCACTATATTAACAAAATATTTACAACTTAGAATAATTAATTTACAAATCGAACTCCATAAAAGATCATTCTTCCGTGTTCCATAAATTCTATTTATTTTATTTCGCGCTGGCGTTGATCGTCTGCTACGATTAACGCCCGCTGTTGCTAGGATATCCACCAGTCACATGGTTTGGTTTATGAGCAGCAAAAGGGTTGCCATAGCTCGGTCTACTCTTATTATTAGTCTATGGATAATATTTCCGATCATTTCCATACAATTAAAATCACGAGAAATACGCAGACGACAATCTATTACGATTTACCTTTCGTATTGTTGCATTAATAAAGCTATTTTTATTCGCTAAAAAATAATGATAATAAAAATAAATCAGCACCTCTTGACGCGATTGGCGCCAAAATTGAACCAAAGTCTGTTCACATATGGATTTACATATATTCCAAATTTCAACCAGAACGTAGCATTACTTCTTGAGATAGGGCACTCACAATGGAAAAAAAGAACGGGCGATTGCGCTACCCCCCTTTTTACTTTCTTCTATATCTAATATATAGAAGAAAGTATTGGATTCGTGCAAATTTTCGAATTTCGAATTTTGACGGATTCGAACGTTTTGAGGTGTGCTGAGTCCATTTCGACCATTTTTGGAAAATGTCTGTCTGTCTGTGTGTGTGTATGTATGTATGTGTGTGTGTGTGTGTGTGTGTGTGTGTGTATGTATGTGTGTCACGTCTGTGTGTGAGCAGTTTTTTGTGGCCGCTCTACAACAAAAACTACCGCATGAAATCGAACGAAATTTAGTACACATATGTGCCCCTATGTGAACTTGTGCCCATTAGTTTTTGGCGCGAATTCCTCGAAGGGGGGTGGAGCAATGGGACGTTTTTCGAGTTACGCGTGCTTGCTATTCCTCAGGAAGTAACTGGCGGAATCAAACAAAATTTGGTCCATATGTTGGTATTAACAGGAACAGGTGCTGATTCAATTTTGGTGTCAATAACTCAAACGGGGGTTGAGCTGTAGAACGTTTTTTGTCGTCAATTGTGACTGCTGTATCTCAAGAAATAATGAACGGAATGAAAGAAAAATTTATCGGCAAGTAGCCCTTAGTGGGTATAAGAACTGATTTTATTTTTGTGTCAACAGCTAAAAGGGGGGTAGCGCAATCACCCGTTCTTTTTTTCCATTTTGAGTGCCCTATCTCAAGAAGTAATACTACGTTCTGGTTGAAATTTGGAATATATGTGAATCCATATGTAAACAGGCTTTGGTTCTATTTTGACGCCGATCGCTCCAAGAGGTGTTGATTTTTTTTTTTTTTTGCGAATAAAAATATTTTTATTAATGCAACAATAAGAAAGATAAATCTTAATAGATTGTCGTCTGCGTATTTCTCGTGATTACTTTCTTCTATATCTAACACATAGAAGAAAGTATTGGATTCGTGCAAATTTTCGAATTTCGAATTTTGACGGATTCGAACGTTTTGAGGTGTGCTGAGTCCACTTCGACTATTTTTGGAAAATGTCTGTCTGTCTGTGTGTGTGTATGTATGTGTGTGTGTATGTGTGTGTGTCACGTCTGTGTGTGACCAGTTTTTTGTGGCCGCTCTACAGCAAAAACTACCGCATGAAATCGAACGAAATTTGGTACACATATGTGCCCCTATGTGAACTTGTGCCCATTGGTTTTTGGCGCGAATTCCTCCAAGGGGGGTGGAGCAATGGGACGTTTTTTGAGTTACGCGTGCTTGCTATTCCTCAGGAAGTAACTGGAGGAATTAGACAAAATTTGGTCCATATGTTGCCATTAACAGGAACAGGTGCTGATTCAATTTTGGTGTCAATAACTCAAACGGGGGTTGAGCTATAGAACGTTTTTGTCGTCAATTGTGACTGCTGTATCTCAAGAAATAATGAACGGAATGAAAGAAAAATTTATCGGCAAGTAGCCCTTAGTGGGTATAAGAGCTGATTTTATTTTGGTGTCAACAGCTAAAAAGGGGGTAGCGCAATCGCCCGTTCTTTTTTTCCATTGTGAGTGCCCTATCTCAAGAAGTAATGCTACGTTCTGGTTGAAATTTGGAATATATGTGATTCCATATGTAAACAGGCTTTGGTTCAATTTTGACGCCAATCGCTCCAAGAGGTGTTGATTTTTTTTTTTTTTTGAATAAAAATAGCTTTATTAATGCAACAATAAGAAAGATAAATCGTAATAGATTGTCGTCTGCGTATTTCTCGTGATTTTAATTGTATGGAAATGGTAGGAAATATTATCTCAATGATTTAAAATTTTTAACTGTTGCCATCTTATGTTTGTTAACAAATAAAATATTTGTAATTAATTCAAGCAAGGCTTTTAAAATAACTTTCAATTTTCGCTCTTTGCTTTGCTTTTGCAATAATTCAGACATTGGAATGGTAGTCAAGTTTTTGCATGTGTAATTTTGTTTTTGTTCGGAATATTGCATATTGTCAAGCATGGAGAGGGATCAGAAAAAAAAAAAAAGAAAAATATAGAAGAAAATTTCGTGATGGCCACAACATACTAGTAATTGTATGGAAATGATAGGAAATATTATCTCAATGATTTAAAATTTTGAACTGTTGCCATCTTATGTTTGTTAACAAATAAAATATTTGTAATTCATTCAAGCAAGGCTTTTAAAATAACTTTCAATTTTCGCTCTTTGCTTTGCTTTTGCAATAATTCAGACATTGGGATAGTCGTCAAGTTTTTGCATGTGTCATTTTGTTTTTGTTGGGAATATTGCTTCCTCGTCAAGCATGGGGAGGGATCAGAAAAAAAAAAAAAAAAAAGAAAAGAAAAATATAGAAGAAAGTTTCGTGATGGCCACAACATACTAGTTAGCTGTTGACACCAAAATAAAATCAGCTTTTATACCCACTAAGGGCTACTTGCCGATAAATTTTTCTTTCATTCCGTTCATTATTTCTTGAGATACAGCAGTCACAATTGACGACAAAAAACGTTCTACAGCTCAACCCCCGTTTGAGTTATTGACACCAAAATTGAATCAGCACCTGTTCCTGTTACTGGCAACGTATGGACCAAATTTTGTTTGATTCCGCCAGTTACTTCCAGAGGAATAGCAATCACGCGTAACTCAAGAAGCGTCCCATTGCTCCACCCCCTTGGAGGAATTCGCGCCAAAAACCAATGGGCACAAGTTCACATAGGGGCACATATGTGTACCAAATTTCATTCGATTTCATGCGGTAGTTTTTGCTGTAGAGCGGCCACAAAAAACTGGTCACACACAGACGTGACACACATACACACATACACACACACATACACACAGACAGACAGACATTTTCCAAAAATAGTCGAAATGGACTCAGCACACCTCAAAACGTTCGAATCCGTCAAAATTCGAAATTCGAAAATTTGCACAAATCCAATACTTTCTTCTATATATTAGGTATAGAAGAAAGTAAAAAGTACAACTAGTATGTTGTGGCCATCACGAAACTTTCTTCTATATTTTTCCTTTTTCTGATCCCTCCCCTTGCTTGACGAGGAAGCAATATTCCTAACAGAAACAAAATTACACATGCAAAAACTTGACGACCATCCCAATGTCTGAATTATTGTAAAAACAAAACAAAGAGCGAAAATTGAAAGTTACTTTAAAAGCCTTACTTGAATTAATTACAAATATTTTATTTATTAACAAACATAAGATGGCAACAGTTAAAAATTTTAAATCATTGAGCATAGACTAATAATAAGAGTAGACCGAGCTTTCTCATTCTTGCTGATGAAGAAAATTGGTTCATAGATGTATCATGTGACTAGTGGAAGGGCTTGGCGAAGACTTTGGCAGCATGGTTGCTAGATGGCAGCATTATCTATAGTTTGGCACTCGACATGTATTTTAAAACAATGTGTTTTCATTAAAAAAAACTTCCAGGTGCATAGATTGAACTGTTTTTCTTTTAGTTATGCATTATTTTGACATTAGTAATAGTTTTTGATCAGTTTTCGGTAACTTATATTTCATTTGGAGCTGTCAGCGTTGGCGTGAACGAAATGGCGTAAACGTTTTGCGTTAACGCAAAAATGTACTAATCGGTATCTTAAATTGAAAGTGTAGGTAAAAATCTTACCGTTTGCTGATTCTTCTTGGTCGCTTGTATCTTTTATTGCTTAGAGAGTTATTGAAATTGACTAAAGAAAATGCACAATACTATCTAAACGAAAAACTCACTATATTAACAAAATATTTACAACTTAGAATAATTTTATTTTGGTGTCAACAGCTAAAAAGGGGGTAGCGCAATCGCCCGTTCTTTTTTTCCATTGTGAGTGCCCTATCTCAAGAAGTAATGCTATGTTCTAGTTGAAATTTGGAATATATGTGAATCCATAAGTAAACAGGCTTTGGTTCAATTTTGACTCCAATCGCTCCAAGAGGTGTTGATTTTTTTTTTTTTTTTTTTTTTGGCGAATAAAAATAGTTTTATTAATGCAACAATAAGAAAGATAAATCGTAATAGATTGTCGTCTGCGTATTTCTCGTGATTTTAATTGTATGGATATGATCGGAAATATTATCTCAATGATTTAAAATTTTTAACTGTTGCCATCTTATGTTTGTTAATAAATAAAATATTTGTAATTAATTCAAGTAAGGCTTTTAAAGTAACTTTCAAGTTTCGCTCTTTGTTTTGTTTTTACAATAATTCAGACATTGGGATGGTCGTCATGTTTTTGCATGTGTAATTTTGTTTTTGTTAGGAATATTGCTTCCTCGTCAAGCATGGGGAGGGATCAGAAAAAGGAAAAATATAGAAGAAAGTTTCGTAATGGCCACAACATACTAGTTTACTTGTGGAGTTGAAAAATAAAATTTATTAATAAAAATAATATTTATGAAAATAATTGATAGCACGAAACCAGCCTTATTATTTTGAAAGAGAAAAAGAACGATTCACGGCAGTAAAAATTTCATATTTTTTTAAGGAAAAAAATGCGTATCCAAATTAACCAACCAGGTGTCAGATAGCTTAAAATATCAATAAAGAACGCTTTTGTAGTGAAATTATTTAGAAAAAAAATTGGAAGCTCATTTTTTTTTTTTTTTTTTTTTTAAATGACGCGCTGTTCATTCACTGGGTGGTGTTCACTCACTGGTCGGTCTACCCTAGATGAACTTTTTTCAGTCAAATGAAAAAGATCTCTAGGTTTAAGACTACTTGTAAAGGACTATGAGCGTAGCTGTTTGGTAAGGATATACTGCGCACATTAATCGTTTGAACTATTTATTCAGCTGCAATACTAAAAAAATGATCAACGATTATTTCAATAAATTAGAAACTGAAACAAAGATTTAAAAAAGCGGATTTACCCATGAACTTACCAAACTATTGCTTCTGGCACCTGCTTTGATGAAAACCCCGAAATCCCAAAAAATTCATTATTCGTTCTTTAACAAGAGGAAAAAAAAGAAAAGAAAAAAGAAAAGTACTTAAAAAAATTAATTTTATTTTGAAGTGAAAAATTTGGAAAAGTGTGGCTACAAACTATAAGTTTAAACATTTATATCAAACTAGCTGCGGTGCCTGGTCTACCTTGAAAATAAAAATTGTGATAAGTAACGTATATTGAAATATCAGGCTTAAATAAAAGAAAAGAAAAAGACATCATGCAAAATTTCCCTTCTAAACAATGACTACAGATATTATAATGCTAAAAAATTAAAATGAGAGAGATGGATTTAAAAAGCGTAACCATGGAAACACAAAATAAAATAAGTTTAAGAAATTTAAATGACAAAGATGGGGAAAAAAAAAACAATGGATTCAAAAGCGTAACCGTGGAAACGCGAAAATAAAATGAGTAACAACTTGAATGAAGATGAGATTTTTCGAACTTGATTTAAAAAGGCTTGTATTTTTTTTTCCTTTGGAAATAGAAGCTTAGTTTTTCGACCATAGATCGAGATAGATCTGGAGTAAAAAATATTGCTTTTTCCAATGCTGCCAAAAAGAAAACTGTGGGACAATTCCTTCACTTTTTATTGATAGATTTAATGAAGAAAGTACTACTTAAATTTCAGCTAAACCTAAAAAAAATCGAGCTAAAAAAGCAAATAAGTTCCGTCGTAAGTTGGTTACAGCATTGAAACAAATTACGTAGAACGCGGAAAATCTACTCATTCCAACGTTATATAAAATTAATATGTTGAAGGTATTTTTTACGCCCATATTCGGGAATTTATGTGAAAATTGGGCTTAAATTGGAATAAAAAAAAGAACTATTCATCCATTTTTTTTTCGAACCGGGCTGCAAACCTTTTCCGGACTAAAAGAAGCAAATTGAAAATTTCAGTGAAATCAGCTAGGTAGTTCTCGAGTTTTACGCGTTCAAACACACAGACGCTTTTAGGACACTTCATTTTATACAATGTAGAGAAGAAATGGGAGGAGATAGAGGGATAAATGCCGAAGTATATTAAATTTAGTTCCTTGCCTCATCCTGCATCAAAAATGTAAAAATCATGGTCCTCACTTTTCTATAACATATCACTTGAGATAAATTGTTGTGACTCACATGTTTCATATCTTGCTGTTTATTTAATCCCGAATGCAGTGCAGTATTTTGTAAATTCTTTTGTATTGCTTGATTTTATTTTACTTATAATGCATATTGTAAATTTGTTCAGCCCGGGGGGGAAAAAAACTACATCTTTTCCTTTTCTGCACTGCTTGTCTCTTTATATTAAACTAGTATGTTGTGGCCATCACGAAACTTTCTTCCATATTTTTCTTTTTTTTTTCTGATCCCTCCCCATGCTTGACGAGAAAGCAATATTCCACACAAAAACGAAATTACACATGCAAAAACTTGACGACCATCCCAATGTCTGAATTATTGCAAAAGCAAACCAAAGAGCGAAAATTGAAAGTTATTTTAAAAGCCTTACTTAAATTAATTACAAATATTTTATTTATTAACAAACATAAGATGGCAACAGTTAAAAATTTTAAATCATTGAGACAATATTTCCGATCATTTCCATACAATTAAAATCACGAGAAATACGCAGACGACAATCTATTACGATTTATCTTTCTTATTGTTGCATTAATAAAACTATTTTTATTCGCTAAAAAATAATGATAATAAAAATAAATCAGCACCTCTTGGCGCGATTGGCGCAAAAATTGAACCAAAGCCTGTTTACATATGGATTCACATATATTCCAAATTTCAACCAGAACGTAGCATTACTTCTTGAGATAGGACACTCACAATGGAAAAAAAGGACGGGCGATTGCGCTACCCCCTTTTTAGCTGTTAACACCAAAATAAAATCAGCTCTTATACCTACTAAGGGCTACTTGCCGATAAATTTTTATTTCATTCCGTTCATTATTTCTTGAGATACAGCAGTCACAATTGACGACAAAAAACATTCTATAGCTCAACCCCCGTTTGAGTTATTGACACCAAAATTGAATCAGCACCTGTTTCTGTTAATGGCAACATATGGACCAAATTTTGTTTGATTCCGCCAGTTACTTCCTGAGGAATAGCAATCACGCGTAACTGAAAAAACGTCCCATTGCTCCACCCCCCTTGGAGGAATTCGCGCCAAAATCCAGTGGGCACAAGTTCACATAGGGGCACATATGTGTAAAAAGTTTTGTTCGATTTCATTCGTTAGTTTTTGCTGTAGAGCGGCCACAAAAAACTGGTCACACACAGACGTGACACACATACACACACACATACACACACACACACAGACAGACAGACATTTTCCAAAAATAGTCGAAATGGACTCAGCACACCTCAAAACGTTCGAATCCGTCAAAATTCGAAATTCGAAAATTTGCACGAATCCAATACTTTCTTCTATGTATTAGATATAGAAGAAAGTAAAAAAGCAAGGTCAAAGAAAATTTTGAAAGGCAGTCTGTGGCGAGCCTGCGTCCAGGAGACCTCATAACCCCTCCAGCCTTGAAATTTCGCACAAAATTACTTCAAATGCCGGTGCATCTGGGGATTTGTTTTTTTTAAATTCGAATTAGTTTTTTTGTAATTAATTTTTTAGCTCTAATTTCGTGTAAATTGCCTATTATTGCCTATTAAAGCGGTAAAAAATTACTTGCACATATTAATATTATATATCGTTGGAAAGGGTAGAATTTTCTGCGTTTTACACAATTTGTTCCGATGCTCTAACTTAAATACGGCGGCAGTTATTTGCGTGCGTGTTTAGCTCTAACTTTTTAGGCTTAGCTAAAATGTAGGCACTACTTTCTTCATTAAATCTATCCCTAAAACGTAAAGGAATGGTCTCACAGTTTTCTTTTTGACACCACTGGAAAGAGCGGGTTTTTTTACTCGAGATCTAACTCGACTTATGGTCGAAAAACTTATCTTCTATCTCCAAAAAAAAAAACAAGTTACAAGCAGTTTTAATCAAGTTCGAAAAATTTCATTTCCATTCAAGTTATTGTTGTTTTATTTGGCGTTGCCATAGTTACATCTTTTCGATTAGTTTGTTTATTCTTTCTTATTCAAATTTTAAGGGCTTCGATTTTAACACAAAATCTTATGCTCAACTCAATTCAAACCCCGAGCTAAAGTGCAAAGTATATTACTAGAGAATATGAAACCGACTGTTTAAACGTACACAGCTGCAGTTTTGCAATGCTCTAGAGCCTCCTAGCCATTATCGCTCTGAAAGTTGGTACAAATTATTTTGAAACCCGGTGAAGGGGTGCTTTTTGTTCTAAAGGGAGCTCATAATGCGTTTTAAATATGTTTCTTTCTAATTGATGATTTAAATCTTTGCGAATCAAATAAGATTGCGAAGCAATCTTCGGGGGTTGGTGAGCGTTAACGAGCAGGGGTAGAGCCCCCTAGTAATTGAAAAAAAAGTTGTTGAAATGAGAAATCTATAGTTTTTCTTATTCTTTTAAACTTAAAGTAGTTGTTTCTTACAAAGTTAGAACAATACTGCAAAACTGTACAATCTAGTACTAAATTTCAGAGACTGGAAAGGGCAAATGAAGGAAGTGACTTAAAAAGTTTTAATTGTTCTCGAGTCCTTGAAACGGATTAGATGAGCCTTTGAAATTGCTAAGCAAAGGTTGTTTCAATTTTATGTCTTATCAAGTGACTATAAATTGCCCAAATGTGCAGCATGTTACACTGTAGTGGGCCAAGAGCCTGTTGCTGGTTGTCACATTTGTATTTGTATTTGTATTAGTTACCTATTTTCTAAATCTGTACACTATTTTTTTAAAGCATTTTTTCCTATTGATCGTTTTGTATTTAACTCATTGTTGTATTTGTGGGTGAATTAAAGGCGTGATAAAAAAAAAAAAAACTAATTGAATTAAACCGTCAGCCGAATCGAAGTTAAGCAAACAACAATTACCTTCTCCCTTCTCTCATCCCTCGCTTTTTCTCTCTGAGGACTGTTGTCACTGATTTGTCAACCTGAATTTTTTTTTCTACTGTATATTATCGTAATTTGCAAAAGAGTATTTTGCTATTTTTCTCTGAGATTTTTGTAGTTCCAATTACCCCTTATAAGGCTTCAAAATGCAGAATTTTATATCTATTTTACGAAAATTCCTCCGGGGGAGAAATCCCAGGACCTCCTAAAATTGGGTACATTCCCTACTTAAAATGACACCATTTCCCATCATGTACCATATGCATAACGCATGGGGGGGGGGAGACTTTACAAAATGGCCTTTTTTGCCACCGTCAGAAAAGCTGTCCGGACTACAAAGAGACCCAAAACCTGAAATAACTTAGGGCCACGTTAAGTGTATAAATCCAGCCTTGATTACAACTAATATTTCTCAAAAAAAAAAAAAAAAAATCCTGCCCCCCCCCCCAGGAATTTAGTCCTAAATTCGCCTATGGCCTTAGATCACGTAACTTCTGCGTTGACGTCATCCACCCAACGGTCAGTCACAGATGACCTTATAGCGAATATAGATACATACCATCGGAATTTAATGGAATAGATTTCGATTTTTCTGTGTTTAAAAAGTGGTTATTTGCTGGACGTAAGCGGTCAACTACTGTCAAAATTTCCTTTTTTAACTGCTAATGAAAATAATTTGAAAAATAGATAAATGATTAATTTATTGTTAACCCTGATAGTTTTTTTGACACCCTAGTCAAATTTTCAATTTTTGACGCGTTTAATTAAACATAACATACATACAAGCATACATAGCGTCGGAATTTAATAGAATAGATTTTGATTTTTACTGTGTTTAAAAAGTGGTTAATTACTGGACGTAAGTAGTCAACTACTCGCGAAAGCTCCTTTTTTAACTACTAATGTAAATAATTTGAAAAATAGTATGCATAAATGATTAACTTATTGTTAATTCTGATAGGTTTTTTGACACCCTAGTCAAATTTTAAAACCATAATTGAACCAAAACTTTAACAGCAATGAGATAGATCGCCAATTTCCCAATAATCAAAATCTTCCTGCAGAATCTTGTAGTAGCGATTACATAAGCGATTATACGTTAGGTCCAAGAATTCATAAGACAGATATAGAAGAAAGTTTCGAGATGGCTACAATACACTAGTTTATCAAGTAAAAAGTTGAGAAGACGGCTCACCAAAGGTTACTCCTCTCCTTTTTATTTGTAAGCAGACGATATTAGTTCTGGGCAAACGTTTCCCGTATCGTCTAGAAATAGAAGATTTTTAGCAGAAAAATAGTATAGTGATATTTTTGTTGACTTTAAAAGCACACTGATTCCTTCGCGGCGCCAGAAAAGCGCTAATAGACGATTCCCAGACTCTTCGAGCGCAAGGTTTCAGATCCTGAAATCTTCTCCGTGTCTTGATGGAGTATACGCTTAGTGTTCCATTTTACCATCAAAAATCAGCAAAGCACTCGGTCGAAGAGAAAAAGAGAGAGTGAACGGTACTCCGTGTTAAGTTTGTGTTTGGGTTAAAAATGGAATGGGAGTCATGCATTCCCCTCCCCTCTTTCTCTTTTGCATTTCATCATTTACCGAGTTCTTTCTATCTCACCCTGCATGATGCCGAAATTACAACAGACGATAAATTTAAAAACATTTATTGTTTTAAAGAAATAATATCGTCTGTGTTGAAAAGGTGAAGCAGAAATCAAGGAACATAACAATGTTCAAGAATTTGAAGAATTATTAAAAAGCATTTTCTTAAAATTAAGTAGAAAACCGTATGATAACACACTTGTGTCATTCACTTCTGTCTTCACCCTGCACTCCTTAACTTCAAATAACGATATTTGGTTTCAAAATATCCGAAAACCTTTTAACCTTTTTTTTTTGTTCGGTGATACCATTTGATTATGTCAAGTATATGAGAGACTTTTAATGCATGTACTATTTTAAAACGGGTTAATCTGTCAAAATACGAAAAGTTTACGAAGCCAATATGCTGTTAATTGAATGATTATCCTTATTCATCTCTATCATTTCACATCTCTATCATTAATTTTTTGTCTTCCAGTCATAAGCAATAATGGGGTTCTTTGAAGGGAAGCACAAGGGTTCCGGGGCCGACCTAAAAAGTTTCGGATCCACACGGCGCAATTCAACAGTCGAAACCCACAAACACAGGAGCAATATTCGAGCATTTCGACCAACTTAACTGAAACTAGAGATGTGTCGTTCATGAACGAACGGGTCAAAAGGAACGAATCCTTAAAATGAACGGATCCGTTCATTCACCTAAAAAATGAACGACCGTTCTTTTGAACGGAAAGCAGTTTGGAACATTGTATTGATGCACTTGTGATAAAGTCGCATTCTTTTTTTTTAATTTCATTCATCTTCAAAATTTTAACTCTTCAAAACTTCAAAATTTCTTCTTCTCAGTGCAGTACATTTCGAACCTTTTTACTTTCTGCTATATTCCTCATTTTCTTGAACCATTGCAGTTCGTTTTGCAATTTTCCAATATATCCATTAGTAATGTTTTGAACAACTTGGCTACAAACAAAACGTTTGTACTTTCCACTTCCTGTCCCACGCACCTTCTAAAATCCTTCTCATGCTTTCTGTCGCCAAACTTATTTCACAAATTTCTTTTTATCACTTTTCTGGCAATCCTTTTGTATTCTATAACACCACTCCTATCAACCACCATCTATATTAATTTGGCTCTATTTTTAACTTGCTTGGCGACTTCCAAGTCGCTTGTATCACATTCAATATCCAGAGAATTTCAAAAAGTATTATTACGGTCTAATTTTTTCTCCATTTAAAAGAGTGTTGAGGTTTTTTTTTTCCTGTTCTCATTGGTACTGTGGGATAATTATGAAGCTCTCTAATATTTAAGTGAGTCTTTTTTTTTTTTTTTTTTTGAGCAACCACGATTGCTTATTGTTCTCATTTGACCTTCCTTGATGTTGTGGTTCCTTTTTCAGCATACACATACACACTCACACATGCGCGCGCCTTTACACACATACACACGCCTACGTGCACACACATAAACCTACACACACACTCTCAACTATACACACGTAACCACCCAGGAGGAGGGATATGCTTGGGGGAGGGGGGGGGGAGCCGTTTCAAGAAACAATAACTCCAATGAGTAGGGTCTTGTCGCAACTCGTGATTGCGAAAACCATAATTTGAATTCAAAGTTTCAGAATTCAAATTAGAGTTGATTGGGTGAAGTGGGTCACAGGCATTTTTTTTTAAATTAAGTTATCCAGTACTCCGGCTGAGCTACCAATATATTTGTTGTTACTTTTTTCGTTATACATGGTCTATTGGTATTGCTATATGTATGTATACAGTGCTGTTGCTGGAAAAAAAGATATTTGAACGGAACGCACCTCTTTTTTTTGGGGGTAGATGTCATAGTTGACAGCGGTTTGTTTTGCGGTCAAAAAAGATCAGTGTCGAAAACTTACGCCAGTTTTTATATAAAGAGCACGCGTTTTATGATATAACACTATTTTTGATAAGTTAATATATATTTAACGTACATAGTTTTAATATACATTTCTTTATTTTCGTGTTTAATATTATAGCCTGTTCCTTTTTTTTTATGTAGTTTGAATTTTATTTTTTCGTGATTTACGTTTTTTTTTTCGTTTTTTTTTTTATTTTTAAATGTAACCTAAAGTACACATTCAAAATATTTTTTGTTTTATTTTCACCTGTGACCGTACTACACTTGGAGTATGATATTTCTATTTAGAATTCATGCATTATTTTACGTAAGTTAAATTTTGCAAATTTTCTGACGTCATAAACAGTTTATTTTTTTTTATTTCTTTAATAAAGTAGAATTTAATAAATTAATTTTGTGACATGCTAAAATGGAACATACAATTTTTGGGATGAAAAACAAATCTTACCATTCGGCAGCTGAGGAATATCTTACAAAATGAACTATAATTTGTTCATACATCTAAACCTGTATAAAGTTGTTTTAATTAATTTTTTTAGACCTTTTTTTTTTTTTTTGCTTTTAGATGATTTAAGTTATTTTTCTTTCAAAGAATATTACTGATCAAATGCAACATTTCGAATGTGCGTGAGTATGTCGTGCAGATCACCTGCAACTTTTTTTTAAATAAACGAAGTCGTTCAAATGAACGAGTTAAATGAACGGATCAAAAGAATGAACGATCGTGCAATGAACGGATAATTAAAAAGAACGACATTGCCCACCTCTAACAGAAACCCAATTTCACATCTCACTTATTTCCAGCAGCACTGAAATTATCAGAGATTTTTGATATTTTGGTCAATTATCATGGGCGTATCCAGAGGAGACAAGAGAGCGCAGCTGCCCCCAACCCTCTTTCAAAATAAAAAAAAATATTAAAAATGCGCCCCCCAACCCCCAAAAAATTTTTAATTAGTTGCTTTAATTTCTAACTTTATAAATGAGTTCAGCTCCATTATTTTAGAATCACATTGTTTCCAAAATCTTGGAGGAAGGGAACGGGGGGCGGGGCAATTGACCAGCACCTAATTGCCCAAATGATGAGCGTGCCCCGGACTTTCATTCTTGGGAGGGTAGAAACTCTCAATGTGCCGAATGGAGCTCCAAATTTTGCCAAATGGAACTCCAAAGTGTCGCCGAATGATGATCATTTTGCCGAATAGAATTCCAACTTTTGCCGAATGATGATATTTTTCCCGAATCGTCAGCAAAAAATCGTGGAATAAGGAAAATTTTGGGAGGTCACAGTGGGAGGTCGGAACTTCCTTGGGCCTGCCCTTTTCCATGTTGAGTTGGATAGATACCAAGGTGGTTTGAAAAAAAAAAATCAATTTTTTTTATTTCGGAATCGCGTTAGGGGCCATTCATGATTTTGGCAATTTTTGACCCCCCTCCCTCCATGTATGTGCTCGTAAGATTTTTAACTCCCCCTCCCCTTTTATTCTTACGTAAGATATCATTTCGGTTTTCAACAATAACGAATCTTACATCACTGGAATCGTTGTTAAATTCATTATTATTAAATTAAACCTTTTTGTGTAAAGAAATATTTCCTAGAATCTAGACTGAATGTTTATTTCTTTGTATATGATGCGATGCTAATTAAAAATAAAACATACCACACATAGTGCGATTCTTTTATTTCTTTTACAATAATTCATTCTTTGGAAAGCAAATAATAAACAGCTTAATCCTTAATATTTTGTTTTACCTTCCAGACGCAAATGAAATATGATCACTGCCAAACTTCTGACCGCGCGATTTCTAATATAAAATATCGACTTGGAAAATATTACGTAAGATTGGGTTTGACCCCCCCCCCCCCTCAAAGTAAGGGAACGTAGTGATTTTTCAAACCCCCTTCCCCCTCGGGACCCTTACTTAATGAATGGCCCCTTACCTCTCAAAAGTTGTAGTTTAGTATCCTCAATTGGGGGGGGGGGGAATCTAAATTGACATCTTTAGTTCGCGCATAAGGTTGAAAGTTTGAAAATGCTTTTTGAAATAAAATTGATTTTTTCAAAAAATAATAAATTAGTTTTTTTATATTTTTATGAGGCAACAGCCATATAAATTGTCAGTATAGCGTAATTTGAACCTAAAAAAAATATTTTATAGCTTGAGAGAGGGTGGTGAACCAATTTTACATCTGAATTTTGCTGGCTCACTTTTAGAAACAAAACACTTTGAGTTTCGTTTCAATGGGCATAGAGTTTTTAGAAAAAATTCCTTAAAGGAAAAACGGGGACTCGAAATGAGACTGATCTGATGCATGGTTTACTTTTTTAAAAGAAAATATTAAAGGTTTTAGAAAAATTACATTGTAAGGTGCCTTTTAAATGTAATTATATTGACATTTTTACTTACTTTTTATCAGAAGCGGCGATTGGGACTGAAAAGTGGAGGGGGTCGGGCAAAAACGAAAAAAAAAAAAAAAAAAAAACTAAAATCCATGACTTTTATCGGCAACAAAAAATGAAAAAAAAAGGGGGGGGGGAGAGAGAGAGAGAGAGAAGTTCAAAATTTTGCTAGGGCTGGCTTTGAGGGCACATGAGTGGTAATTGATGGAAATCTAACAACTTAAGTCACGTATTTCTTAAGATATTGATGAATTTCGTACACAATAATTTCCCCCGAAGGAACATTTTTAGACTTACATTATTTACCCCAAAGTATTTTGAGATTCCAGCAATATATAGCCTACAAACTGTTTTTCTATAGATGAAGAGATTTTTATATAAAAATTAAGTATTTTTATATTTTTACAAAAACATTATATTTTGCTACTAATCTTAATTGATTTCTATATAACACTTCTAAATAAGTGTTTCTAAAGAGTTGCCTAGAAAACTTTTCTAAAGATTTTTTTTTATAACGTGCCCTATAGATTTCTGTAGAAAATAATTTTTCTTAAGAATATTTCTTATAGATATAGATATCCTATTATAGATTTCTCTAGAACTCTATCAAGCTTTATAAAACATTTTCGTGTTCATATTTGATTAAACAAGTATGGTTTGTTTTTGTAAAACAATTGATTTACTAATATCTAATATCTAAACAATGAATTCACAAACTAAAAGTTACTGCTTGTGCTAAATAATGTTTCGTAAACAGATATACAAAGTAAAATAAATAATTATGTTCTAAAAATTTTGTCATTTCGCCTTTTTTTTTTATAATTTTTAGTTTTGGTTTCTAAATTGGAAAAGTAAATTAATAGAACCATAAAAACGCCGCCAGTGCTTTTTGTAGAAGTTACGTATCGTTTACAAATATTGAAATCTTTAGTGCGCATAGAACGAGATGGCGCCACTGCATAAGAACTAGTCAATTAAATTGTTTCCATTTCTTCCCAGATTTCAAAATATATTAATTCTTTTAAATGCATCTTTCTTTTGCAGGCATTCCCACTTTAAATTTTTTCCAGGAGTTCAACCAGTGCTACTTTACTTTCACCTCCGCGGAAAAAAAAAAAGATTCTGTGTCCATGTGCATACATGATTTTTACCTCCTAAATGCATTCCATAAAATAATAAAAAATCCTGGTTTAATGACGATAACTGTCCGTCAAAACTACCTCTTCCAAAGAAAAAAAGCATCTTACTTAAATACGCTTCGTCACTCACCGCATAAATCGAACTGGGTTCAGCGAGCGAAACGAGCAGGGGTCGGTGCCCCCTAGTTATCGGAGTCCTGACAACCTCTGATTTTGCATCTTAAACTCATTTTTAAAAAAAGCAAGCATTTGTAATCAATGAGTAAAAAAATTTGAAATTCGGTAAAACACACCTTTTTTTATACTACCCAGAAGTATTTTAAAATGTTCTAGTACAAATTCTATGGGAGCTACAGAAATGTAAAACATCTCATTAAAAAGACAATTACAAGTACTTTAATTTGTAATGCTAGGGGGCTCTGCCGCCTGCTCGCTGACGCTCACACCAACCCCGAAGATTGCTTCGCAATCTTATTCGATTTGCAAACATTTGAATCGTCAATTAAAAAGAAGCAGATTAAAAACGCATTATGAGAGCTCTCTTTGGATCAAAAAGCAACCCTTCCCCAGGTTTTAAAATAACTTGTACCACTTACAGAGCCGTAAGGGCTAAGGGGCTCCTGAGCATAGCAAAACTGCAGTTTTGTATGTTTTAAAAGTCACTTTCATATTCTTGGTCTCTAGTAATATATTTTGTTCTTTAGCTCGGAGCTCTGAATTGAGTTGAGTCTAATATTTTTCGTTAAAGTTGAAACACTTAAAGTTTATGAATAAGAAGAAAAATGCGAATTGAAAAGACGTAACTATGGCAACGCCAAATAAAACATCAATAATTTTAATGGAGATAATATTATTCAAACTTTATTTTTAACGGCTTGTAACTTTTTTTCCTTTGAAGGAAGAAACTTAGTCTTACGACCATTGGTCGAGTTACATCTGGAGTAAAAAAACCGCTTTTTCCAGTGGTGGTAAAAAGAAAAGTGTGTGACGATTCCTTCGCTTTTTACTGTTAGATTTAATGAAAAAAGTAGTGCCTTATTTTTAGCTAAGCCTAAAAAAGTTCGAGTTAATGACACAAATAACTCCCACCGTATTTAAGTTAGAGCATTGAAACAAATTGCGTAGAACATGGAGAATTCTACCCCTTTCCAAAGATATATAATGTATGTGCAAGTAATTTTTCACCTTTTCAATAGGCAATTTACGCGAAATTTGAGCTTAAAACGTTAATTACGAAAAAACTAATTCTAATTTTAAAAAATAAAACCCCAGGTGTACACCCCCATGGCTCGAAATAATTTTGTACAAAATTTCAAGGCTGCAGGTGCTATGGCGTCTCCTAGGTGAAGGTCCACCACAGACTTCCCTCCAGAATTTCTTTGAAACCTTACTTTTATTTACTGTAAAGAGATAACTTAAATAGTTTTAGATAAAAAAAATATTTATTCACAAAATTTTTAAGATGGTGTCCTTCAACAATGATGAAAAAAAAAAAATATGATTTTTGAAGCCTTTTAATGAACACACTTAAAAATTTTCAGAGAGGGACCATAAATGGATCAGTAGAAACAGCAAATAATGAGGCAAAATGCTTTAAAACATCAGTTCAAAATGTAAGCTCATTTTAAAGAGAAATGTGTGTACTTTGACATGATATGTAATTTGAATATTTTTGAGGGAAAAAAAGAGGTTTTTGATAGCTCTTTTAATGAATAAATCCAAAAGATGAATACAATTATTAAGTTAATATTCCATCAGATTCCATTGCAAGTAAATCTGTGGTAAATAAATAAAACTGGCTTGCATTCAAATAATCTATAACACTGTAGGCAGTACTTTGTTAGCTGATCTATTATTCTCTGATGATAAATGATTGGGGAAATGATAACCCAATGCAAAAACATTACATATGCATCTTCCCACTTAAACTCGTCGAGGTAATATTGCAAGGGTTTGGTCTTTTATCCAAACTTAGTGTATACTAGGAATGCAATGTATCTCAAAAATGGGCGTACATCCCATGTCATTAAACTGTTTAATTTTTCGGTCACCGAATGCATCGATACCGCACCGACATGCAGACTGCTGTCCACAACTGTTGCCATATATGTATTATATTTTTCCATTGAAAAATAGACTCATTGTAATCTCGAAACACATGAAAAACATTATTTATTGCTATCTTGCTCTTTTCTTTTGGATAATTCTCTGTGTTGTGCTAGAATCAGTTTATAAGTATCTGGCATAACATAAATTTTTTATATCTTGTACACCTAATTTTTTAAAGGTTTAAACAAGCAAGTTTAAGTAAAATTAAAAACAGACATTGTGATGTATCTCACCATTGCAATGTAAGGTGATGATACATCACGATGTAGAAATTACACCGCCCAGCCCTAGTGCCTACAGTGTTTATTTTCTACTAAATTATTTTACAAATGCAAGAGAACTCCCTTCCTTTGGTGGTCAACTTTACACCTAACAATCACCATCATAGCGGAATGTTTCTGTATTATCAAGCCAACACTTCCAAAATGTAATATTAAGCTATTATTGCACTTTTTGACTTGAAACTCTGCATCTAACATTGTTTTCAACACTGATATTGGCAATGTCACTGTGTAGCTGCTTACTTTTTCTGAATTTATGGTACCATTGATCAAAGTACTTTCACTTTCTGCAGTACAACTTCTATTGAAATACTTACACATGGTTGTGGTAGGCTATTTATACTACTTCCAATAGTTTTTTATGTTTATTCACCAAATTCAAATTTTTGATACTGAAGTGATAAAAGTGCAATTTCATAGGACAATCTGAAATTATGTTGGAGGAAGGTGGTTCAAGGGCTCTCAACATAAAATTTGGTGATGTTAGGGAAAGGGCATGGGGTGAGGACTCTCCCCTCAGAAATGTGAGAAGAAATGTCAAAGATGAAAAAACACATTTTCAGATGATTTTTTTGTGATGTTAGGGAGAGGAGAGATTCTTTGTCATTCCCCAATTTTTTAAAAATTAGAGCCTTGCGATTGTAGGCTGTTAGTGTTTTTGATAATACTAGGGGTGGGTATGAGTTTCAAGGAACTCCCGTGGGCAATTTTTTCCAAGTTGAAGCTCAAAAGAAGCAAAATTTTAGATGAATTGTAATGACATGGAAACAGGGGTTTTGGGGGCTAAATATGTTTAGAATTTAAGTCCTAAAAAATGCGAATGAAGGCGATCGTCTGTGACCTTCTCCTTTAATTTTTTTAAAAATTTCAAATTTTTTTTGGCAAAGGGGATGATCTAGGCCTGTCATTTGGCAATCCAGGGATCAATTGACACCCCCCCCCCACACAGATTTTAAAAACATGATGAAATTTTGCTTGCATTTTGGTTTGTTTCCTATAAAATACATTGAAATCATACCCTTTGGCAAGACCCTCTCTGGAAAATTTTGAAATGATGGATCTGGGATGACTTCAATAGCTGTGCACCATGACCCCATGGACACATTTTGCATTTAAATTGAGTGCTACAGTCATGGTTATAATTAACTAATGACATACTTTATGACAATATTTTTATTCAGATAAACTTTCAATACATTGGAAATACAATTACATACGATTTCGTTGAATTGATGGAAATTTAGATTGTAAAAGTTTAAGATTGAAGCTGAAAGTTGAAAAACTTATAAAGAAGAAAAATTTTAAAATAAAAAAAGCAAGTGTCCCAAAATTAATATGGAGAAAATAAAAGGATTTAATGCAAGACTTCATAATTACTTTAAAGGAAAAGTCCGAAAACAGAAATAATTGCATTGAACAATGATGATTGCTTAAGAAATAAAGTTGTAACAAATTATCTCACTATATTTTATGTTATACCTACTTATTTTTTATTACCAGGTAATGAGTAACAGGTTTTCAACATGATCAATAATCATATAGTATAACTACAAAAAAAAAAAAAAAAATACTTATTTAGTTTAAAGGAGAATATGTTCACTGATTATTGCTTTTAACTTTTTTACATTGTTCTGTCATAATTCATTGCAAAATGTTTAAAAAAAAGAAGGAAATCAGTCGTAAAACAAGAAACTATCACCTTGTCACAAATGGAACCTAAGAATCTCAACAATACTTTTTTTTTTTTTTTGACAAAGCAACAATAATTTCAAGTTCTAAAGGTAAAAATTTGTCCAAGATGCAAAAAAGATTTAAAAAAAAGGGGGGGGGGACTTAAACATAAGGTTAGTTCTGAAAAAGAGATTCATGCCATCATCACTGGTTTTTTAACTTTTGCCTTCAATTTTTCATTTGTGCTGGCATACCCAGTTCCTCCTCTTTGCAGTGGTATAATATCACTTTCTTTCAAAGGTTTACCGTTAGTTGGATCAATCATATCTTTTTTAATCAATTTTTCAACACATTCCATGGTGACAACATTTCCAGATGTGCGAAGTACTGCAGAAGGTACAGAATTCCCAAGCACGTCATGTGTTACAGCACACATAAATCTATCTCTTCTCGCAATAAGGGCTCTTTTATCATCAGGATCATTGATTTCCATAAAATGAACAGGAATCAAATCTTTTGCTTTTATAGGCTGCCCACTCATTGGACACAAAACTGATTTTTCAGGTTTCTTCAGTTTAACTTTCTCTGCAGCTGGTGTTAAGGATGGAACCCAAAAACTGGGCAAGACTTTTTCTTTTCCATTGCTTACGTTTGAGATACTGCCAGCATCACTAGAAGTTGATGTGGAGGGTTTGCTGACGATGCTTTTTTCCATTTCAATAAATTTTTGTGTTTGGGATTCTTCTTCAGCTTTAGCTAAATCCTTCAATTCCTTCGATTCTCTTTCTTGTTGCTTTGCAAATTCTTTCAGGCGCCGAGCAATTTCAGTTTTTTGATGAATAATGTACTCTAAAATAGCTTCTTTATCATACAAATATCCATCTGGCGTAATGACAGGGTTCCGACAAGGTTGCAATGTCAAACAACAACAATCAAAGTCTTTAACAGAATCTTTACCGATTCTGTCTTGCTGTGTTCCATATCCACAAGCTTTGTTATCTTTTTTCTTTTCATGGTAAGTGTATACTGCTCCAGCAGTACAATTCCTAGCGTGTCTAGTCATTGCACTTTAATCAAATAAAACGCGGCAATAAGATTACGAAACAATCGCGCACCAAATATATTATTGAGGTTTCTTTTCTTGAAAAGAGAGTTGATTATCTACTATTCTAAATATATTTATATATTTCGCGTAAATATGACACTTGTCAACAAACTTTTCCTCTAAGGGCAAATTAACAGTCAAAGTTACAGAAACAAGGATGTGTTGCCAAAATTATCAAAAAAGTCATCCATTTAATAAAAAACTAAAAAAAAAAAAAAAGCAGACACAGAAACAGTGACATTTCTAGAACAAAAATAATCTTGTTTATTTATGAACAATTGATGAAGAAGATACTTCTACATTGCTCTTAGAATGATTTTGCAGCTTTGGAAGATGTAGGATACAAACGAAACATTATATTAATCTTGTTAGAATGGCAATAACGGTAAGATCTATGGCGGAGTGAATGTCGGTTTTGTTGTTATAAATTTTTGTATTTTAATGGTAAGTTATTCACTTAAAAAATACGTTTCATCATTTTTATGATGTAATTTATTTTTAAGATTTTTAATATCGCATTATGTATGAAGTGATTCTTTATTTTTAAAAGATCACTTTGTTGTAGTTATATTATATTTTACGAAAACAAAACTCCTAAATTTGTTTCAAGCTATCTTACAGTAGTTGTAGATCTTGTTCTAGTCTGTACGTATTTATTTCGATTTTATAATCATCAGCTTTAATTCTTTCTTTGCGATTTCCTTAATCATTTGCTTAAATTATTTCCGCTATTTTGTTGTGGGCGGTTAACAGAACTTGAAAGACGGTTTAGTTATTAATGAGATTGTTGATCTATGTTTTACCTACGATTTCCTCTGGAAAAAATGCAAAAAAATTAAAAATTCTCCAAACAGCTCTGTGTATTGTAGTGTATTAAGTTAATTTTTATTTATCCTTCTTTGAATTGAATCCGTTCAATGAAACATTTCAAGCTTAACGTGAAATGTCACTTTTTTTTCCGAACTAAATTTACATCGGGTGAAAAAAAAAGAAGATTCAAAGATTTTTAATTTATCAACGTTCTGGTTAGAATGTCTAGTAATTAGTTTGTAAAAAAAAACTTTTTTTTTTGGGGGGGGGGGACAGGAGCGTAGAATAGCACTCTTATTTTGGCCATAATTGGTGCACGAAGAGTAACCTTGGACCTTAGGTTAAGGGTGTACACGCATTTTATTTGGATATATATATATATATATATACACAGGGGTCTGGCCAGAGGATATTTGAGTCCGTTAACGGATCCTTCACAAAAATCCGATCAACCAAAATGGACCTTTCACAAAATCCCGATCAAACAAAACGGACCTTTCACAAAATTCTGATAAACAAGATCGGATCTGTCACAAACTGTTTATTGAAAGAGCAAATCTGAAAGCAAAATAATGCATATTTCTATGTATAAACCAATAATTTTTGGAACCTTTTTTTAAGTCAAATTAGAGGGATCAGCTTATACAAAATCGGCTAATTTTGAAAAAAACAAACAAAAAAAGGGCACTCTTGGGATGCTTCTGCAAGCAATAAATAATTGCTACTGCCAAATAAATATAATGGTTGCTTGTTTTATCACAGCTAATTAGCAGCGGTGTTGTAAACTTTTCTGAAAAGGCATTGGTAAGAACTTTTCTCCCCTCATGATTAATAAACAATAATATGTATCTGCGAAATGAACTTAGAACTGCAAAGGGATAGTAAGGGTGAGGAATCTGATGATCGCTTCAGATAGGGTTACCAACTTCAAAATTATCACCACTTAGCGTCTGGCATTGAACCTTTATAATGACTTGATTAGAAAATATTCTCATCATTTTGCCAGCTTGTCAATATTTGCGTTTTTACGGTGCGGTGGTGGTGCAGTGCGGTGCTGCGATGGTTAATTGTTATTTTGGGAGAAAATTATATGGGTTTTGATTTTTCGATGCTAACAAGGATGATTAACTTTAAATAAACTCTTTTAATTACCGTTTTTTTTTTCTTTAGATGTCTACATTTTGAAAAATGCAATCTTTTAACATCCGATATGAGAATCATATTTTGTTCTTTTTTCAAGCTAACTTCGCTTTATTAGGATTCAAATAAATGAAAAGTGTCTTTATTTTTGCTAGAACTCTCATTTCATGTTTTTAAAGCAAAATTCCATTTTCTGTTATGAGTCAAAAATTAAAATGCTGAATAGATGGTTTATTTTATTTTTTGGGTCAACTGTGTCCACAGATATTAATGATATGTTTATCATAGGACTCTAAAATGCAATTTTAAAATAATTTTATCAAAAATATTTCTTTTACAAGCCGTTTTTATACTTTTGATGCTTTCACTTTGAGAGTTGCGATCTCTTTGCATCCGCTATGGGAATTCGAATTTTTGATGATTATTACGCTTTGTTAAGAGGTAAACAATTGAAATATCTTTTTATTTTTGTTAAAATAACGGAATTTATAAGTTTTAAACGAAATTCTGTGCTTTTTAAGAGTGTCTTGGATCAAAAAGTTGAATGCTGAACCCTATTCTGAATTTTATTTTATTTATTTATATTTTTGTTACAATTATTTTAAGTACTGTACAGAAATATATCTAGTATAATTTAACATTAATGTAGAATGGTAGATAAATATTGATACTTGAAAGAGCGATGCCCCCCCCCCCCCCACCAAATATCAGAAAAAAAAAATCCAGAATGATTTTATCGACGTAGAAGAGGAAAACACTCAACTTTAAGTTTAATTGATGCAGTTTGTGCCATCTCTAAATTCTAAAATTTCGTTTTAACAAAAAAAAAATTTTTTTTTTTGCGAAATTTTTTGATTTTTCACAAAATTAATTCCTTTTTCACAAAATTATTTGATTTTTCACAAAAAACGGACCCTGTGAAAAATCCTGGACAGACCCCTGATATATATATATATATTAAACTTCAATGGTGCTAAAGGAGGAGGGGGGACATTTTCATTCACTCAAGAGACTTCTTGCACATTATCGCTAGTTGTCTGTTAGGTAAATATTGAAGAGCAGTGAAGAGGTTGGATCAATTGACAGATCTATATCCAAAAATGTTGATCACAGAAGCTCAGGATTTTTGGTGTCCATGAAGGGGGAGGGGTAAGGTCATGGTACATACTCATTATGGAGGCATACATTTCAGTGTCTTGTAGGTACTTGATGGCAGGCCCGGATCTGCGTACTCTCAACACACAATACTTAAGCACAAGTGTTGGGGGGGGGGGGACTTGTTTTCTTGCTGATACAACTAATCTATAAAATGAGTTTTAAAAAAATAGGATTAAAAACAGACACACACACAAAGCTATCCAGAAGCATTTTAACAAGTTCAAAAACTTAAAACAAGAGTAATGATAGACAAATAAAACATTCGAACAAATTAATTCAAAATTCAAGTAGAAATAGTGAAGCAGTTAAAAACATACAACAATCAATCGTTAAAGAAATTAGTCTTTTTTTTTAAAAGGGGCGGGAGGCAGAGCAATTTAGTGGATGGTGAGAAGCCCTGTAGATTTTTGCAGGGGGCCCACAATTTATAAATCTGGGCCTGCTTGATAGACACAGCAATCTCTCTTAAGCGGGGGGGGGGGAGGGGGGGGGGCATCCATATAATAATAATAAAATTTTTCCTTTCATTTTCTTTTGTACCTTAGAATTAATTTGGATGCAGTGAATAGGAAAATCTGCATTAGATGCTTGTTGGTATTTAAAATCTGATTTAAATAAAGGAAAACTTTGGTGAGTCTGTTTATAATTGTGCCACTTTTGGAGAAATGCAAGTTGATGGTATTCGGCACAGATGCTGTAATTTAGCACTTTATGAAAGTTTTAAGGAACCTGATGTGATCAAATTCATAACAAATTCAAAGATTTAAATGGGTTAATCGTGTTATTAAATTCAAAAACAAATACATGCAATACCAAAAGCTAGTTATCCCATCCAGAGACTGCAGTTTCATCCTTGTTTGGATTCATCAGTCTGGAATAGGGAATAACCGAGCTGAAGGCGGATGTCATCTCTTTGAAGCTGAGAGTGCCAACAATCTGGTAGATAAAATTGATTTATCCCCTAAACAGCAAGAGTCTGCAGACATGGTGTGGTTGAACTCATTTAAAGACAAAGCTTCGGTATTACACTGATTACCATTGCATGTAGATCTGCCTTAGGCCTGGCTTAAGGGCATTAACTGTGTAAATAATCAACAGTGAATATTCAACACACATATTTTTTTCCCTCACCTACTGGAAGCTAAAGGACTTCAGATAAGTTGATTGCCTAGAAAATGATTTTACCATCCTGAGAGAGAATGACTGGAAGACCATGGTTATGGAGGAAAATTCCTGAGAAGGCCAGTTCCCAACAGAGATTGTCATTTCACTAAGAAGAGGAGAAAAGTTAAATATACAGGCTCACCATTGGGGGGGGGGGGTCAATTTCCTTCCTTGGCTTCGAGATATTGTTTTTTCACAGTATGTTGAAGTGGTCTTTGTTGCTTTCGGATAAAATTAGCATTGATTAAACACCTTTTGCCCTCCCCTCCTTTAAAAATTCAAAATGACCAGCTTGGTTAAATGTATTTATGTCTTGTTCTAAACTGCTTTCTCATTCGGGCATTGAGGGACTAATCTATGAAAGTGTTTTGCAGAAACTTGTCTGTTTTTACAAAGCATCAGTTTCTCCCTGGACCAAAAAAGAAAACGGGTGTTTCCGGATAAAACACAATTTATAACAAATTTTGTTGCAGAAACATGCTTAAAAAAAAACTGTTTTGAAACACAATTTACATTTAAAACTTGTGTATTTCTCGATAGTAACATTTTTTAATATTAAATAGCATTTGAAAGTTTAGGTTTAAAAAATGGTAAAATCTGGAAAATTCAGATTTATGTTAGAATCAAATTCTTGTGGATAAGAAACGTGGGAGTTAGGTTTCAATGGCAAGCTTGCGTGAATCTTTTATCTTTCAAAGAAGTTTGCTTTTGTATTTTAAATTTTTTGTTGAAATTTACAGGCTTGTTTTTCCATCCCAGCAATTTATCAGCTTTGACATACTATATGGCTTCGGCTCATAGCAAACTTTTTATTGAAATCTTGAAATGGGTGTACTAAATACAGTGAAACCTGTGTATAACGATACTGTCTATAATGAAAACCTGTCTATAACATTTTTTTTTTTGGCCCCAGCAAAATGTCAGCATGAATAATCAAACTGTCTATAATGATAACCTGTCTATTACAATATTTTTTTTAGCTCCCAACAGTGTCGTTGTAGACAAGTTTCACTGTATAACTTACTTAACATTGTATTCCATTGTAATTTACATAATATTAAACCAGTCCATGCAACAAGTTACTTCTAAGTAATTTCTGTATGTTGCAAAGTTTGCATTGCCTATTTTTTTTTAATTTCAATTATTAAAATAATAAATTTAGAAATTTAAATATTTCTGAATTTTTATCAGTTTTTTTCCAAATTTATTATACTTAACCTAAATGTTAATACAGTAAACTCCCGATTATCCGCGGAATAGTGTGGCACGGTAACAGCGGATAAGTGAAAACCGAGAATAATCCGAATAATTGGTATAAAAACAATAACCATTGTATACTAGCTAAAAAATATGAATAACACTACTCACATATATACATTTAAATTATAGCTAAACGCATTGCTGTATTCCATCTACTAACATTGAACTTAAAAAATGAGCATATGTAAAAGCTAAAAACAAACAATAACACAGTCACTAATTTTAAAAACATTTAATGACCGTTGTAAAAAATAGTGAATAGACCCGCGGATAAAACGATTGCCCATAATTGGGAATTTACTGTAGTTTATTTTTTAAATAAAATTATGCAGAGTCAATACAGTGCATGCATCAACTTAAATACTGTAGAAGAAGGAACATCTCTATTAAGGAGACAAAATGTCTAGTCCCCTTAGTGTCCCTTATGAAGAGGCTCTATTGTACATGTATTTGTGTCATTTGGGTGTGTATAAATGTGTATTTTTTCTGAAATAACTAAACTGATTTCCATTCTAGGTGGTATTATGATACAGTGCTGTTTTGTTCTTGGTGCGAAGTTTTTTGAATAGCTGCCATGGAGAAAGAAGATGAAGAAGCATTTTTTGATTGCCCTGAAATTTGTGGCATTGATGAATATGATCAACAATATGTAAGTAATTTTATGTTTTGTGATAAATTTTTCTTCCAAATTGTAAGCAAAACTCATTAAATGTTTCACTTGAAGTCATGACTTTTCTCCACCTCACCCCACCTTTTAGCGTTAGGCCTTCGGTTGTACCACACAAGTTGCAGACCCCACATATCAGGCGCAGAGACCGACGGTATCTGCAGAAGTGGTGTAGCCAAGGGGAGGGTCCATGTGGTCTGAACCTTCCACAAAATAAGTATGAAAATTCAAAAATTAAATGTCGAATTTTTTGCACACAAAATTTTCTTGTTCTTATTCATTAAAAAAACTGGAATTTGAGTACTTGGGAGTTTTATTGGACGCCTTGCGAAATGAAATCCACTCTACATTTCTGGTTTGAGGACGTGGTACATTGCTCCAGGGAAGAACTCACACTGACACTAGCGCAACCGGAAATTCTTTCTGAAGAGGGTTTTTTGAAGAAAAATACCTTCTGAAAGCAGAGCTCGAAAATTATACTGCTCGCCATGCCCGGGGCATGTAAAAATTGCGATCGGGCATGAATCTTTTACCCTTACATGCCTATCCGGGCATGTAATTTTTTGATCAAATATTTTTTTCTAAAACTTTATTATTTCGTATTTTATTGCAAAATTACCGTATGCTTGGAACTCAAAATTTATTTCAAGCCCTACTGCTAAAATGGTTTGCTGTTTCCGGTTTGCGTGGAAGTGATCCTTCCCTTTATATAATTTAAATTTTGTTAACGACAGCTTATTATGTACCATTTATTCAAACTATTTTTTTTATGATTTATATAAAAATAATTCGTCTGATTAATGCTGTGGGACAAATTCAAATGCTTATATTGATATACAATAAGGGAACTGATGTGATATACCCCATCCTTGGCGACTTTTTCATGTTGGCGCCAAGAAAACGATGTATGAGGACATATGTCATACATCGTTCTTAGCGATGCTTTTTTAGCGCCAGCAGGAAAAAATCAGAAAAAAAACATGATCAAAGCACTTCAGAACACAATATGTATAAAAATAACATAAAACCAGAACAAAAAACATCACGAATATACGCTTCAAAAATACCAGAAACTAGAAAGTTTTTGTGCACAAAGAACAATGACTAGAAAGTATTTAAAATGCTTAAATTGACAAATTACTATAACAGCTCACCAATGAAATATGTACCAATAGAAGTAAAAGCTATTTTCCAACATGCATTTCATCGGACAAAAACTTTTCTCATATTCTCATTGGGGGCTGTTTCAGAAGTTTCGAGAATGCACTCTAAGTTCCATAAAGAAAAATAAACAAATTAAAATGGACATCCCTTGCAATGAAATGAGTGGGAACTCAAAATATTGTAAACCCCAGTACCTCATAGTAACAGCCGTTTATGATAAAGAAAAGGAAAAAATGGATTATATCATGAGAGAGAGAGAGAGAAAGCGATGAGAGAACTCTTCCTTTCCACATGGGGTGGGCTCCGAAAATTCTGCCCATCGCCTCACTGAAACTTTGTATAAGCTACGCGAGACGAGACACATTTCTCCCATTGCTTCTACTATTGCTATTGGATGAAACTACTTTTCAAGGGGGCAAGAAGGGAGCCGGCCCATAGCCAATACGCATCGTTCGGGGTGATGTCGCTTGCTGCTTTCGTTACTTTGTTTTATTGCTCGCAGTTGGTTAAGTTGTGAGCCGTCGTTAAATGACCTAAAGAATCATTTTTAAAGCACTGTCGCTATTTGATAGAAAAGGAACACTTTTTTCTTATATTAGCGATTAGCAGAGTGAAAGAAATTTAAAATCAATTTCATGCGCTGATTTTATTTAGAACTGAAATACAAAAGACATTTTTAAATATTCTAATTATGCACTATTTTGTCTGGTGGGCCTGGCCCATAGTGACGAGCCGCCACTGCATATTCTGCTAAGAAAGAGCAAAGCGATTCAAATTGCGATGTTTAAAGTGGAAAACATCCCCAAAATCAATAACTATTTCAGCCAAAAAAGCGCTTAGTTACTCAAATTTCGACGTATGAAAAGTAGAAATGTCTCAACAGAACATCCTAAACATAAATAATACAAAAATACCATACATTTATTTGCTATCCAGACATGCTTTCAAAATACCTATTATATTTTACATAAAATAACACCTTTATATTTTTATAAAATGCTGGAGTCAACTTATTTTCAGAAATTCAGTACCTAAAGGAGGCATGTTAATAGAATGTCTTAAGTAATTCGTGACATCGCTAAGAATTAACTTTTAGAACAAAATAACCGTACTATTTTTGTAAAATTAATTTACATACAGTAAAAATAAAGTTAAAAACTACTAGAACCCCTCAAGAATTTGTAAAAACAAAGAATTTCGGAAGTGAGAGTTTTTTTTTGAATTCTAAAATAAAGAACTTACCTTTTTATGGTATAAATCCTCACACTCAGTCTAAAACAATGCATCATATCACAATGGCACGTTACAGATACACACCATGTTGGCTTTAACTTTTAATTAACGTTCAAGTTTTAAGAAACTGGCATTTTCTAATGTTTTTACTTCAAAACACAACTACTGAATTTAAACTAACACAAAGTAAGCTTTCCTGTAAGGTATATTGCACGAAACAACACGTATCTCTCCTGCGTGAAACCGAGTAAAAAACCCAAGTAAACAAGTTTGAACAGATCTAAGATTTCCTTCGCGTTACCAAACACAGGTTAGTTTCGCCTGGGATGCCATGCTTAAAAAATTATTGCCTCATTGGCGAGAAAAATATTTAAATTTTGTGCAAAAAATCAGATGTCGCCGAATAGGGTGGTATATCACATCTGTACCACAATAAGGAAAACTGGGCATGTAAAAATTTGGGCATGGACCTTTAAGACAAACATGTCTGGCAGGGCATGTGAAATTTTAAAGAATTTTCTAGCCCTGTGGTTTTTTTGATCAAAACAGCCCTTCATATGCATAAACTACTGTATTAGAATTTGCATTTATGCTAAAACTTGTAGCTCTGGGGTGTTTTAACCCCTACCCCCCCCCCCTCCCTTCGTTGTGCCACTGCACACTGAGCATCAGCCCAGCTTGGAGTTTACACCTTAATGTGTGAGCCTGGTGCACCATGAAATATGGTATGAACCGTACCTTGTTGGTGTTCCCCTGTCACCTACTTGGAGTCATAACTGATAACTGATTTGTGATACTTTTGCAAAGAGCATGCCTGCGATCCTAAAGGTGCTCCGAGTGCACCACTATGCTACCCAGAACCTAGTACTTGCATCAAGGTGCTCTAAAACATTTTTTAAAATCCATTTTGCGTTAAATCTCAAAATGCTTTGATATTTAAATTTGTTGTTTTATTTATTTATTTTTATTTTTTTGTTTGTGGGGGGGGGGGTGTTGATAAATTTTAGGACAATTGAGAGTAGACAACTTCAATAGATCATCCTCTCGTAATTAACTGATATAAAAAATCTTGCCTGGGTTGCAGACTTGGGAAATGATTTCATGCTAGTTTTCCTTTTAATAAAATTTTTTTTGATGCATATAAAATAATGAGATGCAGTTTTCTTCTCGTAAAAGTGAAATGTTGACTATTGATGCTCTCATTTGTATTACAGCAGCATGCATTCACATTTGTGAATTTATTTTTGTAGTCTTTAACCTGAATCTCAACATTTTAAATATCTGTTTAGTCTTGATGTTTTAAAATGTTGGAAAAGGGCACTATGAAAAGTGTCAGGCTGAATATGTGCTGCAATCATTTTGCATCCTTAACAGAAATTGAAAGTTAACCTTTCAAAGAACTTCGCGATAGTCAATTTTGTTTTCCTATACTTTTTTTTAAATTTTTGCCAAACATTTATATGTTTGCGTTAAATGAAATCTGCATTCTTAATATGTGGTATGAATTTGCTGTAGTATAGTAGGTAGATCTCCAATTATCCAAATCATTTTCAGAATTTCAGAAAAACATTGAGGAGAAAATTCACTATCATTCACAAAAAAAGTAGTGTGTCTACATGCCCTTTTACCTCCCTCCTTGAACTTAGTCAAACAGCTTTCTTTGAACGAGATGTTCAACAAGCAATGACATTCATTTGCTGTACCATAGTACATACTGTTATACTGTACAGCACATGTAAGTAGATTTTGCATGAAAAGTGTTACTGTTACCTTTCCATTGGATTAATTAAAAACTCATTTTCTTGAGAAATAGTTTTATTTTCTCTCAGTTTTAACATCTATGTATTAATTGCTTAAAGTTGACCCCTTTTTCAGAAAAATTGAATTATCCAAATTTTTGATTATCCAAATGGAGTCCAGTTCCAATTGATTCTGATTTTAACTGGAGTTCTACTGTACCTTGAAGAATATTTTTTGACCCTTGAAAAGCTCTTAAATATTTTTCTCCCTTGAGGGTATGAACCTTGCTTTAACGGGGGTTAAGAGTGTGGCGCTTTGTTTTTTGCACGGCATTCTAAGGGTAGAGGACCTTTTTGTACTGAACGTTCAAATGAAACTTGGCAATTGGGCAAGAAACCCTATTTAGCAGAGTTTTTAAGGGTCATTATTCTGTGTCGATTGTACTACAGTCGAACTCACTTAATGGAATAGCAAATGGGATATTGCATTATCTGGGATCAAAATCACAAGTTTCAATGATTTGGTGCGTTGAAAGTTCATTACATTAAATGGGATATTCTATTAACTAATATTCCAATTAGTGGCCTTGGCTGTACTTTCAATTAGACGCATTAAGAAACTGCGTTAAGTCTTACTTTAACAGAAAATACCTTATAATAAGCTGAATATATCGTAACTGTGATAACACTAATATGCAAAATTTAAGTGACTGTAAGGTTGCTTCAGAAACTCAAAGATTGTAGGTTCCGCATCCTCATCATAAGTTATTCCTTCAAACAGGTAAGAAATTTTTTGTTATTTGTGGTGATCCAAGCAGTTAGTGTATATAACATGTGCATCTTGCATGAACGAAAAAATTAAAAATTGAATTTTTTATCATTTAATGTTAATATTAGCATTTGAATTTATCATCACTTAAATATAAGCTAAGTATTTTGAAGAAATACAAGTGCACAGACATGGGGGTTCTCTGGAACTTTACCTTCGTAAATAGGATTCCATAAGAGTGAAAAGGTTGGAAAATGCTGCTCAAAATGGCTACTGCTGTTGGATATTAAAGCTTGACCACAGAAAGATGGCAGATGACCTTGAGACAGAAACATCATTTGTAATGGATTCTTATTTTGTAATACATAAGATCAGCGAAAACGCTTCTGGGCGATTCCCACGGCAACTCATGCTACATTTTTTCTGAAATCGTATTTTCAAACAGGGCACACTACAAAATTTTCATTTATTTTCTTTCAAAAAAAAAAAAAAAAATCATGCTGATGAGAATTAATGTGTTATTTCAAAGTTTATCATTAAAAACCTTGTAAGTTATTAATTATTTTAGATATTAATTATAATAACTTAGTCACTCATTCTACCAAAAAAGACATTGAATAATAAGCATTAAAGTAAAAGTCCCATTTCTGCTCAAATTGTACTTGTAAAGTGCAATTTGAGACTGAATACAGGTAGCACCTTTGCAAGTAGTTTGTATGAACCTCCCTTGTCACAAAATATCCTTTGGCTTTCAGGGGGTATTTTATAAAATTAGGTAAAAGGTAATATTATAGTCGGGTGGATGGTAACTCATGCTACAAGACTTGGTAACTCATGCTACCTCATAGATGAATGATTCTTAAAGCAAAATCAGTATAACATATTGCAAAATAAAGTACTGCAAAAACAAAACAAAAGTACTATTTGGACATTTATTTAACATTTTACTAGTATCAAGGTTAGATTATTTCATAATTATAGCTCATAATTAAAACGTAATTACAAAACAGTTAATGTTGCTCAAGCACATCGATTTCCTCATTGAATTGGTTGTGTAAACTACTTCCTTTCTGCTTCATAATTAGATTTGGCAAAATCTGAATGACATTGCCAAATGTGACATGTGAAACCTCATGTTCATCTGGCCTAAAAATATTTTTGTCCATGTTCTTTGTTCTTAAGAACCTAACCTTTATTTCACCATCATCTTCAACTCTACTTTCTGCAATGGCCGCATACCTGAAAATATGTTTCCCCAGTTTAATATTTACTGGAGATATTTGAGCTTGGAAATTGCTTTTAATTTCATTCTCTGCCAAGTTTGTGAAAAAGCTCCTTTTGTTATTTTTTTGGTGCACATACATGCAATGTATTTTGTTCATGTTTTTGATTGGCAACGCTTACTTAAATACTGAATACATGTTTAAATTTTCATTGTGTTTCTCAATTTCATCACTCTTCATTTCTATTACTTTAACATCTATTCTCATTGTCTGCAGCTGTAAAGTCTGTGGCATTGAAAACTGTGCCAGGTTTCCATGTCAACAAGATTTTCAGTTCTAGCATGGGAAAGTTATTGGGTAAAATATTCTGTAATTTCAGCGTGTTTTATAGCTGTAGTCATATTTTTTTGCATACCTGAGATTTTCAATATTAATTCAAAACCCAGAAACCTTGAATTGACTGACAATGCTACAGAAAATCTGTAAAAATTTATCTGTAGAGCACGTGGCACTATGTTTGTTTTCATGTATCAACCTTGAGAAGTTCACATGTTTTAAAAAGTAACGAATACACTTCAATATCGCACTTTGACTTTTGCTGCCTAACTCTATTGCTTTTTTTTTTCAAATATATATTCATTACCGTTTGCTAATGGTGGCTAATATTAACTCTTTTTTTTTTTTCAAAAGAGTTAAATTTTCTTTATAAGTAAGACAAGTTTTGAGGGGCTGCTGTAGAACTAGCAGAGGTTTTAAAAACGCTGAACAGAGTGTCAAGCACCATAATGGTGCCATGAATCTCGATTGACTTTTGACCGTTAAACATTTCATGCAGAGTGCATATCACTGCACTATTTTCAGGAGATAAATGCATTTGAAAATGATGTTCAACTACTTGCTTTTCAAACCGTAAGCAATATCTTCAAAAGGAAAAAAAATTAAAAGGAGGAGGAGGTAATGTCTCTCATTTGCACTTATTTCATCATTAGATAAGTTGCTTTTTTTCACCGGTTAGTGGTAGTGTGTAGCAACTGTGTGTGCTGTGTAGTTAAATTTACTGTAATAACAACCCATCAAAAACATAAAATGTATAAAAGTGCCAAGTCTCGCTTCCACCGTAAAAAGTAGTAGTGTTTTGGTTGGTATTTTTGGAAGCACATATTTCACAACTTTGTCCTAAATTGTTTCCTAACAAGTTACCATGACCATTTATAGTATCCATATTAATGCTGGATACCTTTATTTTTATAGTTAATATAATGACTTGACAATCGCATAGCTAGATTATGACAGAAGAATTATGGATATTTTAATATTTCGCTGTCACAGGCGCTCAAGTCACCAATAATGGCATATCCTATGAAAAATGAAATATCCTCACTGGTATCATTTTACTTAGAAATTTTTAATCAAAAATTTTTTTTTTTAAACTGTGCATCCTGTGAAATCTGCTTGACGAGATTAGATCAGGCAAAATGGATTAGTACCGATTAATCTGGTACTTAGAATACTTCTATTTGATCAAGGGGCTGCCAGGTCGTTTTTATGCAGTATTCATAAGAGCACAAATAAAGCACTCGCTCAGATTGCCAAGAATATTTAGATGTTATTACGTTGCCGTGCGATTGCCAAGTCATTATATTAATTATAGAAATAAAGGCATCCAGTATTAATACGGATGCTATAAATGGTCATAGTAACTTGTTAGGAAACAATTTAGGACGAAGTTGTTAAATATGTGCTTCCTAAAATACTAACTAAAACACCTGTCTTCATTGTTCTTGATATTTCACTACTTTTTACGGTGGAAGCAAGACTTTGCATTTTTATACATTTTATGTTTTTGATATGATCTCATTTCTTTTTGTTGGTAGCCTTCTTTTTTATTTTCGTGAATAAACTATTTTCAAAACATTTGACGACTCAAACTATAAAGTAACTTGACAAGTTTAAATCCAATATCAGTAAAAAGTAAAAATTTGTTTTCTAAACGAATTGAAGAACATGGCTTAATACAACATCTATGAGGAACTGCTATGGAACTTGGTACCTGTTAGATCTACTCTTTTCGGTGACACCGTCTACCCCGAACCTCATTTCGACCAAACTTGGCTCCTTTTAGCGTTTATGTTTTGTTGGCATATCATTAACTTTTGAAAAGCTAAATTAAAAGTTTTGCTCCAAATTAGACAATTAAATGTAAGAGCATGCACAAATGCAGGACTTCCTTTCTTTTCCTGCTTTTATGTTGCACTTGTTTCTTTTTATTAGTAATTTCAAAGATATTTTGATAATTGGGAGCCCAATTTTGAGCAATAATAGTTTGCTTCTGCCACTATCAGCCAGAAGAAAGTACATTTTGGCTCTTGGACTATGGCGTCCAGATATTTGGCGACAATTGGAAAATTTGAAAAGACTTCCAGTTCTCAAAATTTTCCCTCAATTTCTATATTGTCCAGGGGAATTATCGTAACCTATATCGCATTTTTCTTCATGTACATTTTTTTATTCATTTGAAATTAAATTAGAGTCACAAATGTCTAAAGCCTACCTTTTTCCTTAAGGGAGAAATTGAATGTTTTAACTATGTGGCTATAATTTCTTAAATCACCGCAAGGTGGCAGATTCAAGCTCTAGATTTACAAGTTTCATTATTTTAAAAATATTTTTTTCCCTTTTGATGGAACTTTAAGCATTGTTTAAAGCCCCGGTTTGTTTAAAAATTAAACATTTAATTTTAAACTTCAACAAATTTGTCCTGGCGACTTTTGACAAGCAGTATTGTTTTGATTATTTGGCAAACATTTTGAAATTGTATCATGAAAAGATCACGACACAATGCTCATAAAAATACTGTAGTGTTTTGCTATAATAATGTAGTTTTTTGACTTTTTAAATGTTTTGCCTTTATCTATGCTTAAAATCTATTTTTATGCCATTTGTGAGTTACTTTGAAGTGAGTCAGTCAGTCATTGCAAACAAAGGGCACTTTTCAAATTTTGATAATTCTTCAACTATCAGAGGCATAGTCATGAAATTTAGGACTATTAGATGTACCAAGTTTCAAGCATGTAAGAAACCACCATATCTTCATACTAACTTCAAAACCGTCTATTTTGACATTGAAAAAATAGGGCAATCATCATTACGGCATCACCATTTTCTGTGTTGCTGGTATTCATTATTTAATGCAACAATTAGAAACTCAACTGACTAGTCAACGATTTCATTTTTATAGCAAGAGAGTGCCATCTGTTTGTAATTAATTAGCGAAATGGAAAGTAGCTCTCAAACTACAGAACAGGACTTAAATTTTTGAATGTTTCAGTTTTTCCTTTCATTACGTGGTGAATACTAACTTAGTTAAAAATTTCAAGCTTGTGTGGCTGCTAAAAGTATCTTAGAATTTAGATGACGCTTTTTCCCTATCATCTGTCAGGGACAAAATCCTCGAAATTCGACTGGTTGATTCGTGAACCATTGGTAGGCATGCAAACGTAGCTTACTATTGCATGTCCTTATAGCCACTAAAAAATCAGGCAGTTAACTTAACTCACAACAAAATTACAGGGGGTCGAAATTGCCGTGAGTTGCTTTGAGAAAAGGATAGTACGGCTGTGCCTGTGTTTGTTTTGCATTGACTTGCTTTTGCTTGACTTGGCGGCGGCGCTGCTGTGCCCCCAGATGAAACAGTTCTAATGTCTAATATGTCACATTTTGGCCAATAGATTGAGTAATATGAGTATAAGGGTGACTAAAAGGTGTTATTTCATGCCTAAAAAGGTTGAAATTATGTTAAAAACACTGTTAAAGATTCATAAATAATTTTTTTAAGCTCCAAATAGGAAAATATTTGACCAGTCATAATGGCCTCAGTCATCATAACGGGGAATTTCAGTTTTCCAGGCTTTGATTGGAATAATCCCCCCCCCCTCCAGTAATAGCAGGGAAAGGGAATTTTCACAAGTTATTTGTGACTGTATCTAAGGTCACATTGTGGTTCAGGGAACTAGATAAAATGTGATTTTGTATCTAGTTTTATGTTACATGATAAGAGTTCTGTTGGGAGCTGCATGTAGAGGATCATATTGGAGATAGTGACCTTAACAAGTATTAGGTTCTGGGTTTAATTTGATGCATACAGAGATGAAAAATTTAGGTTGAAGCCCAATTTCAGAAACACTGATTTTGTTGTACTTAGGCAGAGTTTGGAAGAGTTTTTTTTTTTTTTTTTTTTTGTCAGGATTGGAGAACCGCTATGTAGATCTGCATTGGACAGAATTTGAGACTGAACTAGTGAAAACAGTTGGACCCATGTCTCTTTTAGGAGAAAATATGCTAATGCTGAAATTTAGCCCATGTGCTTCAGGGAGATTAAAAAAGCTCTAAATTATAAGTTGCTTTCCATTAGTTTAAAGATACTGGTCAGTGTGAAAATAGGCTCCTACTCCAGTATTGTACGGCAAGGCGTAGTTTTAAGTATTTGGTACAGATTCACAAAAGAGAATTGAACCAAAGGCTAGCAAATAACATTGCTAGGAATACTTAGATTTTTACCTTACGCTAATTCTAAGAAACTTCAAACTGGTCAAATTGGACCAGTGGTTGATTAGCATGGAAGTTTAATTTGAAATGATAAGGATATTGCAAAAATTGTAAATAGCTTTTTTCCCAATGTTTTTAACGATAACTGTATCTTAACAGTTGACACAAGCTATTATACAGCTTGAGGACTTTGTTTTTCCTAGGAAGGAGGTTTTATTTCATTTAAAATGAATTAAAGCAACTAAAGCTCCAAGGCCTGATAATATTTATCTAAAATTTTTAGTTGGATGTGCATAGGAATTAGTGGATGTTATTTGAAATATTTTCAACGTTTCTTATAACTCAGGGACAGTGCCAGAGGGACTGGAAGCTGGCTAACATAACACCGCTCTTCAAGAAAGGGTCTAAAAGTAATGTACGTAAGAAATTATAGACTCATGAGTCTGGCTTCAGTAGTTTTTCATATTTTCAAAACTTTAAACAAAGTTACGACTATGAATTTCTTAGTGACTAATTGTCTGTTGAAGTTAGCAGTATGGTTTCGGCAAAGGTAAATCAGGTGCTTCTAATTTATTGCATTTCTATGACAAGGTTCCCATAGCTTTTGGTAACAAAAAAGAGTATCAATGTTATTTTTGTTGGTTTTCATAAAGCTTTCAATACGGTACAGCATGTAGCTCTACTTTCCAGGTTCGCCCGAGATTTGAAAGCTTAAGCTTAAAAGAATGACCCCTTATCCTGCTTTCGGCAACCAAATTGTAAAAAAATATTTAAATGTTTGACAATTGGTAAACAAATGTTTATTTTATATGCAATGAATTTTAACTTATAGTATAATACCATAGTACAATAGTTGTTCAAGCTGTTACTTATATTACCACATCCAAAGATATTTGAATGCAAAAAGAAAGTAATTTTAATGTTAACACTCAGATGTTAAATTTAAATTTTGTTGTTTTTAAATTTTTTCTTCTCTCTGACGACACATTACATTAACCTTATTACTAACTCATACTAAGTATGAAATAGGGAAAAAGAAAAAAAAACTTTCACAATATTAAGTGTTAAAGATATGTAAAGTCAACTAGCAGTTGTTTTTAAAATAAAATGTGCAGTTTTTATCATTTTACAAATAGGAAAGAAACTGATTGATAATACTTGAAAGACACACCTGGATATTAAATTTCGCAATATTTTAATTTCTGAAGTTGCAATATCAAATATTGTTAAAAAAAATTCTTTTGAATAAATTGTAATGATATTTTAAGCAACTTGGGTATGTATTTGTATGTAGGTAAATGCAAGATTATTTATTTGCAACATAGCTTTTAGGAGGATTAGGTATTAGTTATTAAATAAACATATATGGCAAGAAATTAACTATCAATTTTTGCAAAATTGCTAATAAACATTATCCAAATTAAAAAAATTACTATATTAATTTGATTTTGCTTTTGGAATGATTTTTTAATTTTGTTATTTATTTTGAATTAATAATTATACTCAATGCGAATAAATTTACATTGCACAAAAGACAGGGAATAGATAAACATTCTTTGTTTAAATTGGCTTAAAATAAAATAAATATTAAAGTTAAAAACATTTAACCAAATATTCGATGTTCGGTCTTCGGCAAAAGTTTCGGTTTGCGGTGCATATCTTATTACTATGTTTTCTTGTTCATTAAAAAGAAGCAATAAAATCCATAATTCACATATTGGAGAAAAGACTTGTTTAATTCCCTGCAGATGGCGCTAGCAGTTTCTTGATGTTTTACCTCAGCGAATTACGTGCATTTTCTTCTGTTTAGTTTAGGGGTTTTACATTTTTTCTTTTTTCTTCTCTTTTTTTTTTTTTCAAAGGGAAACGGAAGCAAATAACTAAGATTTCTGAAAACTTTTTCTAAATTTAATGCTTGAATATGATATGTGAAATACTTCAGATATTTTTAAACCTCCTGCTAATCGGAGATATTTTTAAAAAAAGTGTTCTTTTAAATATTAGCTGCAATAAATAGCATTCATATTTCGTTTGCTATAATACTTGGACAAAAGAAAACAATATTGTTCTCAAAATCGTGCAATTACAACTCCGTATAGATTCAAAGCGCTTTAACCTCTTCATCTTTTGAATTCCTCAAATAAAGAGTTCAAACAGACTTATGTGTTAGGTTAGCTAGATTTCTAAAATGTTCAACCTGGACTTCTCCCCTCTTCCCCGTTACAAGCAGATAAATTTAAACATTTTATTCCTTACATTTTAATATTCATTAGTTAATTAACTGAGAAGAAGCACTTTGAATGTGGGGGGGAAATGTGAACAAGGTGTAAAATCTTTTTCTACAGTTATTGCTAAAACTAAAATAATTGTTTGGTAGAAATACTACTAATTTTGAGACATGATTTTTTTCAAAAGAGTGTAGTATTATAAATTCAAATTTTTAATACAATAAAGTTTGTGTTCGATTACAAATATTTCTGTAATGAATACAATAAAAGTTTGTTCTAGTTTGCAGTGAGTTCACAATACTTTTTGTTAAAAATGGCTACTTATTCACTAATTTGTGGAAAATTTGGTACAAGAAACTTTTCTATTAAGTTTGCAGAAAATTTTCAGAATTTGATGCACGTAAGCAAATTTGCAATGAACTTGCAACAGTTTGATATGACTTGTAGGACAAACTACAAGGCTTGCATCAGACTTGCAGACTTGTCGCATCCATTTTGATGCAAGCATAGGCGGATTTACGGGGGTGCCATTGGGTGCGCCGCACCCCCAAAATTTTTGGTTGGGTTTTGAAAAAAAAATTAGTTTAGTATATTTCACTCAGAAACGCAGTTGGGGGGAAAAATTCATAGCTGCTATACTAGTAAATTTACTTGAATCCAGTGTATCACCACACGTCACTAGTGCAAGAAAAACATAACTGTGCTCATATTAAGAATTAAAGTAATTTTATCCATTTGAAAAAAAAAAAACCTAATAAATAATTTCATGCAAATAAAGAAACTTCTCAAACAATTTTTTGTTCAGTGCTGTGTTATTGTATAGAATAATTGCATATTCTGTAATTGGGTATTTATTCGTATATCAATACAAACTCTTCTATTTTAAAACAACAATGGCTAATAAAGTCAAAAAAAAAAAAACAAAAAAAAAAACATGGCTATTGCAAGAAACTTGATCAATAAAATCTACACCGAAATCAACCGAAAACCAACAATTTTAAGGTAAATAATCAAAATTTTTTGAAGGAGGACTTCCGGACATTTTGCTGCAGTTGTGCATACATGGGGGAAGGGGCACAGGGGCACAAGACTAATGACCCTCCCCACAAAATGCTGAGTAGATGTTTTTTTAAAAAAATATTCTTTATTATTGAAGAGAAGAAAAGATCTCATTTTGGGAAAACGCAGTTATTTTACGGGGAAAAAAAAGAATGTTGGGAAAAATTCTTAATTTCTATTTTAAAAAGAAATATTGACATATAAATTTTTCAACAGCTTCAGATTATTGGCGGCGAATTGTGTGCCTTCTCGCACAATATCCTCTTTCTTTCATATCTCCCCCTCCCTTTTTTTTGATTTTTTTCCTATTTTGTTTTCATTTTTTCTATTAGTCTTCAAAATGTTTCTTCTCCAAAGCCCTTTCTCCAGTTAAAGGTATTAGAGTACCTCAAATTTTGTTTCTTGGGCTTCACTTTCGCAAAATTTTCAAGGAAGATCTTCTAATCACCTAAATACATCGAAAATCGTTTAAAATTGCGTTTTTGGAGCTTCAGTTTTGAAAAACTGCAGTGTCCCTAACGTTACCAAATATGGTCTTACACTCATGTGTTTAAGACTTTAAATTTGGAAAATATTCGAACAAGGGCCTCTGACCCCCCTTTCTCTAATATCATCAAAGAGATGTTAATATTTTGGTTTTGAAAACCACTATTTCGAAATATTTAAGCGGGAGAATCTTTTTTTTTTTTTTATTTAATACCATGGATTATTGCAGAAAAACTTCAATTTCGAAAATTTTCCAGGGGGGAGTTCTAGAACACCCCATCCGGTAACAGCATCAAAAATTGTCCTCCGTAGTATTTTTGAAACTTCAATTATGAAAAGTTAAAGAGGTAGCGTGGGGGATACGGGAGGGGTTACGTATTTCTATCTGCTTTTCAAAAAATCGATTGGAGACAGTCTATGAGTCTCATTCATAACCCAAACTGTAAATATGGACTATAATCACATTTATAAGACTAAAATTTCTAAAAATAGCCTTCGAGCCACACGTACCTTTCTTGCCTCTAAAATATCACCAAGAACTGTAAAACTGCGTTTACAAAACTACTATTTCAAATTTTTTCTGGAGCGTGAATCCCATTCCAAACCAGTAGCTAGATTCAAACATTGCTTCTAATATCGACTTTCGTTTAAGACTTTTCTGCAGTTTGAAATGTTAAGAATTGTCCATCCCCTAAATCTTACTAAATATGGTTTACATCGCGTTTTTTAGACTTAAAAGTGTGTCCGCCCTAAAATTATTTTCTGATTTCGCCACTGCCTTGTTATTCCGGGAATACCCCCCCCCCTCCTCACATCCCTGTTATTGTTGCACCCCCAAATATTTCGGCCTAAATCCGCCTATGGATGCAAGTTTGCAGAATTGCAAAGTAAGTTTGCTGCAAGCAAAAAAATGCTATGCAAATTTGCAATGAACTTGTAGCAAATTTGATATGACAAAGCTCAGTTTAAATACAGTTTGAAGCAAATTTGTCACAGCAAAGCTTCAGTTGCTTTGAACTTGCAGCAAGTTTGATACCACAAAAATGACTTTCCTACTGGTTTGCAACGAACTTGCAGCAAACTTGATAAGAGTTGCAGGACAAACTTGCTGCAAGTTCACTTCGTGGGGAAAGCAAGGCTTGCATAAGCTTGCATCTCGTTTGCATCTGACTTGCAGACTTGTCGCATCCAATTTGATGCAAGTTTGCAGAATTTCAAAGCAAATTTGTTGCAAGTTTGCTGCAAGCAAAAAATGCTATCTGGGTAATTGCATGTATTTTTTATTGGCTAGGATTTTGGGTATCTTGTAGTAAAAATCTTTACAAGCTAATCCGTTACTAATTCTACATGCTAATGTTACAAATTATAGTAATTGTCAGAAATAATCCTTCACAGTTAACCATTTAAAGACGTTTTAGCCATCTGTAATCAAATTTATATTTTACCGGTACGTGAAGTAATACGATCGGGACATCGGAATTTTTTCTGAAAATTGGGATGCGCGGGGTTAGATTCTTACGTCTGGGGTGTTGTTAAGACCCAATCCCCAAAAAATAATGCCAAAAGTTCAAAATGGAAAGATTAATATTGTATGAGAAGGAAAAATCGGGGTGGTGTCTCCCGCCGAAATTTTGAAATTAAGGACTTAAAATCAGTTTTAGTTTCGTCAGTCTTTGATGGTGTGTAAAGAGATGAAAATCACCCGGGAAGGGGGGGGGGGGTGTCTGGTATTCAGGGTTCTTCCTCGGAGACATGCTTAAAATTACCGTCCGAAGTTGCTCTTTTAGGCAATTGTCGGTATTGTTAAAAAAGGGGGGGAAAAGAAGGGGGGGGGAGGTTCTCTCCCAATTTTTTTTTTATAGGAAAAACTTAATTTAAATTTTGGTAATCTTTAATGACATAAAGAAGTCAAAGACTCTTCCAAAAAATTCTTACATTAAACTTTACGCAATTGTAGGCCACCTTTGCTGACGCTGAAGAAGGGGAGGGGCGTTCTTTTGGAAAAAAAAACCGAGGGATCGTTCTCGTTGGAAACGCAATTTAGGCTAATGACATAAAGAAATCAAAGACTCTTCCAAAAAATTCTTACATTAAACTTTACGCAATTGTAGGCCACCTTTGCTGACGCTGAAGAAGGGGAGGGGCGTTCTTTTGGGAAAAAAACCGAGGGATCGTTCTCGTTGGAAACGCAATTTAGGCTTTTTCTGATAATCATAGAAAAAAAGGGAGGTATCATCACTCGGTGCATTTTCCGAAATTGAAGTCAATTTTAATTTTAAACTTTCTTTGAAAGAACGGGTTTTAGGCGGATCCTCCCACGGAAATTGCTGAAAACGGAATTTCAAGCTTTCTTTGGTGATGCTAAAAGAATCAGGGGTCCTCTTCAAGAATTTTACAACGTTGGTGTTTGAAAAACGCAATTTTAGGCAGGCTACCTCTTATGTCGTTAGGGGGATGCCCTAACCTCAGCAAGAGATGATCCATTGTTTGGGGGTGGGAGCAGTGAAAAAAGAGAGGGGGAGTAGACTCCAGCCTTCCTCCCCCCAGAGTCTCTTTTGAAACTGAAATCAATTTTAGGGTATCTTATAGGAAGGGAAAGGGGGAGTTCGCTCTTTGGAAGTCGTTTGAAATTGATGGTTAAAAACTTATTTTAAGCTATCTTTGGAAACGTTCGGTAAGTATAGGAGAGCAATAGCGATCTCCTTCAGAAAATGATCGAAACTGAAATCTTTAAGGACCAATTTTAGGCTTTCTATGGAACTAATATTAAGGAAAAGGTGGCAGTTGGAAGACCCTCCACTAAAAGTTTTTCAAATTAAAGTACTACGAAGGAATATTGAGCTGTTTTTAATGATTTTAAGAGAAGGTAGAGGGCTATTCTCAAAAGATTTTTTTGACATTGAAGTTTTAAAATCCACATTTCAAGCTTTAGACGCTCTGATCGCTTTGGGAAAGCGGAAATTGACCCTAGGCCTTTTTTATCAGTCTTAAATGATGGGAATTAGGAATCTGGAAATTTTATGTTTATATGAAGTTTTGTCAGTTAAATTCATCTATATTGGTGTGTAATAAATTTGATTTTACATGCAAACACACACACAAAAAAAGAAAAAAGAAAATCGTCTTTTTATCGTCGCCTCAGAGCAACAATAAGATATCTAATCCCATAAATAGCACTAAGATATCTTACGTTGCCCTGAGGCGACGTTTTGTAAAATCAGATTCATTTTAGGCAGGGGGGGGGGGTATGAATGAAGCGAACTGCAACTGATTTGTAACCATGTCGACGAATTTTTTTTCTCTCAATGAATTTTAAAAATGCGAGCTAGACATCCTCGTCATCACGGTAATCTAAAAAATCAAAGGAGCATCAACGACGGGACGGTCATGCGAAAACAATAAACAATCGTGATTGCTTAAAAAAAAGAACGCCAGTTAATTGTGTTTTCCATTTCATAGACTATCTATTGTTTTATTTTTTTAAATTTTGGGTGGAGCGGCAAAATTGCAGTCGCCTTTTAATATGTGTTTCATTCATCTGAATTGGCATTTAATATTATGCGGCTTGTACTGCTCTGTTCAATCATGGAAGATGCATAAAAATATGAAAATACCTCAAAAGAATTCAAACTCCCATCTCTCACAGCTGTGGTTACTCCCTTAATTAAGCCATCAGCATAAATCACAGCGCAATCTTGCTGCCATTCAAAGCTCAGACGTGAAAATTTAGCACGCCCTCGCACGAATAATAGCTCATTCATTAGTATGCATTTCTAGTGTGCATGTCTTGAATAATTGACTTGAATAGTGTTGAACAAATAATGTAAATATTTCAAAATTGAGATCAATATATTCTTGATAATTACGTTGCTTGCGACTTCGTGTTTAATATTTCCACATTTTACTTTCCAAGGTATCCTGTTATTGTGAATTCTAGGCTATTCTTTACAGTTAGTATGATGATTCGTGTGAAATTTGCGACTTTTTAGTGAATTGATAGGATGAATTGAATGGTGTCGTTTACAAAATTTTTTTAAAGTGTTTTTTTGTGAAAGATCATGCTTAAAAACATAGGATCTGACCATTTTTTAAATAATTTGTTTAAGTTTAATATTTAAAAAAATTAGCTAAATCGGTATGATTTCATTGTTCATTGTTTCTTCTGCCGATGACATCACAAATGATGAAATGCCATTCAGTGTTGCCATTCACAGAACAAAATATTTAATTCGCATCTTTACTCAGGTGTATTGGCAACGATATGGTTGATAGCAAGCGTAGAGCGCAATTTTAATTCGCTTCTTGATTATCATAACGTGGAAACGCGATAGAAAGATGCGCCAAAGAGCATCATTTGTGACGTCATCAAGACCATGCCTTGTTTGAAAAATCGGACATTTAAAAAAAATTAATTAAAAAATAACTGTTGGGGAAAATGAAAGTATTTTCTGGGTCCATGATATTTTTTTTTTTTTTTTTTGCTTATTCTATCAATTTCAGTGACAAAAAGTACTACTTTTGGCTGAAGGAAACAACCCCATTATCAGATTTTTACTGCTGTGGACAGGTAAACGGCAGTATCTGCAGAAATGAGTTATCGAAATACTTAAGAAACGCCTCTTGGATTCAATACTACTAATATGGGAATGTTGGAATTAGATGTTTTCCCGCGCTTTTCTTTAGTGGAAACCAAATAAGCAAGTTTGTACACTAAAGCTAACGTATAATAGATGACAAAAATGCAAAATAATAAAAAAGGAAGAAAGACTTGTAGTTACCGCCGGCAATTATTAATGTGAAAAATCTGTTTACGCGATTGAAATTTTTATAAAAGTCAATTTTTAAGAATGTTTATTTTTGTGTAAAAAGCGAATAATTTTGTCAAGTAATCGCCGAAAACTTAAAATCAAATGATTCCGCTTCAAGATCATTCGCTTCTTTCCGTGGTCAAACTTTAGAGCTACGTGTTTACTTCTAAAACGTTTGTAAACACTTGTACCACCAGGCAAAAAAAAAAGGCACTTTTTGTGTATAAAAATTCTTAGATGCACAGATAATGTGAAAAGGAAGAACCAAAGTGGTGTTTTATATCAAGATGGCTTTTTGTTCATTTCTTACATCTTTCATCTCCGAACTTTTTATAAAGGTGATTATATTGCCCTTAAGACGTATTTCTTGTTCTGAAGTCAGTTGAACCCGTCAAGCAAAGTAAATACCTTTTTCCAAAACAGTAATTTTCCTACGTTCCTTTCAAGACTTCAACTTTAAGAGCGTTTGGAAAAAGATTTCCTTAGTCAGCAGTCTTTATTTATTTTTATTATTATTATATTTTTTTAATAGAATGGCACAAAATAATTCGACCTTGATCTTGCGTTACTTGAAGACTGTTGAGGAGTAAAATGCCGTTTCATTAAGTCAGTGTCTGCTAAAACCATTTAAGTTAAACCGACTTTGCACTATCAATATGTCTTCTTAAGAAAGCTGTCCACTTGTGTATTTTATATGAAACAAAATCTAGTAACACTTTTTTTTTTTTTTTTCAAACCATAAAAGTAGATTTCTTCAAAGGCATTTTGCTATCGCAATTGAATTCTGCGAGTGTTGCTCATTGGTCAATCTTCAGAAAGTATCACCTTTGTGATGAACTTGAACCTTTGAGTTTATCTCGTAAAGCTTCATGTTATTGAGAAAGTTTGAAAGTACTGTTCTGCATCGAACAGTTTGTAATGATTATGTAAATTGCTACATACGCCGATCATGTGAATTTACCTGTCATTTGCTAGCTGGCGGAGCTTTTCGTAGTTTTCGTAAAATATTGCATGTCAACGAAAGAATCTTCTGACAAAATGTTCTCAAAATAATGATGCAATGATTTTTTTTTTGCTCTTAGTAATCTTTATTTCGCTGATTAAAAGAAAATGTGTACTGAATGCCTTGTCGTATATCTATCTTTTAAAAACAAATAAAATTGTATTATGTTTTTGTCCGTTAAGTAATGTTAGAAATAAGAATTGGAATTTGGCTTTATCATGATCTCTGGGATAAATTTCTAGGCTTCAGAATGATCAATCTAGGTGCTGTTTTTAATGAATTCAAATACAGTTGGCTCTCTATTTAACGACTTTCAAGGGATCACAAAAATCGTCCTTAAGTAGAATGCGTCCTTTAAGAAAATGCTTCTAAAATTACAGTGAGGCATCCGGGACCGTGAAAAATCATCTTTAGACAGAGAAAGTCGTTAAATAGAGCGTCGTTAAACAGAGAGCCAACTGGATTCATATATTTTACTTCATGATATTGAACAAATCTCAAGTAATAAGACGTTCTACACATCGCCAGTACATAGCATAAATTAAAAAATCTGTATATGGAAGAAAATGCATTTTTAAAGACAAAATAAATTTACTTTGAAATTACTTTTACAAATTTATTCTACGTGTCCAATTTCCCCCATATTTCTTGACATCCGCGTTATTCTGGAACTTCTTCCCGCGTAATGTTTCCTTCAGTGGACCAAATTAATAGAAATCACAGTGAGCTAAAACGAGGCTAATGGGGGATAAGGCAATACTTCCCAGCCCGTTTTGTCAATGGTTTCACGGGTTAATTGAGCAACGTGAGGACGCGCGTTGTCTTGCTGGAGAATCACACCTTTCCTCAGAGATCCACGACGTTTCCCTTTCATGGCTAGCCTTACTTTCTTCAAAAGCATATCTGAGTAGTATTGACTGTTAATTGTACGTTACAATCAGAGTTTTAGAAGTGAGGAAGTTGAAACTTCAGTTGGCCGACCAGAGTGTTGTTCTTCAGGTACTGATTCTCGACCACTTACGAACTGTTCTACCCACTTGTAAAAATTTCCACGGTTCATACAACTTTCACCATACACTTTTGTTATTCTAGAGTATGCATTAGCTGGTTTTTCGCCTCCCGTATCAAAAAACGAATCACAAAGCTTTGTTCAACCTGTGTGGAGTTTTCAGGAAGACAGGGCATGGCCTAACTTAATTTCGAAGTTATATACAGAGCAAAGTTGATCAATCAGCTGATTCGAACTCATTCCAGTGTAATCCCAACTTGAGATTCCAAATTTATCAAACTTGTACTAACAGCAGTCTTATCCTCGCATCAATTTGTCGTTTAATTACTTGAATGGTTTAAAAATGGGGTCATATTTATATCTGTGCTCTTAAAACCGAACTGACTTTTATACTGACACACATTTCAAGTCTAAAAACATAGTTTCTTGACTCAAATTTTGCAACTTAAAATTAACCGTTTAGTTTTTTTTTTTTTGCAATCTTAATTCATCTGTATTTCATCATTTAGCTTTGAGCTATGCCGCAATTTCGACGTAAAAACATCTTTTACCGCAAACAGCTTTCGATCTGCTGTTAATGAATTTCTAGTGTTCAATCATCTACCTTTTAAATCAAAATCTTGAGACATCGGCAGACTTTCCATCAATTTTCCGAGATAGAGTTTTAGCAAAATTAGCTGCCTTAAAGGTATAAGCGTATCAATCATATTTCCCGCCCGTCATCACTTAAAAATATATGCTTCGATTTGTCTCTAGAATGTGGTTACTTCCTTATTCTGATTGATAAATGAGTGCTAAATCGTTCATACTCTTCATATGACAACTGACCACCCGCGGTTCCCTATGTTGTAACGTTGTAACTGATAGATTGAGGTGCGGCGAGTGATATCTTTAGCTTTAACAATTAAAAAATTCCAAATGCTTCACTTCAATTTGTTTAAATTTATGTAATTCAATATTTGAAATACAGTAGACTCCCCATTATCCGACTCGCGATTATCCGGACTCAGTACTATCCGGCCTAGTAAAGAATGTTTGAAATCGATCATTTGTAAAACTGGTTATGGAAGTGCATGAGAAAAATAAAGAATACTAAAATGTTTTTCTTTTTCTACCCCTGCTCGCAACCTCCGTGCATTCTGCTTCCCCAATAACACAGGTGGCACATTAGTTAGAGTAGAAGCTTTCTCGTAGTCACTTTTGCGCACTACACTTATAACTAATCAAGAGGAAATGTACTAGTTCGTCTTTACTCAGTCTAGTATCATGTTATTTGATTGCGTTGATTTGGGCTACATACTGATCGTGGCATAAGAGCTATATTTTTTCCACCCAGTGTAACAGCTCTTTGCCAACCAATGGATCAGGGTGTGCTTCAAATGCTAAAGACAAGATATCGCTGGCGATTTCTAAAATCGTTGATATCAGCAATTGATAATGATGAAGATTACGTAACAACTTTGAAGACAATTGACATGCTAGATGTTATAAGATGGGTGGCCGGAGCATGGGCTGAAGTTCCAAGCTCATCACTTCTAAAAATCTTGCAACGTTTTGTTAGACAATAGAGATGAACTTTATATCCGAAATCCGAATCCAGCCGAGGCCGAATCTGAATTAAAGGAAGAAAGCAAAAAGCTCGTTTCATTGCTTGAAAAAATACCAGAATGCGACTTTGTCGGTGAAGAGGATATCACAGAATAAGATCGAAAGTAACTAAGTTCATGAAATGACAGACGAATGACATCGTAGAAATGGTCGTGCAAGAAGAAACACCAGAAGAAGACTAGGAGGAGGAGATCACAGAAAATCTCATCCCACACTCAGAAGGATTTAAAATGAAGCAGCTAGCTCTTGAGTATATAAATCATCAAGAGAAAACGACTCCAGCTGATGTAATCTGCTTGCGTAAGTGGGGGGAAATTGCTTCGTAAAAGGGCTGAAAAGCAAAAACCTTCAAGAAGGACTTCTTCTCAAAATGAAAACTGAATATGTATCTATTAAATAAAAACAGTAAATACTACTTCTGCTTCTGTTATTTATCTAAAATATGTAATTACTTGTGTTTTAAATTAAGTAGAATATAGAGTTAGAAGATGGAACTCCGTCCTATCCGGATTTTTTGTTATCCGGACTGCCAACCCGCCACATTAGTCCGGATAATCGGGAGTCTACTGTATTTACTTTTAGTACAGTAAAAATAGGGGTCGGACCCAAACATAAAAAAAAAAGAGCTAAACCTGGTGCAAATTGTTTATTACCCTCCCAATAAGAACGGGTAAAAAGTCCCGACCAATTGTGCGTCGGGTTTCGGAATGGGGGGCATCTAAAAATTGCAGTTTTGCGCATTTTTTTGGAATTTTTAGAGTAAATTTCAAGAGGGAATATTATGTCATACTAAATTTAACAGCATGAAAATAAAGGCGTTTACCCCCAAGAGGGATGACACAACCCACCTAGAGCCCCCTATCCCGGTAAAACGAAGCAGTACCCCCTTCCCCCCTCCATACATTTCAAGTGGAAATATTTTGTGCAAAGTTAAAATTAGTAATCAAGTGTGTCCATCCTCCAAGTGTGATGGTGCCCCTCTTTCCAAAGCTACAGCACCCCCTCCCCCGAAAAAAAATAATACGCCAATCCCTCCCCCCCTCTTCTTTCCATTTCAAGTAGAAGTATTATTTCATGTAAATTTAAAACGCATTAAATCCGGACTGTCCACCCCACAAGAACAGTAGCTCACCTCCCAAAACGAAATAATATACTTAAAGATTACCCCCCCCTCCCTCTGATCATCTCATCTCATAATTTTTCTGACCATTTGATTAAATGGTCAGAAAAATTATGCTGAACTGGTTTTTTCCCCCTTTTACTGTATTGCTTTTTTGCATTACTTAAAAACAAAATTTTTAGTTTGCGTTATAACATGCGTGCCTCAAATACGTCATCAGATTGAGATAAAAGCTCCAACAGAACTGGAGTTTTCAAATGATTTCTCCTAAGCTTGTAATAAAAAAGTCTTCGTCATGAAGATCTTTTTTGGAATCTAGATTATCGGCAAAATCGTTATTGTTGCAGCTATGTCTGACACAGTTTGCGCATATAGTTGAGTACTTCAGTCCACTTTCAGACTTATCAAATATTCATTTTTCCAATGAACCCCTCAGAGCAAGCACAAGATATGAGGCGAAGAAAGTCTTCTAGAGCGGAAGGCTTGCTGTTGTAATAGGACGCAGATATTTCTGTGGTGCTCTCTCCTTCTTTGAACCCATCAAAAATAACACTAGCTTTCCCATACTTACAAGTGACATATACCCTGCATTGCTGGCATATTTCCTTGAGGCTTGCAGATTACCAAAAAAAAAAAAGAAAAGAAAAAACATGATCGAGAAGGTATCTTCCATCTATGACATATATGACACCAATTGTTTATTTTATGATGGTGGCGTGGATGGATCTTTTGCTTCAGGATAATAACACTTAACCATACAAGTTTTCTTTACTTCTGAAACCAGATTCATCGAATATATTGATGGAGGATCAGCGCACAACTCGTACTAGAAATTTTTAGCAATTTGTTGTTCCATCTGTTTTACTGTTCATACTATTCGGTGTAAAAGATGGTTTTGGCTTACACATCTCTACAGATAGTAACTACTCTCGTAACAGAAGCTAGAGACATAATTGCATACCTCCTTTACAAAGAAATGCCACTAAATTTTTTGCCTTTCCGTATCCTTTTATGTTACTACCTCTCATCACATTTCACCTTATTATCAGCGACCGACCAGTATCGGCGAGCAACTACCAATTTGAGTCAATACCCGTAGAGAGGGAAGAGCAGTATTTAGCATTCTACTGTTGTATTGCTCATTGCTCTCATCAAGACTTCTTCCATCGTTGAATCACTACAGGTTCTTTACCACCTAAATTTGTCACTGCGTTGGTTCGTTGGCTGATGTGACATATTTATCAATTTTTTAAAAATTGCATAATGTACTCGAAAGTTTCAGATAGTGTTGCAAGTATATGTTCGCATATTTAGCATAATTCACATAACAGGCTGCATAAAAGAGAGGGGGCTAGGTGTTTGCAAACGAGAACCCCCACCGACTTGGAGGGCGCAGAATTGCAGCATTGCCCGTTTCACTGTTGGCAATTTCGGTTTATCCCCCTTACGGTAATGGCAAAAGATTAAAGAAAAGTTGAAGTAAATTATTAAGAAGAAGGAGGTAAATTGCAGTCAATTTGGACTATTTTTTATGTTGCACAGGGATTTTGTTTTAGATATCATCCCAGCGCTCTAAACAGTTTAATAACTCCAGTCACAACTAAATTGGTTACTGAGCTCGCTTAGATCTTTTAGAATTATCCTTCTGTCATTATTATATCATTGTGGGGGATTTTGTACTTCGGAAAAGTTTTAAATCAGTGAAATTTTTTTATGAACTTTACTGCGATTGTTGATTTTAGAATGCAAATTCATGGTCCCCCCCCCCAAAGCGATGGTGCACCCGTGAAGTGTGACGGAGTACCCATACAGAGTAAAAGCCCTCAAAAGAGAAAGAAATACTTCTTGAAAAAATGAAAAAACTGCCTTAAAAATTCCAATGACGCAATCCAAAAATTCCAATGACGACATGGGGCCTCCCCCTCCCCCGCCTGAGCACCCCGGTTAATTAGCATTTTTTCTATGAGAGTTTATTATTTTGCTATTATAGAGTGATTTCTGTGGCTTTTGAGTATTTTTTTTAAGTAATAGAAATTATTTTTATTTAAAAAGAGGATTATTTCGCCCCCCCCCCCCCTTTCCCCAAAACCTCACGCGCAAAGTGGTGGGACTTTTTACCCCTTCAGGGTAAGAAGTAATTTGCAACAGGTTTGAACTTTTTTTTTTTGGATGTTTGGGTTTGGCCATTTTTTGGCCTAATTTTACTGTACTATTTGTTAAAAATATCTGACGGATAGAGTTTGCAATCATCCTTTAACGTTACCTCCCCCCCCCCCTCGAATTTCAGTGAAGTTGTACTAATCAATGAAAAAATGCTTTAAGGCTTGGGTTTTGCGACCCGTTGTAATAATAGGCCGGGCATATTTTTTCATTAATCATCGTAACATATTTATGATGAAATGTAAACTCTGCCGCATGGTAGTTTGCCTTATTTATCGTTTAGCAGATAATTATCTAAAATCGGCAGTTTGTTGTTGGAATTATGAATACAGTAGCAGATCTTGTTGATAAGTTATCAAAAGATATTGCTTTCTAGATGTTTAAAAAAAGAAAAGAAAAATGATTATTTATTTTTCCATGGTTGCAGCGCAGCAACAAATATAGTATAACAATAATATCAGTTTTCACTTTTCCTGCAGCATACAAATGTCGGTCATTAAACTCAAAGTAGAGACATTAATTAACGATCTTATTAATTGTATAAAAGTTACGATTGGAAAGAGAAGGCGCTTGGTTTTTTTTTTCTTCTTTGTTGCAACTTAATGGTTCATTGTGGAAATCTCATTAACTTGGAATCCATTTAATGGAATTTAATTGGTTGATTTTTACGACGAGTGGTTGGATAAGTATGTCTTAATATTTTGAAAAATAAAAAAAAGTGCTCGATTATATTTGTGTCCATGCTGCTTTCTTTTGTGTTTTAAGCAAAGATTTTTCTTAGTCCATGGCGTTGATAGCAACTCGTAAGGAAGCAGCTATTGAGGTTCTGTGTACGACGCATTCTTCCTTGAAGAGGTAAAGGGCAATTAGTACAGTGCAATTAGACATGAACCTCAACATTCCGGTCAACTCCAAATTGTTGTATACTATCCACATATTGTTTGGTAAAAAGTTACACCGTTTTCAGCGTCGGGTTTTGGGAGGAGGGGGGGAATAAATAGGTAAATTAGTAGTTTTTATCAGTTTTTCCGAAATATTTAGAAAACTATGGTGTTTAGCGCGAAAAGTGCAATATACAAAATAATCTACACTAAATTACGAACAAAATGGTCCTAAACATTATTTTGTTAAGTGAATGTTACCAGAGTTACGGCGGGTGTAAAAGTAGAAAATTTTCGCATTTTTAAGATTTTTTGGAAAATGCAATTCTAACTACTACGTAAATAGAAATAACTAAACAATTTTATTAAAAAGTAATATTGTACAATCGTATTCTAGTCTAAAAGAAACTAAGAGGCACCACATGGGGTTAGAAACGTAGAAATACTGGGAACGAGAACCGGTTTTCTTCAATTTGCGTGAACTGTGATAAAGCACTTGAAGTTAGACTACTAGCTTCAAAAAAGATTGAGAACAAAACATTCAGAGATACACTTGAAAAGAAAGTTAGCTGTTCAGTCTCTAGCCTCTATTACCAAGTCTATGATAATTAACAACACCACTGTATGTGAACCCTAATACCAGGAGTGTTTGCGATTCGAAATTCCAGAAATTTCCAAAACTTTTAGGTTGACAACACATTTTTAAACTGAAAAATTATTAAAAAAAAAAAACTTTAAAAATAAATTTCATCAATGATTTAAATGATTTTTGTATGCATATTTGAAGAGTTTTTACTGGGGAGGGAGAAGGGTCGAGCTTCCTCATAGTTTCAGAAAATTTCACACTGCCTTCAAAATATTTTACTTGAGTCCACGTGCACTCCTGCATAATACTCTTTCACATTGGATGGTGTGCACGGTAAGAAAATATGAGGGACTTGAAGAAATACTGTCGAACCCGCTTAAGTGAATAGCCATTTTGCCACGAGAAAAATATTCTAATAAGCGGGATATTCCAAAAAGCGAGATAAAAATAACCACATTACATTGGTTTGGTACATTGAAAATGTATTATATTAAGCGGGATATTCTTTTAACCGATAGTCTAATAAGCGGGCTTGACTTTATTTTAATTCGAATTACGTGCATATCCTCCACCCTTGTTCGTAGAATCAAGCGTGATAAGGAAGGGGAGCAAATCTCCCAGTGGTGTCTGTTTTGGTTTCAGATTCAAATGAATCATCGGTCACCACTTATTTAGAAAAAGCGTCATGTATCATTGATGAAGATCACCTTCTTCATCGTGTTTTCTGACGTTTTCCAGCTACCTTCAGACAGATTTGCGAGCAATACATAAATTCCGTAATTGCTCATTATAGGCCAGCAACTTGTTTTTGATGAATACGAGCAAGGAACCACAAAAGATGAAGAACAATTATGTAGATCACGTTCTACTACTAACATTGAAGTCAAAGTTGAAGACTCAATCGATGTAACTATCAACCAAAGTGAATTTCTAGCTAACACTAAGAACAAAATGGGCCTAATTTCTCTCCTGATAATGTACTTGCAAAGAGGCGGCTGCACAGTTTATCAAGCATCGGGTGACGATGACTTATTTATAGTTTTAACAGCGATCGATAAAGCTAAGAACGGAGTTGAAGCTTGTGTGATCGGTGATGACATGGACTTACTAGTCTTGTTGAATGTTCACACACCATCAGAAAACAAATTTAAAATGGTGGTACCAAGGAAAGGCAATCAGCAGGAGAAGGTGTGCACTGGTTCGGACATTCAGCGAAGCATTGGAGATATGAAGGGTGTACTCTTTGCAATATACCCCTTCACAGGATGTGACAATGTATCATCTTTCTACAAGAAAAGGGAAACATTTCCGTGTAGGAAAGTGTAAGCCAACAACGCTCTTCGTACGAAGCTTCTAAATCTTTAACGATTCCAAAGCTGACCCCAGTGCGGTGACTGACGCAGGAAAGTATTTCTTTCTTGCGATGTTTGGAGCAAAGAATACTGAAGATCTAGATAGCTTTCGCTACCAGTGGTACTTGCATGCTATTGCAAAGCAGCCCATACATTCATTGCTCACAAGTTGGCTTACCATCACTTCAACAGCTACCAGGCAGCCTTCATATAGAACCTACCACCAGGTTCAGCAGCGGCTGGATGAGGAAAAGAATTTATCTCCAGTGGGGGTGGAAGAAGATTGGTGAATGCCTGAGACCAATTACAACAATGCCTTCTGCAACTCCCTAGGAATTACTTTTCCTCACAGTGCGCGTTTAGAAAGCCGAATGCGTCCATAACTGCGAGTGCAGAAATAGTGGTCTAAACTGCTCAAGCATGTGCAGTAATTGCTCAGGTCTAGGAAGTAATAACAGGGGCACTAATATCATAGACGAAGATCTAGAAAAGGACGGTGGTATGCTTGAAGAGGACTGAATCCTGGTGAATACTTTACATCACAATATGTCGCATTCAACGTTCTACATTTTTATTAAATAGTAGTGTTGAACTCAGTTTACGAACGTCAAAAAGTTTGACAAAATATGGTTGCAATATACAGGCAAATATGCCTATTTTCTAAAGAAAAAACTTCAAAAGCTGCACTTATAAAATAGGGAAGTTTTCGATTTTTCAATTTTATTTTTATACGATAGAGTAACATGTATGAACATCATAGGTGAAAAAAATTTTGCGATACGATAAGTAGTTTTTTTTTAAAATAATTTTTAAAGTTCAAGCTCTTGTGACGTCAAATGGCATAGGAAGTGACGTCATCCGCTCTTCCGATAGGGGAGAAGCGAAGGTCACGCATTCGACTTCGAAGACGAAACGTAAAAGGCTTTCTCCTCGCATTTAACTCCTCGCGTTTCTGGAACATTAAACCTCTCATCCTCTCGAAAATATTCGAATATCTCATTGGTGTTACTTGAGGAAGATTATTTAGATTGTGCTTTAACGAATCTGACCTCTATAGTGTGGTCAAAAGGATTATTGAATTTCTAAAAAATAAAAATATCAGCGCGCTCAAAATGTTCCTAGCGAAAACAAGGGATCTTCGGCGGAAGGCTGCCCATTCGCGCCCTGTGACGTAGGCTCGTGACGTTTCAGAAGCGCGCACTTTTGCGCGTGGATTTTTAAAAATTCATTAAAAATCAACCACGGTGTTTTAAAATTCGGCGATGGTGAATTTTTTAGTTTTGAGGGTCAATTAACAATATCCAATAGCCAAAATATGAACATTTAATAGGTTGCAACTTCCCTATTGTTATTATTAAAAATGATATAACTATAAATCATTGTTATGAATTTTTATAATTTAGAATCATCTATGTTTAAAATATATTCATTCTTTTTGCGGCATTGTCTAGAGAAAATTTGGGTTTCTCCGTGCCGCAGATTTATATAACCATGGTCCATGAATGCTTCTTTTCCCTTAAAAGTAGAGCCCCTGGAGTAGGTGGTGAGGTTGTCCAGGGTTCGTACGGGTCATGGAAATCCTGGAAAGTCATGGAAAAAAAATAAGCAAATTTCAGACCTGGAAAAGTCATGGAAACTTGAAATTTTCAGTCTAAGTCATGGAAATTTATTTTTAGTCATGGAAAAATGTTCTGGGAAAAAGTAACAGTAGCTAAAAAGAGTATTAGAAATCTTGAGTGATTTAGTATTGCACCATGAAAGCTACTTAAACTGAAAAATTGAACGATCTCAAAAAACATTGCATCCATTTCGTTTCCATCAATCCTAAATATTTATTTTAAAATTTATCAGAGTTTATCTCAATTTGTTGAAGGTTTTGGACAATCTTATTCATGCGATAGAATACAGAAATAGGGGAATTCTAATGCTCAAGAACAGTAGTGCCCAATATACAGCCCGCAAAACTAATCCATGCGACCCACTGGTACGTTCAGTGCCATTATTCAAACATGTTCTGGAATTTTTAAACCTATTAATTTACATGCATTTGAAAATGTACAAATAAGTAAACAAGTACATTTAAATCAAAAGATTTATTTACTATGAAATGTTTTTATTTTTATTTTTTTAAATAAATATCTGGTTTAGAAACATAAATTTACTAAAGAATGAGGTTTTATTTTAAAGAACCAAAAAATTGTCAAGTTTACACTAAACGGCAGCTTTTGAAGCAAACTTATTGAAACTTAGTAATGATTCATTCAACCTTTTCCCCAATCATTATCATTCTGCCTGTTTATAAAAAAAAAAGTCGACATTTAAGCATCATTCACTGTAGCTTTACTTAACTTAAAGTTATATGATGAAACAGGTAAGAATTATTCAGTTTTTTGGTGTACACTGATATTTTTTCAATCAGGTAGTGGCATTCACATAGAAGTTTTGCTAATGCTCATTTCCAAAAGAAAAAAAAAGACAAGTTTGATATTAAATATAGAACTATTCTCTTCAGGTAACAAGGTCATGAAAAAGTCCTGGAAAAGTCATGGAATTTTTTCATCCAAATAGAGTATGAACCCTGGTTGTCGTTCCTTCAAGGGCTAATCACAAACATACCACCGGCCCCATAAATCGCAATTTGCTTTTACAAAACACTCCTCATACAAAAAATTAGTTTCCAGAGTGATAATGAATTTTTTTCCCGAAAAATCTAAAAAAAAATACGAAACATTTCTATTTTTCACCTATCGTAACTCTGCAACCGTTCACTTAACAAAATAATGTTTAGGACCATTTTGTTCGTAATTTAGTGTAGATTATTTTGTATATTGCACTTTTTGCGCTAAACACCATAATTTTCTAAATATTTCGGAAAAACTGCTAAAAACTACTAATTTACCAACTTCTCCCCCCCCCTCCCCCTAAAACCCGACGCTGAAAACGGTGTAACTTTTTACCAAACAATATGTGGACAGAATACAACAGTTAGGAGTTGACGGGAACTTTTACTTTGGATGTTGAGGTTAGGCCTTTTTTCGGTGTATTTGCACCGTACTAAATACACTGTAAAAAATATCGGTGAAACATCGAACCAAAATCGGGAGAACATTTGCTGGCTCTTCTGTTTGGGGAAAGAATGAACCATAAAGCGGCGTCGTTTTCTTCCCGCACGAATGGTGAAAGCTGAAACCTAGAATGAGTGTCGCTCGCGCAAAAGACTAGTGCGAGGTTGAACCAAAATATTGATCGGTTGAGCGCGGGAAGATAGCATATGGTAACACAATGAAATGGTTTTATTTAATGCGAAGGTTGAGAGCGTGATCGAACTGTACTTTGGCTCAACTTTAATATTAGAAGCAGTGCGTAGTTTAACGTACTATTATTTTGTTTTTAAGTATTTCTAAGAAATCGAAAATAAAATAAAAATCAATGTTATTTAAATCTAAATGACTAAAAAAAAAATTCTGGTTCTATTGCATTCTTTCATGTAATCACCTACGCCGATTTTCGATTTCATTATTAATTTTATTACTATTGAATCCAGTAATAATTATAATGTAAAACAAGAACTTTTTTTTTCTTTTTAGGCATAAAGATATTTTTTCAATAATTATTGAATTATTAAAATGAAATATTAAAATTATACAATTCTTATTATTTTAATATTTCATTTAACTAATACAGAATTTCAGAGATTTTTTATTTATTTATTTTTGTTGTTATTATTCTTTTTTTTTTCTTTTGAGGAAAAATATGAGCAGATTTAAAAGTAAAAGCTAAATTTGTGCTTTTGCCTTTGTGATGAAAAGTAAAACAAAACATAAATAATACAACGTTAATGTCCAAATTTGCAGGACACTGCACACGTGTTTCAGGGGTAAAAAGGAACCTCTTTTAAATGGGGAAGAATTAATCTCATGATATAAATATTATACATTGTTTCAAATGTGCTTAAACTTTTATTTCGTTTCTGTGTGATGAAAAATGTATTCCAAGTAATTCACGTTTTTTTTTTTCGTTTATGCATCGAATCTTTCTTCAACTATTTTTGCACACAAGTAAACATTTCATTTTTTAAATAATGTATGATTGATTCAAAAATTAATGTAGGAGGGGGAGGGGGTGAAAAAGGACATCACCCCCCCCCCTCTAGGAGAGGCAAGGCAAACTTTTTCGTTGAATTAAAACTCCGAATAGCATAAACTAATTGATAATCAAAATTAATAAAATTGACAGGTAAGAGTATTTGTGCAAAAGGAAAAGCAAATTACAATTTTATAAAACTTGAGTAAAAAAAATAATTCAAAGATTGTTAGGAAGTAATCAAGCTGACTTTGTAATCAATAGGTGTTCTTTTAGAAAGAAAAATAAATAAATATATGCAGGTAGTGTTTTAATATAAAGTATGTTTAAAAAACACAACAGATAGTAAGTTTTTGTTTGAATTTGTGTAGCATTTAAATTGTGTATTGTTACTATACATAAAAAAAAATTGGATTTTGAGACCTTTAATAAAAATCATGTTTTTTGCAATCACAAACTGTGATAGGACTCAACACGTTGGGTTTCCTGCTTCTACTAATGGCTTTTATTGCAACCATTTTTTGAATTCAAGACGTCAAATTTCAAATGAATGCCATGGGCTGGATGTTAGATGTTATGTGTGTATACCGATTTTGCGTAAAAAAGATTGTGTCAACTCAAGGTGGTGGTTTGTAAATTCAGTAGACACCACCTAATGTGATAACATTTGGGCGAAAGTGATTTGATATCAATAATTGGCTGATTATAATAAAAGAGAAAAGTTTAATGTACATATGCACAACCAAACAAGGCTCAGCTGATAAACAACTGTGTTACACGAATATTAAATGTAATCACATGAAGCGGCGTCCACTGTAATTTGAGTCTAAGGCACAGAACGCCACATTATAAGTATAGAAAAATAAAATTAAGACAAATCAACTGCTGTCAAGTGAAAACAGTAAGCAATCGTGATTGCTCAACAGAACCCTCCATTTTATAATCTATACATAGCACAGGGATGATTATACCCCCCAAAAGCAGGGGAGCACCTCTCTAAATGCCACAAACTCTCCCCCTCCAAAAAAGAGAAAAATATCCCTCAAAGCAACCCCTTCCATTATTTTTATGGTTTATCCAGTGGCCACCTCTTACATGAACCCCCCTTTGTTCTACACAGTTTTGATTCTGTAACGTGGCTGATTCAATAAAGTGGCATTGAAGATTTGATTCAATAACACATTTGATTGAATTTACTTCGGATTCAATTAACAAGCGTCCACTGTATTTTTAAACATCAAAATGTTTTCTAAGCAACACATTCATTTATTTTGACATAGCGACACATTAATAATAGTCAATTAAAGTAAGAAAAAGTGTTGTTTGCGTGTTACGGATATGTCATATAAGCAGCGGATATGTCATATAAGCAGCGGCAGCAGTCGGGAGTACGGGGCATGCCGTCTCCAAAAAATGTTTTTTTGTTGCAAAAATATTGCAAATACTGTGTAACTGGTTTCACACCATCTTTTCTTTTTTGAGTTCCCCAAAATATTTTTTCCATTTACAGCATTGCTTTTTAAAATTAACCGAACATACTTGAAAATTATGGTAAAATCAGTAAATGAACACAAAATATAAATTAAATAATATCTTTATTCACAAATGTACATAAAAAGTTTTAAAATATTCAATTTTAAACATGTTTATGTTATTTCTCATAACCAAAAGGAGATACAATATAAAAATTCTATAAATGTAAAAAATACTTACATGGGTGATTTTACGAGTATATTAACTTTTGCCTATGGTAAGTTGAAACATTCATCTCATACATTAACCCTTTGGGTTTTAACTCTTATATGAAAACCATGCAATGGTCGAAAAAATATCTAAATGTAGTAACTAATATGTGATCCAAGTCGTCTGAATTAATGAAAGTTTAACCTACAAATTCAGCCAAGGTGCATAAACAAACTACTGTACACAGTAAAATTTTGAACTCAAGACAATGAAATATAAAACTGCATAAGAGAAAAATATAAAAATACGAAATACAGCCAACAAAAATACATTATTGCTTTAAATGGCCTTTCATTTATACAGCATGTACACATAAATGATTGTTCAGATTAAGCAAAGACAGGTTTAATTGGGTTTGGATTAATGAGGGTTTACTGTCCTAAATTGAATGCTTCACAAACTCAGGAAAAGATTAATTTTTTTTTTCAAGTAATTAAAATTGAAAAGTTAGACAAAAGACTTTATGTTAAGTAATGTTGATTCAAATTTTAATAGTATGTTTTAAAAAAATGGCAATAATTGTGAAGAAATATTTTGAATTTTGATTATTCTCAAGAATTTTTGGTGTTGTACGTTAGCAAAACTTTTTTGTACGTTTTAATAGTAACTAGGTGAACACATTTAAGGGGATCAGATTTTGTAAATAAACACATAATATTTTTAATTTTAAATGAAAAAGTTGCTGATTTAAATTGCGACTTCTGTTTCAAGGAGCAGCAAGGACGGGTTAGAAATTACAATAACTTTATAACGAATAAATACCTTTGTGCTGAAGATTCAAAAAATCAGTAATCCAATGTCATTAAGCACAAAAATTGCAAAAAATTGCAGACACGTGTTTCGGTGTTACAAGGAACACCTTTTTCAATGCAAAGAGGTGTGAGCTTCTGGATGAAAAGTCATCCGAGAAAAGCAACACGGTGGAACAGGACATAGTATACATATCAAAAAATCGAAATTAAACGAAACAAAAAAGATAAAATGACACTTGGAGGCAAAATTTATTATATAATTCCATCAGGAAAAAACCGTTAAGTAATAAATTTTCCAAGAAAACCCATAAACAATGCGAAAATTCCAAAAATGAAACCACTCTGAATAAATTAGCAATAAATTTACCAGCGGGAAAAACTATATATATAGAAGCAATGTGTGAAATGGAGAAATGCAGGAAAAAACAAAGTGAAGGATAAACTTATTGGAATTAGTTAATCACAAAAACAAAATAAGAAAGCAAAAAATGAAAACAATAAAAGTAAGAAATGTACGACGTTTACATAAAAATAACAGAAAAACTAAACCAATTTTAACTTCAAGACTTTTTTAATGTAATATTTTTTATAAATAAGATCATTCCCTAACATTTCAGAACATATTTTGCTTATTTTATTTGTCTGTTGTACAGAAGAAGAAATAAATTGGGCACGATGGCACATTTATTATGTTGCTATTTATAATCTCGCTTTCAGGAATGTTTCCTTAATTTTATGTTTTGGCCTCACAAATACTACATTTTATTACACTGGTATTTTCCCCCATTGACTTTCTTTCATTTATGTAGCATATCTTGAGTCAAGAAACTGAAATAAGTAGTAAACTGAAACTTTGGTTCAGACTACATAAAAAATGTTTTTTTTTTTTTTTTGCAGTTGGTATCCAAATTTCTATTTATTAGAAGTTAAAACAAAAAATATGTAAGTGTATACTGAAAATATTTGAAAATAAAAACTAATTAGAAAATTAGAAAACAGTTTAGTGTATTAATGTAATATGAAAGCACTACTCAGTTAAAAAACAATTATGCAAATGCTTGATAGTATTCAAATTTTACGAAGGATAAAATGAGAATAGCAAACTTCAATTAAATTGCTAAGAGGGACCAAAAAAAAAAAAGTTTACTCTTAAAAAACATTTTTTTAACATCCGTTTTGTTCTACATATTCTAAAAATTAAAACTATTTTTATAAGACAAAATATTCTGAACTAAGTAAACAACATTTAAACAGGACATTTAAAATTTAATTAACAATAGGAATTACCAGGGATCTCAATAGAACAAATCAACTGCTAAATGTTTATTTTTTTTATCAAAATTTAACTATAGTTCACATTCAAAATTTACATTTTGATCTACATTTAAAACAAAATTATGAATGGCTGACTTAAGATTAAAAAAATGGGGAGGGGGGGGGAGTTCAAGTGGCTAACTAACACCTTAAGATGTATATTAAGATCTATTTATCTTTTATACTAATAGCAGTATCTATGGACACATTTACAAAATGTGGAATGATTTTAGGAATATCGATTTGACACATTTAATTAGATTTATGCTATTTTACGTATAAATACTTCTACGTATACATTTCTAACACAGCATCATTATACAGTAAACTTGCTGGAAAATCGATAGAATGCATGTTGTGGACAAGGTACAGAAATGACATTTTACCTGCATTTTATTTTTTAAAACAAATTTTAAAAACAAAATGAGAGTGATATATATTTTATTACTCGTTGTGAGTATTTTAAGTAAAATATACCAGTATGTATTTTTTATTAAATGCTTAAGAAAACTGATCTCCAAAAAAAAAAAAAAAAAGATTCTTTTCATTCCTTAGATTAGTGATGTTTAATGTCAAAAAAAAAAAAAAAAAAAAAAGAATTTCAGTCTTTTTACATTATCTGCTTTGATGCCCTTTGTGTAAATATTGGAAGTCCGAACAGAATAGAAATGGTGGTACCACACTCAATCATTCATGGTTTAATATATTTTATCTTCATTAAGCCATGAAAATAGTAACAATGATTTAGTAAATAAAGATAAATTAAAAAAGAAAAAAAAGATTAATGTACAATAAATAAACAAAAGAATAAAACAATATAAAATAAATAAACATTAAATAAGGGCAATTCCATGGTGTCGGACGTAAAAAATGAAGAAAATTTTCTCAGTTTTAATTCCACTTACCAAATATAAACTGTTCCAAAATGATCAAATTTATTTACAAGATACTTACTACATCCCACAGAGTAAAAATCATGTTAGTTTTTCACAATAGATCCCTAAAGTATAAATTAAAAAAATGTAAAGAGTTGGTGTCGGACGTAAACACACAAATAGTAAAATTGATGGTTCACTTAAAAATTTATTAAAAGTCTGTGAATTGGCTTACATTTTAATTTTAAAAACAGCATAATCATAAAATATACTCATTATTGAAGCATATTTCAGTTTTCAAATGATATCATAAGGAATAAAATTATTTAAAAAATATTTTTAGCTTGGTGTCGGACGTAAGTTGTCCATATTGGACGTAAACTATTGCTCTTAAATGTAAATACATAACAATGATTACAGTTATAAATATATAATATAGGTTACATATACTGAAACAAAATTCATGAAATAAATTCAAAAATAGGGTTGATTGGGGAAGTGGGACAGGGTAAGTGGTTCACCCCCTAAAACTGAAATATGTATATAGTTTTTATACTTTTTTACATTGATCATGTCATGTTTCATCACAGTGATTAGTTTTGAATATAATTGGGTTACGTGGAAATTTTTTTCTAGGTCAGTTGACTTAGTCAAAAAAAAAAAAAAAATCTGAAAATTTTTTTTGCCGAGTTTAAGCAGAATTTTTCAAAGTGTTTCCCGGTTAGCATATATTTTTTATGATCATTAAACATTCATGTACAGTTTAACTTACAGGGATGAGAGTGGTCAGAGAGCAAAAAGGAGGAAATCCAAAAAAATTTCGTAAAAATGATGATATCCAAAACTGCATCAAAATAGAACCTGGAAGCCATGATATTCGAAAATCCAATAAAAAATGGCAAATTTACCAGTTTTAAAGGTAATACATATTTAATTAAGTATAAGTAATAATTTTGTACAGTTTGCTGCATTGTACAATTTCTTGCAAGTGTGTTTATAAATCTAAATTTCGAAAAAGAGGCAACAAATTCTAACCCCTGAGTTACTGAACAAAGGGTTGGGGGAGTCAGAGGTCAATCTTGGCTGCATCACACTATAGTGTCAACTTTTCATATTTTTTTAGAGAAAAATACATTTTTTTCATTAAAAACATTTGAGTTTATAGTGTTAAACGAGTGAGAACATAAATTTTAAAATTAGGTCTGTTTGTAAAGTAAGAATTTACAATGGAGAGAAAAATTTAAAATTTCTTTATGTGGTAGAACATACTTTTCATAGTGAGAATTGAAAATTAATAAATATATATGTATATAAACGATTGGTTATCTTTTTCCTTGAAATGGAATCCTAAATTCGTCTTTAAAAACTTCCTAATACGATTTCTGAATCAAAAGAACAACTTGCAGCCGCCTCATTTAATCATGAAATCTCAAAACTTTTCACAGGCTGTAAAGCCTAAACGGTTCGAGATTCACCATAAATATTTTTTACTTTCTTAAATACACAAAAAAAGTAACCATGTCAAGTTTCAATAAAATTCGAGACTATGGGGGGCTATGCCACATTTTTTGATTGCCTTTTGAATTTTTTCCAAAATAAATTAAAGAAATAAAAATATTATTGAAATCATGAATAAAATAAGCAGATATAAGGTAGCATATAGTGAAAAACCACCCAACATTTAAAATAATTGAAATACTTGCAGGATGCAAAATGATTGAAATCTCAAACGAGGCACGCAAATTTCGGCGCAGCACGAGTTTGACATCGTTGGCATGATTCCAAAACATACGTTTTTAGCAGATATCGCGGAGGATGAAGATTCGAAGGAGAAAAATAGAAAAAATAAGAAATCGGGGACCAAAAATTTGAAAATCATATTTTTTTTCCGATTTTTGAGAAAAATAAGGCTTGAAAGAGGCAGGAAAAGGAGGAAAGGTTCTCAAAAGTCAACAGAAAAAGCCGGAATTCCGGCAAAAGCCGGAAAAATCTCATTTCTGAACTTAGAGTGCATACAGCAATTAGAATTTTTGAATAAAATATTGTTCAAAACTGTTTTAGAGGAGGAGCCCCACTTATCCCGTAAAATTTCACTAGAAGAGGTCCCAACACTATGGGGTAAGTAGTTCCCCCATAACAGTGAGTATATGAAAATCAAAAGCAACTCTCTGATGTAACATTTGTATTAATGAAATACAAGACAACTATGATGACTTAGTAGGAATTGATAGTTCAGCTACAAAAGCTGGGATTAGTTATTTGTGAAACTTAACTGATAGAAAACCATCAAGACTTTGTACCCAAAAATACATGTATGTAGTTTTAAAATTATTGGCTCAGCATAATTAACTGCACATTTTGGTGTCGAACCTAAAACACTTAATGTACCCCACAGGAATTCTTTTACAAATCAAAATGAATTATATTTTTGCCACATCACCAGCAACACATTGTATCTTTAAATGGTGATTTATCTCAATTCATAATATTAGTAAGTATTTTTTGGGAAAAACAGAATTTCTTTGAGAGTCACCAAATACGGTTTAAAAATATTTTAACCTCCTGAAACTTATTTATAACTGAAGTGAACAAGTTTTAGACAGGCATTTCAAAATATACAACTTTTTACCTTTAAAGTGACACCTCATTTGTTTAGAAATCTTAAATTTAATATTTGACCATCTGGTTGACCTTATCAACTGGTTGACCTTGTCCATAAGCACATCTTCTGCACAGGATGCTATCTTTTTGAGACAGCAGACCACAAAGTCGGGATCCTGTCGAGGGCCACTTTGAGTAAGGTTCTGTGAAAAGCATAAAAGTGTACAACATATTTAGCGCAACATTTGGACATAAAATGTATCTTAAAATGGAGTAGCTAATTAAATCACTTAACTCAGATAAAGATAATGAAAAAAAAAGAAATATTAATGCAAAAAAGGGCTAAGTTGAAAAACAACAGGTATGACTAAGGTGACCATATGTTCCGCTTAAACATGACTCCCATGGTCCCTGGACATGTTCAAATGCATCGTTCTCCGAGGTGACAATACGGAAATCTGAATGCTTCAACTGAAGGTCATTTGTACAGCAATTTAAGCCTTTTCAAGGCGATAATTTAATCATGAATAATAATTGAATTTATTTAAAAGGTTTTTCGGCCCTCGTACACCTGTGCATGCAGGTTGAAATTTTGCTTTGTGGAAAAGGGTATCTATATGATTTTTACTGTATTTAAATTAATGCTCTGTTATTGAATTAAAAAAAGGTTAGAATGCACAAGATCAATGGGAGAGACTGGCATAAAATTAGACGGTACATATAGTATGTAGCAAGAATAAAATGCAGTACTACAATAGTACTGTACAGTAGACACAGTAATTATATTCGACGCACTTTTTAGTTGTTCAAGCATATCGACATTTTTTAAATTTCTTTAGTTGTCGGAAACTTCTTATTTTTACTTCCATTTTAAAAATTTAGATAAACAGCCGCTTATGTGGAATTATGTTTCATCAACTTCATATTCAAAATGAAAAAGATGCGGAGTGACGATTTGTAAATTAACAAAGCGATGTTTCGACTAGTACAGTGCGGGGTACTTTTGCTTTCAGTGATAGTCAAGGGAAAGTCCATTTACGAAACTGATATTTAGTACATAATAAAGAAGGTGATACCTAAGCCTTGTGATTCCCTTCCGAAAACTTTCGTGTTGCAGGATGAGGAATTCGCGTGAGCTCCGAAATTCGTTACTCGAGAAAAGTTCATTATTTATCCATTTCGCGTAAGTCGAATCACATTGGAGCGAGAGTCCACTGCAGTTTAAAATTGCACATTGAAGTAAAATAAGCATTCTTAGTTATGTTTCATATTTCGTAAATTTATTAATATTTAATTATAAACACTGGTACCATTCGGGATATTTTTCCTATTTCTTTATTTTCTTTTTTACTGATGGAGTGTTGATATATCAGCTAAATAAAAGTGAATTAAATATTGTCAGTTTTTGAGGTCATTCAGTAAAATTGAAAACTGCTCTTACTTTATTTCATCAGCAGCGTAAGAAAGGAGATGGTGTCCAGATCCGGATCCCTAGCTTGAAGTTCAAAATCAATTAACTAGTTCCTGCAAAATATAAACTCCTATAAAATTAACTCCTATAATGAAAATTAATGTTTTTCTCTTTTAAAAGATGTTTTTCATCATCTAAATCAATTTTATGTAAATATAGTATGTATGCCTACATAACATTTTTTAATCAAATTATGACTGCATTTATTTACATTTTCTTTGCACTTCTTGAATGAAATATTCACTGTCAGGAAAGGATTAAAAACTTGAAGGTTGAATTCCTTCAACTTTTTCAATCCTATCTTGCAGCGAATTTTTGTAAAAATCGTAGAAAATGTTTGGAATGACAAAGTGGCTCAGTATTGGCTCAATAAAGGAATGAAAGAATAAATAATTCTTTGTTATATTCCATGTTCAAATGAGCCACTTTATTAATCTAAACCACTTTTTGAATATTTTTGTTCAATCCTCAAACGGTGTATATGTGTATGCTTTTATTTATTTATTTTTTTAAAAGTAGCGAAGTAACGACTACTTTTCAAAAGTAGTTTGTAGCTGCTACATTTTGAAAAAAGTAGTTGTAGTTGAAGTTAACTACATTTGTAATAAAGTAGTTGTAGTTCTCTCTACGAAAAAAAAGTAGTTTTTCCAACCACTGTTCAAACCATGAGTCTACAAACAGGCACACACTTACTATAAGCAAAGCTCTAAATATAATACAGCTAAGCCTAAGCGAACCTTTAAATGCATCACTAAAGTCAAAATAATGAAGGTTATACAAATATTTTACAATCTAAATTATCTACGTTTGTGATATTTAAAATATGGAAACATAAAGTAATCATAGTAACATCAGGTACATCAAAATATTACAAACCTTCGGATTGCAGTTTTAAATTCTGCGCTGCGCCGCGGAAAGTAAATAAAGATGAATGCCGGTGAGTAACTTCATTTCACTTCGTTAGTTGAACTGAAATACGGTGAAATCCGTAATTTCGAGCGGTTGCACCAAGATTTCGAGCCATCATCGCTTTTGAAAAATTTTAGTTGAACCTCTTTTTCGCGATATTTGTACAAGTGCACTATAAATTGGTTCAAAATAGTACGGATATTTTTTACAGTGTAGTACCAACTGTGATTTTGAGTTATTTGAAGAAACGTGTTTTTGGATTCCGTAGTGATAGGTTGAATTCGACGTTTTTTTTTCTTACTTTATTTTCAGCAAGACCAAATGCGCGAAATTCTGAAATTTTGAATCCAAATTATGTTTTTCGCAATCACGAACTGAGACAGGACCCTACTCATTGGAGTTATTGTTTCTAGAAACGGCTCCTGTCCCCCACCCCCCAAGCCTGCCTCTCCTCCTGGGCGGTTACGTGTGCATAGTTGTGTGTGTGCGTAGACCTCTGTGTATGCACGTAGGCGTGTGTGAGTGTATATGTGTGAAGTCGTGTGTGTGTATGTGTGTGAACGTGCGTGTGTGTAGGACATGGACGCCTCCGACCAGAAGATCGAATAGCTCAAAACCGGAGCAGCCGCGCCGCGGCGCCAGCAGAGGACGGTGGGCGGTGGTGCTGCAAAGGCTTCTGGTCCAAGTTGAAAAAGGCACGGACACCAAAAACGGTCAAATGAGAACAATAAGCAATCGTAATTGCTCAAAAAACTTGCTTTTCCACGGCAGTGTTGTAGACTTTATTCGAATTCTTCGTAGGTTTAGAGTGAGGTGCTTTATTATTATTATTTTTTTTTTAACCTGGGTCTGATTTTAAATTCAAAATTTTAAACCTTGTAATGGATAAGGTCATTTCTAAATTCATCATTCATTGATTTATGATCATTAATAAATAATTCGTTCGTTTACAATCGTTTGTTTATTCATTCATCTATCAATCATTCATTTATTGAATCAGATTTTTTGTTGCCATTAATCGAATCATTTATTTATTGAATTTTTTATAATATTTATTTCTTAATTCACATATTTAATCATTCATTAAAAGGGTATGGAGCGCAGAAGATTTTCTTTTTTGGTTTTTTACATTCTAGTTTGTTTGCCAAAAATATTTTGCTAAAAATACTACGTTTTGTCATTAAAATATTCAATAAATGTACAGTAAACTCTCATTAAAGCGGACCCTTTTAAACCGGACTTCTCTTTCTCCGGGCAGTCATTTAAATGTAGATACTATATGGATATGAGTCTGGACCATCATGTTCAAAGTTGTTTTTTTTATCTGATGTTTGTTCGTAAGTAGAATGATGTATGTAGTCTATACTATACTTAATTTTCTGCTATGCAGTTTGACATTCTTTTTCTTGAATTCAAATTAGTTTTTATGTGTACAAGTTCGTTTATGTGCCTTGTCTCAATATACAGGTTATTTTGTTTTATTCGTACTTTCATTCATTCGGACGACGTGGGTCCCCCATTAGTCTAGGTTCTACTGCATATTTTCTAGCAATAAAACCCAAAACTGAGGAATTTCAAATAAATAAATAAATAAATAAAATTAAAAAAAAATCCAGAGAACCCAAAATTTATATTGAAAACTTAAAAGTTTCTTGACGAAAAACCCAAGCTTCGGCATTCCTGAACTGGTCACTTGCTGAAATTGACTTCCTCATATTAAGCCCTCCTGCTTCGCAAACATTGAAGCTAATTTTACAATTCACTGCACCTTTATGCGAATTACGTCTTTGCAAACTGCCGCATTCTTTCCGGTACTTGGTTTTTTGTTCATAAAAAAAAAAAAATGTTTGTTTTAATGAATTGCGGAGCTCTTCGTTTGGAACGGCCATTCACACCTTTCCTTTAGTCTATGATTTTTTTTTTTTTTTTGATATCAATTATGAGAATTTGTTCTTGTTGAAGATTATTATGCAGTTGACGGAAACGTTTTTGGATAGGGGTTTTAATCATCGGTTAATGTGTGGACAAAGAAATGGTAAAGACGAACAAAAGACTGGTGAGGGATCTGCGATTTGGTTGCGATATTGCTGGCTTTGGGAAGTTGGCCGTCAGCGGTTTGTTTTAAAGTTACGGCCTGATCCGTTTTCGTTATGCACTTGGGTCCCGTTTGTTAGGTGTATGGTGTAAATCCAAAGATTTTGCGAAATGCTTTGATAAGGGCTTTAAAAATGAAAATTATTCTTTGATTGAGCACAACATTGTAAATGCGTTTTTTATGGACTAGGATTGGCAATGTCGGCGGTTTGACGTAGTGGTTATTACGTGTTGACTTCCTACGCCTTTGGTCGTGGGTTCTGAATTTGCGGTTCTAGTTGCCATCGGTGCGCTTTCGTAACGCAAAAAATCGGCGGCTTCCATGCCGCAGGCATAGTTGTACTGCATGTTAAAGAGCCCCTAAGTGCCTATTTGGCTCAGACACTCTCTGCGAAATCAAATTAATAGTTTGTTCAAATTTCGCATCGTGAAAAGCTCAGGTGCCCCATCATCTGGCGGGAAACTAGTCGTCAAAGTTCGCTCTCCCATTGATGTCCTCTCCTTAGTGTTGGCACATGAAAGACTGGGTGCCTTTTTGGAGACCAAAAGGCTCTAGGCCTCTTACGCAGCCCCAGTGAAAAGAGATAGAGAGAGAGATCGGCAATCTTGGCTTAAAATTTAGAGTTGTAAGGGGGTGGGCCTTTTGGCACGCCCCCTGAAGATTGGATCCGGTTATGTAAAAAATAGCGAGACGACTTTTATGTTTTTTTTTAACCTGCATATTTGTTTATAAATGAGCACCCACTGGCCCATTTTTCACTGTGGATAATAAATAAACTTGTACGAGTTTACAACAAAATATTCAGATTTAGAACTGTCAAATTTGAACTTATTACCCATAAGAACGAAGCAAATTACAAAAGCAGTTTTTCTGCAAAGGAAATATTAGAAAATTAATGATATCTCTTCACGGTTTTCTTTCGTGAAGTACTACTACAGTGCCCGCCGCTTATTAAAATCACATTCGTTCCGAGGATATTTGATTTTATTAAGCGGCTGATTTTATAAACCGGCATACATAAAATTACAAAAAGAAAAGGTTTTAAAGTTTAAATACAGTAAAAAAGGAATTGATTACTATTATCTATATTTTATTTTAAGTGAATTAAAATATAGTTGGAATTTAACCTATACATGTGCAAAATACATTTTTTAAAATTACACGAGGGTTTCAAAATATTGGCTAATAGTTGTTTGAGAAACAGAATTTGAAAGTAAAGATTCGACATCATTTGAGAGTTTATAAAAGTTCTTGTAACTTTCAGTGTTACCTCCTCTTTGCTCTAAAGTGCACCGTATGACAGAGAGCGCTTTTCTGACTTCAACTGAAGATGGCAAATTTGGCACTATGGCTGAGATTTCTTCGTCTTCAGAGGCTGATTCTTCCACTTCTTGGTGCGACATAACTCGAGAATTCATTATTTCTGTAGCAATTTCACCGTCAGATTTCTCCCCCGATGTTTTCAAATTATCATCTATTAAAACATAACGTGAAAATTGTTCATCAATTTCTTCTTCTTCATTGACTATTTCCGCTACGGTGTTATCATCTCCATCAGCAATATTTAGTTCACACTTTTTGAAGCAGTTTGATATTGTTTTGGATGAAACAATATCCCAGGCATTGCGAATCATATGCATGGAATCCAATACTGTAAGCGATTTTGAAAGTTTGCTGGCGGTTAAACAGCCTGAAGAATTGTTGGCGTCAATGTCTTTAATTATTTGCTGAACAACAGTTTTCCTGTAATGAAACTTAAAAGATCGTATGATTCCTTGATCAAGTGGTTGAATAATTGATGTTGTGTTGGGTGGCAAAAACACCAATTTAATGTTTTTCAAATTTAGCTCCTCTTCGGCCGGATGCGCAGAGCAGTTGTCCAAAAGTAGAGCAATTTTTTCACTTTTTAACTCTCTATCCCATTCGAAAAGGAAGTCTTTAAAAATATTTGATGTCATCCATGCGTTATAGCTGTTTGCATATTTAGTTGGCAAGTTTTTTACTCCTTTAAAGCAACGGGGCATTTTGCTCTTCCCTATCACTAGCGGCGACTTTTTCACAGTTCCTGTCATATTGCATGTTAGAAGAACGGTGAGTCTTTCTTTGATTTTTTTGCATCCACCTGTTGCTTCATTTTTAAACAGCAGCGTGTGTTCAGGAAGTGCACGGAAAAATAAACCTGTTTCATCCGTATTAAAAATTTGTTCAGGTTTGTAATCCTGAATCAGTGTTGGCCATACATCTTTTACCCAATCCTCAGCTGACGCAGAATCTGCATCTTCCTTCTCGCCGTGCAGCTTGCGATAAACAATGTTGTTTCGCTCTTTCCATCGAGTTAACCACCCATCTGTTGGTTTAAAATCTGAATCTCCAAATAGATCAGCAAAATTCTGCGCTTTTTGAAATAATATTCCGCGTGAAATAGGTGTTTTGCGTTCACGAGCATTTTTAAACCATTCCAATAACGCACTTTCGATTTCATCTGCTTTTCCTACTCTTTTTCGTTTTCTTGAAAGATTTCCATTTCTTTTAAATTCATCAGAAATTTGATGCCGCTGTTTTATGATGTTGAAGAGAGCACTTTGGGAAATCCCTAATTTAATCGCAGCATCTCGTTGACTACACTTGGGGAGTTTATCATATTTTTCCAAAATTTCAAACTTATCTCTCACACTTAAATCTTGACGCTTAGGCATATTTCTCTAGCGAAGAGTTTTTACTAAATGAGCACGTACGGGTTGAAAGAAGACTCAGTGGTCAGTGCGCAGGGTTTTACTAGTTGAAACTGGTATGCGAGTGGAAACAGCCAGTGCCAACTGGTTTGGTGGCGCCGAGTCAGATCTACCATGGCTGCTTCATTCCTTTCTCTTCATTCAACCCCCCCCCCCCAGATGTGCAATCCGCACCTGCAGCATCGTTTTTGTTCGTATGGAATTTGTTATCTTAGTGCTAACCTCTTAAAATCTCGAGGGGAAAGAAAATTCTGGTTTTATTCAGAAAAGAAAAAGCATGTTTTCTTTTTTTTTCCTTCCGTTTTTAACATATTCTCTCCGAAAGCTTGATTTTATAAAACGGCAGTAACGATTTTATTAAAGGATGGTTTTAACATGTTTTGATATAGAAATGATTCTGTTCTTCCAGATTTGATTTTATAAAGCGGCTGATTTTATAAACCAGTGATTTTATTAGTGGCGGGCACTGTATTTGTAAATTTTCTTTTCCAAGTCCCGAATCTGATAAAAATAAAAATAGTCTCACCTTTTGTTACTTTTCTATTGTGGTTATTTTCTTTCTCCTCTCTTAGTATATTTTAGGTTGCCTCATTTTAATAGCTTTCTAAAACTCTGTAATTTTGAAAAGGGGGAAAAAATGTCTACGCATTGTCTGGCATTCCTGCTATGGACTAAGCATTTCAGTTCGCCAACCTTGTGGAGGTCAAAGTGCCCGAAGCTGGCCAACCGCTGGGAGAACAATCAAACAAAATTGATTTTTAGTTCTATTTTATTTCTTTCTTGTGTACATT